>NC_064289.1:40240440-40310244 GCF_019186545.1 Solanum stenotomum | reverse complement strand
AAGGTCAAGAAGAGTCCAAGAATCAGCCACAACAAGAGTTGCTTTCTGCCCAAGTTTTGAGAGAAGACTAGTCAAACTTTCCAAGATTGTCAAGATTCTTTTCCTAGTTGGGATTTACCTTATTTATTTATTTATATATAGGTTATTAATATTTTCTTTAGTCTATTTTTGGTCTCCTAAGTACCATTTAATGCTTTCCTAGAAGTACTAAATTTGTTCCTAGTTAGATTACTTTATTTCCTTTCTAGAGTAGGATTCCTTGTAATTGTTTTTTTAGGGTTTGGCTTCTTGGACGTTTTTCCCTTCTCCTATATATAGGAGTCCTTTTCATTCATTAAAGACAATTTAGATTGATATTAATAATATTTGAGAGAGTTCTTTGAACCTTTGTGACTTGTTCTTTGAGAATTTATCTTTAAACCTTTACTAGTTTCATAGTTTAAGGTATAAAGTAACTTCTTCTTGTGATATCTTTGGTTTCTTTTTGGTATTTTTTAGAAGGTGATTAGTTTCTACATACTAATTATTGTCTTTAGTTACTCATAAAGCGGTCAAGATCCGAATCTATCGTTTTGATTCGTTTTCTCAAGTAAGGCGTTAGATTTCTTCCATAAATCTATACGTTGTTACTTGGATCTTTTCAAGGCCTTAGAACATCTAATCCTTGGAAATTCGTGGATCTTTCCTTCGAATTTCCCATATCTTTAGTTAGTTTTTTTGTTTCTTTTCTTTGTGCTTCCGCATTCTAATATTCAATTCTCTATTTGTGATCTCCCTTAACCTTGCTGTTATCAATAACCCAAAGCAATTTAGACATACTCCATTTATAAGCTTTCATAATCATCAAATCCACTTCATAAAGGCATAATTTAGGAATTGAGAGAATTCATGGGTTCATAGAGTATTTTCATCATAAATCATACATTCATAATATGTCATTAATAACCATTTGAAATCATTTGAATAAGTAACCCATGAGATTGAGTAAAACCCTAGGTTTTTCATGAATTTGAAAACATTGAAAATTACTTTGAATTGTTTCTAGGGGTGAAAGCTATCCCTAGATGAAGGATCACCATACCTTGCTTGTGAATCCCCAAGAAATTTGAGGAAGAACTCCTTGAATCCACAAACCCTAGCTCCCACTTCTTCTTCCTCTTCTTTGGGAACTTCTAGAGAGAGAAATATTGAGAGGAAGAACTCTTTTGATTTGATTTGGGTTTTCTTAAAAAGTGACTTAATTGAAGGAATTTCAAGTCTTAAAAGGTTATATACATACTAAGAAAGGAATAAAATAATAAGGACTAAACTTTGGAAAAGAACTAAGCACCCTTAAAGTTTAGACTTAATTCTACACCTTACCTGACTTACCTCGCCCTTTGACCCTCATGGCTCACCAAGGGCACTAGGCGATTCACCAAGTGCACCCTTGGCTCGCCTAATTTTCCAGTAGGCTCCAAAAAGGGGCAGTTCACTAGGCGATCTAGAGGCTAAATGGGCAATTCGCCAACTAGGTTGGCAAGTGATGAGTCCACAAATTGGACTCATTTAGGGCTATATTTTGATAGAATTAGTGTCCTCAAATGCATATTTTGTCTCAATATCGGATGAAAACCCTTAAGTTTCAGGTATTTGAAGTTTGCAGGAAAGCATGGACACTACTTAGCAAAGAGGAATAGAAGTAGCTGAAACATCGAAGAAATGAATACCTGAGAATCGCCGAAACCATTCAGCGTGTCACCAACAGGTCTCATCCTCACCTTTTGTTCCAGTGAGCTGAGCTCTGAAGGAAAGGATCAAATCGGCGGTGAAAAAGAGCAGTCGGCGTATCGCCGAGCAGTTCCGCAAAGCCTTACTATGTCACCCAATGATCCAAACACGACGATGCTGAGGATAGAGCAAGACGGCGATGAAACCTACCAAATGGCAGAATGACGCCGAATATCCGCTGCAGCACAAATTTTTGAAAACTATAAATACTCGTTGAAGAGTTGTAGTTTAGTATCAAATTTTCTAATATAGATTTTTTAATATAGAATTTTGAGTTCTAAGTTTGGAGAGGGTTTTGAAGAACTTGAAGGTTCAAAGGGTTTCAACTCCAAGATTTTGGGTTTGGGTCTCTTAGATTCTTCACTCTTTGCTTGTTTTATGACGTAAATCTTCATACCCATTTGAATGCAAACTCATATTGGTATTAATCTCTATCTCTTTTACATGTGTAGCTAAAACCTCAATTCTTGGGGTGTGATTTTGTGAATATGGGTTAGATTATATGTTGAGTCTTGCTTGTTGATGATTTATTTGTTGTTTAGATGTGATTTAGTTTAGTAGTTGTGGTGGAACTTAATGAAATTATAATTGAAATACGATTTCACCTTTGTGTTTTCGGCTTGCTCGAGAGAGAGAGGTTGTAAAACTAAGACTACTAAATTGATGGCCGGTGGGATTGGGTCAACATGAGGTTCAGCTCGAGAGAGTGAACCCTAGTCTCATTCCCACACACTCAGCTCGAGAGAGTGAGTCAGCTAAGGCAGAGGTTGTTCTACATGCGGCAAGTGGGTATCCCAGAAGAACCCATTTGATTTAAGGCAAGTTGCTCGAGAGAGAATTTACCCCCTCTATAGTCTAGCCTAGTCACAAATACTCAACAGATTTATTATCAAAAGAATGTACCCAATAGTTTAGTTTTTCCCGTATTCCTATCACATCCCAAGAACACCATCTCCTTGATTAGTAGCATTTGTATTTTTGCTGTTTTTTACTTACATGTGACAAAACCCCCATTGATAATTGACGCTTGCGTCACCCCTTAGATTTAACATGTTTTTAATCGATAATATCTTTAACTATGACTAATTAAAACTTAATTTTATTTTTCTACTAATTTTCAAGCCTACTCCCTTGTGACTCGACCCCAATCCTTGGTTGGGTTACTTTACTATTGTACGATTGTAGACACATGCATTGGAAGTTGTGTCTTGATTACACAAATATCAAAATGGCACCGCTGCCGGGGAGTGGTGGTATTTGAGAATTTTTAGATTAGTGGAATTTTAGTTCTCTTAGTCGCAGTGTACTTACTAAATTTTTTGTTTTGTTTTGTTTGCTTGTGTGAATTTTTCAGAAAGCATGAGTGTTAACGGTAGCAGCGGTAGCCAGGTAGGCCACCAAGACGATATTGGAAATCTCAATGATGTCCAAGAGCCCAACATCAATGGTCCTCATCTCATGGGAGGTATTGGAGTTATCCGGTTACCTCCAATCGAGGAAAATGCAGTGTTCCACATAATGAGCACTATGTTGCAACTCTTGCAACTAAAGGGGCTTTTCAGCGGGTTGGCTCAAGAGAATCCTCACGAGCATATTCGGAACTTCGTGGATGTGTACGGACCATTCTCGTTCAAAAACATCTCTCAGGAGTCAGTCTGATTAAGATTATTCCCTTTCTCATTGATGGGAGAGGCGTGCAAATGGCTGACCGAGTTGCCGCGTGAATCCATCACTTCCTGGGATGGATTGGTAACTGCATTTCAGGTGTGATTTTTCCCTCCCTCGAAGATGATGACCCTTCGGGATAACATTCAAAGCTTTAAGCATTTGGAAGGAGAGCCTCTGCACGAGACTTGGTTACAATTCAAAAAGTTGGTGCTTTGATGCCCAACCCATGGTTTACCCGATAATGTGCTGCTGCAGTACTTTTATCGGAGTTTGGACTCGGTAAACAAAGGGGTCGCTGACCAACTTTCGCCTGGAGGCTTAATGCAGCAGCCATATGCAGTAGCAACCCAATTTTTAGATGGCATGACAACTATCAACAAAGCGTGGTACACTCGCGAGGACCAAGTATGTCCTCTCACCTTCAAGCTATCTAAGGAGCAGATTGAAAAGGATCATGAGAGAGACCAAAACATGCCTAAGATCATGACACAGCTTGACATTTTATCCAAAAATATAATAGGGCTGGTGCACGGGGTGTCAATGTCGTGGGGGTCGGGTGCGCAAATTCTGAGGAGACGAAGTTTGAAGCCTTGTATAACGAGGAGGTAAACTTTCTAGCCAACCAAGGCGGTGGCTATCACTCAAACTACCCAAGGCAGGGTGGTAACCAAGGATGGGCTCGAGACGAAGGCTGTAAGGATCGAGATCGTGAATTGAGGGACCATAATCCGAATTGGAAGGATGGGGAGAAGGATAAATATGTGCCTCCCCGTGAGCGCCAAAAGCCCTAGGACTCGGAAGGTGGTAGGTCTGAGGATATGATCTCACGTATTCTCAACAAAGTTGAAGGGTCAGACAAAATGTTAAAAGAGATGAAAGAAGATGTGTCCACCCTTAGCCAAACCGTCACCTCCCATTCAGTTTCTATTAAACAGTTAGAGACCCACAAGGATGAGATTCAAAACCTTTTCACTCAAATTTTTTTCTCTTATCTTACCGCACCCCTAACTTAGGCTTTTTGCTTGAGTTGGCTATTCGTAAAAACCGATGCTTTAAGAAGATTTTAGGTGTGAATGAAAGGTCATATAACACAACCGGCTGGGGATTAGAGGCTTGTTTTATTGACAAAAAAAAGGGTTGGGCTCAAATGATGTCAATCTTGGTACAAAATTTCACAATGTGGTTACAACAAAGGTTTAATAAGTAGGTTCAGAACCTAAGGTCATTTCTCACATTCACAATTATCAAACAATCAGACCAACAGGACTAGTTCTAGGTATCCACAATGCACTAATTTCAAGTATACTTCACCACATATGACACTCAAACATTCTTCCGAACATAACTCTAAAAACCTAGCTTGCGTGCAACGATCATTGCAAGTCTCTCAATCGATACTTAAAGTAGTCACATCTAGACACTAAGAGTTCACGCAAGAATTATGCGACTTAAATTTCCTTTGAACCTATATAAGAACACTTCTAATAAAAAGAACTATTCAAGTCATTGATGTTGATCACGATCGACACTCAAATGTTCAAGACAAGCATGCAAACATTTCAACATCAACCAACAACCAAATTTTTAGCAACATCATAGGGAGAGACAAATCACAACCAAACACTAAGAAATATACTAATAATAAAATTAAAAAGTTAATACTACATCATCATCCATTTAGGTACAACCCAAAAGAGATCCAAGACAAGTGTCTCAAAATAACTGAAATACAACCAAAATGAAACAACTAGTAAAGCACCATCTCCCTACCAAAAGAAAGAAAGAGTGTCCTAAATGCTAACAAAAACAAAAGAAAACCAATAATGGGGAGTGAGTAGAAGGATCCCCTGTCGGGCTAATCCTTGGGAGAACTTTGGCTCATGGGAGTGGCCTCGACTAGTGCATTAATGCCAGTGCATCACTAGTGGAGACATGCATCGAAGGGTGAATCCCACTTGATCCGACTACAAAATTGTTTTGAGAGAGTTTTCTATGGTAGTCACTACAAATGTATCGTCCAAATCTGCCAAGTCAGCGTATGTGTCAGCCTCCTCATGTGTCTCAGTCCTCTCAAGATCCTTCTCATCAGTCTTTGAGGACTCATCATAATAATCATCAACATGTGTTGCATCATTTTGTGGCCCAACAACATCAGCACTAGGTCCGAAAGAACTTAGTTGCTAGAGAATTGGGTAGGGATACATCACCCCAAAGTATAGAGATATCTTTGGATTTAAGCTCATCCACATCTTTCCTCAACCCATCAATATCTCCCTTTAAAGTTGTCACATCCTCAGAACTAGCCTCAACTTTCTCATGCACCTCAACCTAAGTGGTAAGGATATCCTGTCTAAGCCAATAATAAGTCAACAAAGTATTTTGCCCTGCCATCTCAGCCCATATATGAGCAAGGACATTGAATGGCTATGAAGATCATAGTAGGAACAGTAGGTTGTGGACATACGCTAGGTCACTCATACGCTCAGACTTGCATTGAGTAGATTGTAGACATTCACTAGATTCTAAGATCACTACCCTTGTTTTCCTTCTTCAAGGTGTAGAAGCATCTAGAGAAGTGTCCCTCCTTACGAGTACCTAACAACGAGTCATTCCTACATTACACAGTACAAACAACACATATTGGGAGAAGGGTTAGTGAAAATAAATGAAAATTGAAGCTTAAAAAAATATAGTCGGATGCTGACCAAACTGGGTCGGTGACCCACCAAAAAGGTTTGGCAAGCACAAGGTACCTCACTGAATAGATCAGAGGTTCCTGGCAGATATTTGGATAAAAAAGGCGAGCTCATTACCAATCAGCGACTCACCAGACACATTTGGCGAGCCACAAAGAGATCACTATAAATAGTTGGGATGACTGACAGATTTTCACACAAACATGCGAGTTGGGGACCAAACATTGAGAAGGTGAATACCTTGGCGAGCTCGATAGAGCTCGCCGAATAGGCATTCAATAACCCCTTAACCCAAATTATGATTTTTTTTCTCCAAGATTTCAAGAACAATCAATTAAGAAAAGCTAAACAACAATCTTAGGCTAGACACAATATTTCAAACACCCCGGGTATACTCAGAATTCCCCACAAATCAAACAAGACATAACAAATTGATGATTTTCCTTTTAAAATGATGTTACCCAATCTGTTATTAGGTGAAATCAAGTCCGTTTTACTGAATCAACCTATACGAAAACTCACAATCATTCAATGCGATAGATAGATAGATAGATAGATAGAGAGAGAGAGAGAGAGAGAGATAGAGATAGATAGATAGATAGATAGATAGATAGATAGATAGATAGATAGATAGATAGATAGATAGATAGATAAATAGATAGAGAGAGAGAGAGATAGATAGATAGAGAGGGAGAGAGAGAGAGACAGACAGACAAACAGACAGATAGAGAGACAGACAAACAGACAGATAGAGAGACAGACAGAGAGACAGACAGATAGACAGATAGATAGACAGACAGATAGATAGATAGATAGATAGATAGATAGATAGACACAGAGAGACAGAGAGACAGATAGAGAGACAGACAGATAGATAGGCAGACAGATAGTTAGATAGGCAGATAGATAGAGAGATAGATAGATAGATAGATAGATAGACAGATAGATAGATAGATAGACAGATAGATAGGCAGATAGATAGATAGATAGGCAGATAGATAGAGAGATAGATAGATAGATAGATAGATAGACAGATAGATAGACAGACAGACAGATAGACAGACAGACAGACAGAGAGACAGCCCCGAAAATGCTAACAAGAGTCACATATCGATAAACCACTACTTAATTATTACAATATGTTTAATTCTCATTTTGTGAACTTGAAATAATGTTATATTTGCAACCTTGCTTAAAATAATTGTCATCGTAATTTAATGTATTGTATGGGAGTATTTGCGTAATGTTTTAATTAGAAATTTATATAGCTTTAAAAGGAGGGGAAGGATATATATATATATATATATATATATATATATGTGTATATGTATATGCATTTGGACAGCACACAAGTATTTGGGCAGCCAACTTTTATGGATAGTTGTGTATATGATAAGCACCTCTTGTGTACTATATTTTGACACCTCCTCATAGGAAATTCGTCTCACCTGAAGTATAAGTCCCTTTCAATGCAGATCCAATTGATTGTTTTATGAATTTTTATGCATGAATTGAAGTAATTGCATGTTTTTAAGTTGATTTCCCACGAACCCATGAATATCCATGATTTTGATTATAAACAATGAAAGATGAATTTAAGAGGATATGCAGTTCCTTTTGATGAATTGATATAAATGAAGTTGAGGATGCATTGACTTTGAAAACATGATGAAGCTTATGAATTATTGAAAAGAATGCATGTTTATGAAAGTATGTTAATGACTCAAGTAAACTTATAGATAAAGGTATCTACATGTTCTATAAGCTTGGCCACCCATGAATGACATCTAGATTTACCTTCAATGATTTTTGGGCTATTCTCCCAAAGTAGGTCTTGACTACCATGGGTTTCTGGATATACCATCAATGATCATAGATCACACTTTCAAAACTATTTCCATTAGTAGTGGGGAATTTCTAGCATGGAGTGAATGACTATGGGCCTTGAAAAGCTATTATAAAGATTTTTATCAAAATTTGACTTGTGAATTTGTCAGCTGTAGTTGAATCTATTTAGATTGCATTGTGTTAGTGTTGGTTGGACCGAATAGAACTAAAAATGAGTGAGGAAGTGGTGAATGGTAGCCTAGAAGGCCCCCGAGATGGTATCGAGGATGTTAATAATGCATACAACCCAACCCAACCCAATCGGGTGAAATGGGTGCAATTTGCCTACCATCAGTTGATGAGAATGCAACATTTGAGGTCATGAGTACAACTCTTCATGTCCTCCAAATGAAGGGACTTTATGGTGGGTTGGCGCATGAAGATCCGCAAATCATCTGAGGAATTTTATAGATGTGTGAAGCCTGTTTTCATTCAAGAATGTGCCACAGGAATGAATCCAGCTCAGATTATTTCCTATATCTCTGACAGGGAGGCTAGCACGTGGTTGGCCGAGTTACCAAAGAATTCTTTCACGTCGTGGGATGAGCTTATCACGACATTTAATGCAAGATTCTTCCCTCCGTTAAGGATGATGAAACTCAAGGATAAGATTCAGGGTTTAAGTGATTGGAAGGTGAACCATCCATGAAACGTGGTGGAGGTTTAAGAAACTCTTACTTCAATGCCCAACTCACGGGCTACCAAACGATTTGCTACTCCAATATTTTTACCGGAGTCTTGATTCGGTTAATAAAGAAGTGGCTCATCAATTGGTTCGAGGGGGAATAATATTGCAATCATTTGAAGTGGCTTCGTTTATTCTTGACAACATGACGAAGATAAATCAAGCTTGGTACACTCAAGAGGATCAAATCTCTCCTTTTTGTTTTAGAATTACCCAAGAACAACTTGATAAGGAAAGAGAAAGGGATGAGAACATCAAGAAGATATTGGCCCAAATGGAGCTACTACAAGAGCATATGTTGGAGAATATGAGAAAGCCAAATAGAGTGTTTAGAGTTGAGGAGGGTTCGTCCTCTGGTTATTCAAAACCGGGGGAGAATCAAGGTTGGAATTGGAGGGTGCTAGTTACAGCGAGGTGGAAATCAAGGTTGGAACTATCACAAGGAGGAAGAGCAAAGAAGATACTATCAAGAATGGGCTGAGCAAAGTGATTATTGGAAAAGGGAGGATGACCATGAAGAGGACCACACTCAATAGAGTGAGAGCCCAAAGTCGAAAGGGAGTGTAAGTAGTCCCCGGGTGAATGATTTGTTGTTATGCATCCTTGACAAAGTTGAAGGTTCAGGTGATTTGTTAAAAGGGGTGAAAGCCAATTTTTCATCATTGAACAATAAAGTGAACTCTCACGCAGATGCAATCAAGCTACTTGAAGGTCAGTTGAGTTTACTTTCAGCACAATTGGAACCAAAAAAGACAATGTAAGAGGATGATAGAGGTTTGGCTGTGGTTACCAAGTGTGGAAAGGTAGCGTTAGGCGATGTGACGGGCAATGAAGAAGCTCAAATACATAAAGAAGACAAAAGTATGGAGGAAGAAGAAATACCCATCCATCAAAGCATTGCCAAAGGGCAACAAAAAGATGTGGAGAAACACAATCCAATGCCAAAAAGTGTGCAACCTTTACCCAAAATATCCCCTCCATTTCCCCAACATCTCAAGAAGAAGAATGAGGATGAGAAGTTCAAAAAGTTTTTATCGGTGTTCAAGACAATATCGATTAATCTCCCTCAAGTGGAGGAATTGTTGGAGATGCCGGGTTATGCCATGTTTTTGAAGGATTTAGTCACAAAAAAAGGAGCTTGGATTTTAAAACAATCAAAGTTTCTCACAGTTGCAGTGCAATTATGACTAAGGAGCTGATCAAAAAGAAAGAAGATCCCAGAGCGTTCACCATCCCTTGCACCATCGGCATGCTCCAATTTGCAATGGCAACCGCAAGAGCATTGGTGGATGTTGAAAGTAGAGAACTAAAGTTCTGAGTGAACGAAGATGAAGTAACCTTTAATGTTTGTAAGTCAATGAAACACCCAAGCGATATTCATGTGGTTTCTACTGTTGATGTTATTGATGAGGCGGTGGCTAGTGTGAGCCATTTAATGTGTATGAGTGAACCACTTGAGGCAGTGCTTGCTAACTATGATGAATTCTAAATTCAAGGCAACGAAGAGGTAGTAGCTGCTCTTTCAGGAATGGGGGAATATTCAAAGACTCCATTGAAGTTGGATTTTGATCTAAAAAATTGAGAAAGTCCTCCCGCAAAGCCATCAACAGAAGAACCACCGAATCTGAAGTTGAAAGTACTTCCCTCCCAACTCCGATATGCTTTCTTGGGGGAAAATAACACCTTATCGGTGATCATTGTAGCTTACTTGCTTGAATGGAAGGTAAAATTTCTCCTTGAGGTGTTGAAAAGTCATATCAAAGCTATAGGTTGGACTATCGCTGAAATAGTGGGCATTCCTCCCGGCATTTGCACTCATAAAATTCAGCTTGATAGTGATTGTAAATCGAGTGTTGAACATCAGAGGAAATTGAACCCATCGATGCAAGTGATGGTGATAAAAGAGATAATAAAGTGGTTGGACGCAGGTATGATCTACCCTAATGCGGATAGCAAATAGATAAGTCTGGTGCAATGTGTACCAAAAAAGTGAGGCATCTCAGTAGTCCCAAATGAAAAAGGGGAGTTGGTATCTATGAGACCAGTGACCGGATGGCGAGTATGCATGGATAACCGGAAGTTGAATTCGTGGACCGAAAAAGATCACTTTCACATGCCTTTCACGGATCAAATGCTTGATCGACTTTCAGTGAGAGGTTGGTATTGCGTTTTGGATGGATACTCCGGTTATAACCAAATCTCCATTGCTCCGGAAGAACAAGAGAAAACCACATTCACCTGCCCATATGGAACTTCTACTTGCAAATGGATGTCATTCAAGTTATGTAATGCTCCGGCAATATTTCAATGTTGCATGTTATCTATTTTTGCTGATATGGTGGAGAATTCAATGGAAGTCTTCATAAATGACTTCTCGGTTGTGGGTAACACTTTTGAAGCATGTTTCGCACACTTGGGACAAGTTCTCCAAAGATGTGTGGAGACAAATTGGTAAAAACTCCACTTCATGGTTAGAGAAGGTATAGTTCTTGGTCACAAAGTGTCACAAAATTGGCTGGAGGTTGATAAAGCAAAGATTGAAGTGATTGAGAAGTTAGCACCACCAATTTCGGTGAAGGGTATTCGTAGTTTCTTGGGGCATACCGATTTTTACCGGTGGTTCATCAAAGACTTCTCAAAAATTGCACATCCTCTATGCAAACTCTTGGAGAAGGAGGTGAAAGTCCACTTTGATGATGCTTGCATGCTGGCCTTCAAGTGCTTGAAAGAAATATTGATCTCCACTCCGGTTATCATTAGCCCTGATTGGTCAGAACCCTTCGAAGTGATGTGTGACACAAGAGGCATGGCATTAGGTGTCGTGTTGGGGAGAAAATGCAACAAACTATTTCACCCCATTGACTGTGCAAGCAAAACTCTAAACGCTGCTCAGAGTAACTATATTGTCATAGAACAAGAATTACTTGCGGTAGTATATGCGTTTGAGAAGTTCCGAGCATACTTTCTAGGTACCAAAGTGGTTGTTCACACTGATCATGCTGCACTACGTTATCTGATGGCAAAGAAGGATTCCAAGCCAAGATTGATAAGGTGGGTGCTACTGCTGCAAGAATTCAACTTTGAAGTCAAAGTAGGAGAGGCTATGAAAATCAGGTGGCTGACCACTTATCAAGATTGGAAGGCAAGGAAAATGACGAGCTGGAGATGGACATAAATTATGCTTTTCCCAATGAACAGGTATTCATGGTAACTCTCCAACAATCTCCTTAGTATGCTGATTTTGCTAACAATGTAGTGTGTGGATTGATGCCAGAAGAACTAAACTTCTACCAACAAAATAGGTTCTTGTTCGATGTTAAGAAGTACTTTTGGGATGAACCATATTTATTCAGAGAGTGTGCAGACCATATCATTGGGAGATGTGTTCCGGAGGAAGAAGCCATCGAAATTCTCCATGCTTGTCATGCTTCATAGGTTGGGGGCCATCATGGTGGTGTATGTACAGCTCCTAAAGTCCTTCAAAGTGGTTACTATTGCCCTTCCCTCTACAAAGATGCTCATGAGTTTGTTAAGAAGTGCACTCAACGTCAGAAACAAGGTGGAGTGTCTAAAAGACATGAGTTGCCTCTCACACCCATTTTAGAAGTTGAGTTGTTTGATGTTTGGGGGATAGATTTCATGGGCCCATTTTTTATTTCATTTGGTAATAAGTATATTTTGGTGGTAGTAGATTATGTTTCTAATTGGGTGGAGGCTATTGCAATTCTGAACAATCAAGGGAAAACTGTTTTTCAATTCCTAAAACTCTATATCTTTGCTAAATTTGGTACTCCTCATAATATTATTAGTGATAGGGGATCCCATTTTTGCAACGAGTATTTTGCATCTGCATTGAGAAAGTATGGAGTGAAACACAAAGTAGCAACTTAGTATCATCCCCAAACGAGTGGCCAAGTTGAAGTGTTAAATCAGGAGATCAAGAGTATCCTAGCCAAGACGGTGAATGCAAATAGGACTGATATGTCTCGAAAGCTTAATGATGCTCTATGGGCGTATTGCACTGCATACAAAACAACAATTGGTATGTCCCTGTATCAGCTAGTCTTCGGAAAATCTTGCCATTTACCGGTTGAATTGGAACACAAAGCATTATGGGCATTGAAAGCTCTAAATCTTGACTGGGCAAAGACTTCAAAGAGAGGGTAGATCAGCTTAAATGAGTTGGACAAATTCAGGTTCAGGGCGTATGAAAGTTCAGCTCTTTACAAGGAAAAGATGAGGAAGTGACATGATTCTAGAATCCTTAAGAGGGAGTTCATAGTAGGAGATTGGATGTTTCTATATAATTCTCGACTCAGACTCTTTTCGATAAAACTCAAATCCAAATGGTCAGGTCCATTTATAGTAACACGGGTGTTCACAAATGGTGCCATTGAGGTCGAAGGTAAAGAGGGACTTGAATTCAAAGTGAATTGGCAACGCTTGAAGTTGTATTTTGGTGAATGCCAAGAGATTTCTCTGATTGAAGTGGTGCATCTGGAAGATGATTGAGAGAATTTCCACGTTGTGCCACGATGTTAAATAAGGCGCTTCTTGGGAGGAAACCCAAGTGTTAGTATTTCAAATAATGTGCGCTGATTTTGCAGGTGCAAGAAATTGTGCGAGGTGAAGACACTATTGGTGGATCGCTGAATCTATTCGGCGATCCCGATCTCGTCCGCCTTCTGGACTTTGAAAATGGAACTGAGATACTGGAATATTAGGCGGGGAAAATTTCATCACTCAGCAACTCACCGAAGTGATTGGGCGACCCGACTTTCTCCGTCTTTTTACCCCTAGCCTGACCCAATGGATCATTCGGTGAGGTTGCAAGTCCATTAGGTGAAGTGCCGATCGGTTCGGCGAACTCTTTCAATTCCACCTTTTCGCCCCTTCCTGAACATGTTGCATATTGGAAATATCGGCGATATCCTGGGCAAATCGTCGAGTAGTTTGGCGACTGTTATAATTTTTTGCCAAATGGGCGCCTAGTGAAGATTCCTTGTCACCTTGCTTTGCGTGTTTACACATCAGTAGTTTATCTTTATTTTTTATTTTTTTGGTATTATCGGTTCTCTACTCACATTAGGGATAATGTTGAATGCTTTTGGTGGGTGTGGGTGTTTGGTCAGTTGGTTAGTGAGTCCCTTGCTCGTTCAAAAAAGTTATTTATTTGAGTATCACTTATGATCAATACCGATGACTTGAATAGTTTTCGTAATCGAACAAAAATGAATGTGCGGCTACGATGAGTCCAAATGAAGTTGCATAGACAATGTGTGAACTTTGTGCATCTCATTGTAACTAGCCGATCATCGAATGGATCTCTTGTAATGAACATTGCACACTAGCAAAAGTGTGGAGTCTTGTTTGATATTGATGCCTTGTGTGATGAGCTTACCGTGAACCTTGTGTGATGACACCTAGAATTTGACCCATTGGTCCGATTGACTAAGTGATGCAAGCTCTTGAAATGATCTTAGGGAACAATTTTGAAGAGTGAAACAATTTGACAATATACCTCTTTTGTGGCCAACCTTCTGAGTGTGTGAACCTTGCTTGAACTCCCTTTTTGAGCCTTATCCTTTTGTTGGAAGAAACTTGATGCAATTGTAACCCCTCTTTATCCATTCACCCATAATCCTCATGAAGTGTGGTTTGTTTGAATAGTCAACTTAGGCCAAAAGCCTAAGTTATGGGTGTGGTGAAAGGAGAAGGTAAATCAAGAAGTGCAAAGAAGTCCCCCTTTGATCCATAGTTTTGAAAAATATGGAACCCCTCCATACAAAAAAAAGTGAAAATAAGAATGAAAAAGAAAAATAATGAAAAAATTGTGGAATAAAATTGTGAAAGTTGCAAAAAAAAATAGGGTGTCTGGTATTCCATGAAAAGTGAATAATGGGGTGAATTTTGAGCATGAATGAGAATGTTGAAGAAAAGGAAAGAAAGTGATTTTCATAACACATTTCATGAGGATAGTAGCCACTGAGCCTAAATGACCATACATGTGGACTCAGCCCTGTTACAAGCCTTGAAAAGACTTTTTTGATCTTGAGTGAGCTGAAGCGAATGTTAATTGGAATATAAGGGCAAACATATGGTGGAGTCATGCATGTGTTCATCTTTGTGAGTGTGACAGTTGTATGTGATTCCGGAACTATAAAGTGTTGAACCATTGTGTGTGAATATGGAATCATATTTTTGTGAGGGCATTTGAGTACCTTTGTTGAGCTTGAACTTGCATTTGAAGCAAGTATTGTGAACTTGAGCATCTTTGATAATGGTGAGTCACAACTTGAATCTTTGAGTGCACGATTGATCCTTGCATGAATAAGTTGAGTCTTGTTGTGTGCTTTCATGATTGAGTCTTTTGTAGCACTATTTGAAACATCCTTTTTGAACTGTTGAACTTGAGTTTTACTTGAGGGCAAGAAAAAGTTTAAGTTGGGGGTGTTGATGAGTTCGAGATTTTGACTCATTTAGGGCTTCGTTTGCATAGAATTAGTGTCCTCAAATGCTCAATTTATGCCAATAACTAATGTAAAACCCTTGATTTTCAGATATATGGGTTGAGGAACGAGGCTAGGAGAAAAATGGTCAACAAGAACAACACAAGCTAAAAAAGAGAAGAGGAAAAACAAGTCTTATGATCACCGAGATCACTCGGCGAATCGCCAAGTTAATCCGCTATCGTCTAAATTTATAGAACTCTGAGATTGGGTTAGGAGTAACTTAGGCGAGCACTAGTTCCATTCGGCGTGTCACCGATCACATCGGCGAAGGATGACCTCGTTGCCAAAAGTAATGATGGAGATCCAGATAAGTGCTTATGGGCGAGTTAAAAGGCAAAAAGGTGCATCGCGGAATGAAATGGCAATCTCGATCTAGCTCACCTAAAATTACATTGGTTGGACTAAGAAGATGTGAAGAATGAAGGTGAGATGAAGGTCGATCGGTGAGTCACCGAACAGTCAGCGAAGCTTGACTATCCTCGCCGATTGGTCCCCAAAAGCCACACATCAGACTTGTATAAATTAATTTTTGCAAGACAGAGAAAGCATTCAGAAAATGTGAGGAACAAAAGATAGAGAGCAAAAACACTACCATTGTTGATTTGAAGTGATTTTAGCAAGATTTTTCATTTGGGTTTTGTACTAGAGAAGATTTTAGTGAATTTTAACTTTCGAATTTCAATAACCCAGCTATGAAAAACGTGGCAGGTACTGAATTGCATCTCTTTACTATGATTGGCTAAAACCCTAACCTTGGGGGTTTGACAATGTGACCAATTGTTGCATTTGACTAAATGGGTGTTATCAATTAGTGAATTTTGGTGTTAATTTGAAGTGGGTCTGAATTATTACTGTGGTTTAACATTATTATTGCATATTTAGTGTGATATAGTTCAGAGTTTTTAGCTTGCTCGAGAGAGAAGTACAGAGCCAACGTAGTAATTTGGCATCCTTAGTAGTGGGTCATTACGGTTTCAGCTTGAGAAAGTGAAAGTTGAGATTCAACCTTTGTATCTAGCTCGAAAGAGTGGATTTGATGAGAAAGTGGGTTGGTCGTCTTATGGATAGTGTTGAAGTTCGAGAGAACTCAACGGAAATAAGGTAATTGTTCGAGAGAAAATTGCTTTACTTATAATCCATTCTACCCGCGATGAATTAACATTGTTGGTAATTATGTATACCCATTAAGTTGAATTTGGCAATTGGTTAGTCAATCCCCCAAGTGTTTTCTAGTTATTCGATCATTCCTTGTTGATTGTCGAAGTGGGTTGGTAACAACATCCTAAAATTTGGCTATTAGATTCTTAAGTGTTGTGTTCATTCAGCTGCAAAGGTCACCGTCATACTTTCGTATTTGAATTCAAAAGAAAGCTACTCTATGTGGGATCGACCCCAACTCAGTTGGTTGGGTTATATACTGACTAACGATCATTGACACTTAGAATTGGATGAAGTGTCCTTGAAACGTTAATCAGTCGTTAAATCAAGGGCAAGGATGAGTAAACTAGTGTCGGGGGATTCTGACTTAGTGGCCAAAGAATCCCTAACCTCTATTCTTGTTAAGGAGATGGATGTCTCCCGTTTGATGGTCCATGCACACAAAAAAAAGCTTAAGGAGAAAACTAAGGATTCAAAGAGGGTGAGAAGGGATGATGGCGATTCTTCACATTCAAGGTCCGGTGGAGGTAATTGTTCTCGAGGTAAGGATTCTAGTGATTATATGTGGCCCGAGTGTAGGGAGAGTAGAAGAAGACATGAGGGTAAATGCTTGATCGGTACGGATGATTGCTTTGGTTGTGGTAAGAGTGGCCATAAGATTAGGGATTATCCATCACTTACGGCTAAGGGAAGAGATGGTAGGCAAGTTCAATCTAGTGGTTTCGGTTCAAGTGCCCCGAAGCAATATATGTTTTATGCTCTTCAGATTCGAAAAGATCATGAGGCTTCTCCGAATTTAGCGATTGGTAAGTTATGGTCTTTAAGCTTGTGGTTACGCATTCCTTGATATTGAGTGTTTCATTGGCTATGGTAAGGCTTCATGTATGGTGATTGTGTTTGAAGTAGTCCTTGAAATCCTAGTGGAAACTTCTTAAGTGTTTACTTGTATCAATGGGTCCGTTGTTGTTAAGATTTTGGTGTTATTCTTGGGTTGAGGGAGATGGATTTGAAAAGATTAGGGAGGAAGGGAGAGATAGTGTGGTTCATTGTTGGTGTGTGAGTAGAACTATGTTGATGTTGGAAGAGTTCCTTGTCATGGTTTGGTGTGCGAAAATTCGAAGGCGGTGTGATATCGTAGTATCCCTATATTTTCCTTCTATCTTCGGGTCTATTTTGAAGCCTTAGCCCTCATGATTCACTCTTTAAGACTCGTGTGTCTTAGTCATCCTCATGCTTCCTCATGCATGCATGCTCACGAAAAAATTGACTTTTCAAAGATATGATTTAGCTTACTTAACTGCTTCATGTTTATGTGCATTTGAGTACGAGTTGCATATAGACCTTATGATATGATGTTTTGAATATGTTAAAAGCTTGGAGTCGAGGTTCCTCCTTGGTTATGTGCATTTTGATGAAGTTGCATTAATGATTTGGTTATTAGTTTCTCTCCTACTCTTTTCGTACTAGTTTGAATTCATTCGAGGAAGAATGTTCCCAAGGGAGAGATATTGTAACACCTCGATTTAAGAAAGGCTAGAAAAGGGTCAAGTGGGCAAGTCACAAGCCCAAAAGTGGACCATGGAACCCTAGAGGGGACGCGAAGGGGACCACGATCGTTAATCGGCTCGTGATAGATTTCCAAAACCTGCCCCAAGCAAGCTTCACCTTAACAGACTCCCAGATGGTCCATGGTGATGTTGACAGGTCGTCATAGGAGTCGTCAAGTGGCCTAGATCAAAAGGGGTTCTCCCCTAGTCACTGGTCAAGGACCACAGACGTCTAAATGGCCCATGAAGCCCCACACGGACTGTGTAGTCGTCTGTGAAGGGGGTCTATCAAACTTAGAGTTCAGGGTCAACTTCAAACAATCATATGTTTTAACACAAAATGAATTAAGTGGCCCATGACCTATCAAATTAAAGATTTGTGAGCCATCTTTCCAACACCAACGATTTTTCCTAATTCCAAGCTCAGAGTAAAAAGTTATGCCCAAAATAGTGAAGCCCTATCAGTTAGAATTTCTTCAGACCCGTTTAGGCCTTCCAATTAGTCAATTCGGCAGCTTTAAGTCAGGGGCTTTGAGGTCTTTCCCAATTGTTTTAACTTAATAGTACGTCATTTTACCTTCTACCCAAATCCCTATATAATGATTTAAACCCCCAAATCACCCAAACTCAATTCATTTTCTTAAAAATCCCAAATGTTGTTCAAGCACCTCCTCTTAAATATTTCTCTCTCTAAGAAGAAGAAGAAGAAGTCAAGTTGCGCTTTCAAGTCAAGTCTATAATTTCACCATTGATTTTAAGGTTTTGGCATCAAGGTATGATAGTATTCACCTATGCAGGCCTTTCCTCCATAGGGTTCCTAAATTTTCCAATTTACAAGTTAGAAATCTCCAATGTCATGGTTTCCTTTCAATGTTCATCCAATTGATTGTTTTGTGACTTTTTTATTCATGAATTGAAGTAATTGCATATTTTTAAGTTTATTTCCCATGAACCCATGAATATCCATGATTTTGATTATAAACAATGAAAGATGAATTTAAGAAGAAATGCATGTCCTTTTGATGAGATTGATGTAAATGAAGTTGAGGATGTATTGACTTTGAAAACATGATGAAGCTTATGAATTATTGAAAAGGATGCATGTTTATGAAAGTATGTTTATGACTCAAGTAAGCTTATAGATGAAGATATCTATATGTTTTATGCAGCTTGGCCACATGACATGAATGACATCTCGATTTTCCTTCAATGCTTTTCTGGCTATTTTCCCAAATTAGATCTTGATTGGTATGGTATTCGGATATGCCATCAATGATAATAGATCACGCTTTCAAAATTATTTCCATTAGTAGTAGGCCATTTCTAGCATGGAGTGAATGACTATGGGCGTTAAAAGCTATTATGAAAATATCATGGATGGTGAAGGTTTTCTCACGCATGGTCTAAGGAGCTATCCTATGATACGACAAGTGGCAAATACACATGTCTCTTAATGATAAGATAAATTAAATTAATAACTATTCTATTGGATTTATGCTTAGCACCGAGAGAATATTGAGATGGACGCTCTCCCATAGCTTGAGGCAGGGTTTCTAGTAGCAATCTCCTTATCCCATACCTATGTGCCCCCATAGGATGATTGTCTTAAGATAGATGATGATTGTCTTGGATATATATATATTAGCTAGTGGATCCACTTAAGCTAGAAGTTCAAGGTCCTACCTTGGCAAGTAGGACACCCTCTTTTTGGTGTGAGAAGAGTACACCGGATTCCATGTTATAGGTCACATGGTCTCTATGTCGGTTAAGGCTACTTCCCACAACAATGATTAACTAAGGTTACTTCAAGAAATATCTAACATTTGTTCAAAGATGATCTTACTTGCATTGACCATGATTACGATTTATGTTTTCTAACCCTCTTATCTCATGTTTTGACTTGGTCTTTGCATATCATGAAAAGTCCTTTTAGCATGATTTCAAAACTTTTATGCTTTGACATCATACTTGGGACATATTTATACTAACACATACTCTTGAACATTATTTTACTAATGTAGGGTCCGACGCTCCTATTCCGCATATTCGTGGCTAGGGATCACTTAGTAGATATGGAAAATTGGTGATTCCTCGTGATCTGGTGACCAAGCCTTATTTCTTATTGTCTTTACTTTTTAGAGATTGTATGTGATGTACGGGTTATGTACCAATCACTCTTAATGTAATAGATGGCTTTGAGACTATATAGACTTCCACTTCGTTTTGACAAACTCTTTTATGTTATAAACAGTCTTTTAAACTATTTCAATACTATTATCTTATTTATGTATGCTAAGTGGCTTGTGTAGGGCCTGTCGGGGTCTTACACGCCATGTCACGTCTAGGGTGTACTTTGGGTCATGACAAAGGCTCATCTCCAGCCATGACATTGGAGTTCTGTTTGGAGGTGGGGCTGAAGTGGCGTAGATAAGGGTCGTTGGTAATTGTGGTGGAAAATTCTGGGAGTTTTGGGGGATGGGATGGTTCATATTTTCCATTTTTGGTATGTTCACATGGTGATGAGTTTGAAGAATTTGGAATTTGGCTGTTTAGCGTCTGGTTTGGGAACTTAGACGCGAGTGAGGCATTGTTTTCTATATTTGGTAAGTTAATAAATATGGTGCGGATAGGAAAAGTAGAGATAATATTGGAAGATTTATTATTTGTTTGTCTGTCAGTACTAGGAATAATAGTATCAGAATCCTTTTCAATTGATCTATTTTTAGAGACTCGGCTTTAAGGCGGTGTGGATTTGGGGTAATATCTACGTCGGTCCGTTTCGATACAGTTGTATCATAGCTGGAGGAGGATGTGGAGAGAGAGCTTCCACGTTGGACAAAAGGTGATGTGATGTGGACTCTATCTCTAAGGATTTATCAGGATGGATAAATGTATCCTCTATGCTTGCTACTTTTAGTGGATGTGATGATAGTATTAGGGGTAGCAAGGTAAGTCTTAGTGAGGGGTACAGGGGATAAAAGGCTATTTTCTCTAGGGGTAAAGTAGGGGACTCCAACAGAGGTGAGGGGCCGCCAACTAATATCAAGTTATTTTAAGTTGAATTAACACTACACAAGCTTCCAATCTTTCACACCCATGTCTCATCTAACCCTAAGAATATAAATGGGGCGAGGCAGGGCGGGGAAAATCTTGACATGCTTAAATTTAACTTGCCTAACTAACTAAGCATGTTTTCAAAATATTGCCCTGTTCTGCCTTATCAGGACGTATTTATATATTTTCTTTCATTTTTTTTCACCTTGAAAAAAATTGTACTATGCACATTACTTTATTTTTTTTCTTTTTTTTATTGATCAGTTGTTCCACCCACTGTGTTGAGTTGGATCTTTTAAAATTGATTTGAACTTTTTCATATAAACATAAACTCACTTATAAGGAATTACATAAACCACCACTACGGTAGTATTAGATGGGAACAATCAAGGGAGACCTACATAAATCACACTAGTTTAGGAGTTAATTACTTAGATACACACTAATTTATAATATTACATATCTTACTATATTTTGGTGTGTCCAAATACGTCCAGATAGATGTGTATGGAGATACAGTAGATGTAATTTGTTCTAGATACATTGTATGCAAGTGGATTCGCATGTATCTGGATACATAATAAATCTCGCTCGCATCTCTCCCATATCGCTCATCACTCTCTACCATATACATGTGAATCACACTAGAAACATACAGATACATATATCTAGTGTGATTCACATGAATCTAGGATACATACGAATCTCACTTACCTCCCTCCCCATCTTGCTTGCCTCTCTCCCTATTTTTGTGTATCTAGTAGTAAATATGCATGTATCTAAGTGTATTTTTTCAATATATGATATGAAACTCTTAATTAATGGTAAGATACGTACTCACTCCGTTTCAAAAAGAATAACTTGCTTTCCTTTTTAACCTGTTTCAAAAGAATGACTCCTTTTTTAGCAACACTTAAGTTTAAGTTTTTCACGTGACATGTTTAAGACCACAAGATTAAAAGATATTTTGGTATAACTTTAATTTAAGACTACAAAATTGAAAAGTCTATTAAACTTTGTGTCAAATTAAACTAGACTTTTTTTTTAAAAACGGAGGGAATAATATTTTGAAAGTATAGGTAATAATAGTATATATAGTATTAAAGTAGGTCTATTATTTAGTTTTTCCAACAATAAATTACCATGGCAAGAAGAGAGAGAAATTAGTTATGAAAAGAATAGAAAGAGGAAAAAAAAATAAACATGATAAAGAAAGGTATAAATAACCCTGGCTGGCTGTAAGTTCAATAGTAACAGAGCTCTTAAGAAATTGCTGAAATATTTTTAAGCCCTGCTACTTTTGCTATCACACTAAGGGGTCGTTTGGTAGAGTGTATAAGAATAATGCTTCTATGATGTATTAGTAATGCATGCATTAGTAATGCTTGCATTAGTTATGCTTGCATTATTTCTTATACATTGTTTGGTTTGATGTATTGGAAATAGCAAGTCTTGTATAAAGACTATTAAAAAAATATTTGTTTACCAAAATATCCCCACATTCTTTTACAAAAATAATAATAATAATTATAATATAATAATAATAATTATTATTATTATTATAATANATAATTATAATATAATAATAATAATAATAATTATTATAATAATAATAATAATAATAATTATAATAATAATTATTATAATTATAATAATTATAATTAATAATTATAATTATAATAATAATAATTATAATAATTAATTATTATTATTATTATTATTATTATTATTAATAGAGGATAGTTTTGTCATTAGTTAATCTAATGCATGCATTAAAACCATTGCATTGCTAATACCTAAAAATCCATGGTATTAGCAATACACACTTTAATACACAATAGAGTGTATACATAGATTGGAAAAGAGTACCAAACAAGGTACTAGTAATACACAGTGTTAATGCATGCGTTATTTTTCCTAATACACTCTACCAAACGACCCCTAATTGTATTGAAAAATGAGTTTTGCCCCACACCTTCTTCAAAGCTCTGCCCTGCCCTATTGTCCCAAACTATATATATAGTTTGAAGAAAGAATCCCACTTTGATAATGGTTGCTTTCAAGAATTGTATATGATCATAGCAATATTTCTTGAAAACATCTGGACGACCACTGCCACAATTCCCCACATCTTTACCATTCCCATCTCTGCCTAAACTAATTATGCATCCACTTTGTTGATCATAGCAATATATCTTGAAAGCATCTGGACGACCACTGCCACAATTTCCCACATCTTAACCATTTTGCTATTTCTGCCTAAACTGACTTTGCATCAACTTTGATGATCATAGCAATATTTCTTGAAAGCATCTGGACGACCACCGCCACAATTTCCCACATCTTTACCATTGCCATCTCTGCCTAAAGTGACTTTGCATCCACTTCGAACTAACACCCTGCCCAATACCATCCCTTCACTTCCCACCACACTCCTGCCCTCCCACCATCTCTATCAAACTGATCTTAACATCACAATATTTAGTTGCACTGTTTCAGACATCACATGATTCTCTGACACTACTTCCTAGAGTGTAGAGCCATTTATGTCTCGCTATATCTTCCAAGCTACTTAAGAGAACCATGCATTTTTCTACAAGTAATTGTCGAGAATGCATTAATAGAGATGATCTACCGGAACTTGTTTAGCTGCATCCATCGTATTATCAAAACAGCACTTTCAAATGACAGTGCAGCTTCATCTGCTAGGACAGCGGTATGAGAAATTTATTTGTGCCAGGAATGTCTTACACAAGGCACAATCAGCGGAAAAAAAATATATACTCACCAGATTAACAGAGTTTCCAGATTCAGTTTCAGTTGTCAGCTTACAATTTCTCATCACAAATATAGTTCTCGAACTTCAAGTGAACAAATTTAAGTAAACATCAACTAGTACTCTGGACCTGGCCTGAATTAATCATTAGCAACTAGGCAGCAGAAGGGACATCAGTTGTGTTCTTAAAAGGATTACATTAACATTTGGAGTTCTCAAACTATATAAAACATGTATGGATTCCATAGGTACATCAATCTAGAAGTGCTGAAACAGAGGCAGCTACTCATTCTCCCAATTAATTGGATCAAATTTCGAAACCGCCTTATTGTGAGTTCCCTTATCTTCATGCAACTTCACCTGAATATTTTCCAGGAAGACCTCACTCCACTATGATGGCACTGCACACACAAGACTACTTTTTGAGCACCTTAAACCAACTGCTCAAGCAGTTAAAACACATTGCAAATTCAAGAGAAATACAAAAGAAAAAACAATTAAGATTACACTTAGCTTTGATATTTCACAGTATCAACCCATCAGGAAACAATTGTATTAGAATAAGTTAGAAAAACACAAAGGGGCCAAAATACACACAATCTTCCAAACTCACTGTAGCAAAGGATACTTCTACTCAATGCAAAACTTCTTTTTTTGATGACCATGGTGTCCAGGCCAGCTTTCACGCACTCAATGCAAAACTTTTACCAAGAAAGTCACACTTATCTTTTAAAAACTACACAGGTTTAGTTATGAATTTACTCCGCCATCTATTTCATAGTAAACACAAAAGGCAAGCCCCATGTGTAAATTTGATGAATATTTCATTATTTACAATCTCATTAGATACTCAGTAAACTAATAGGATAGTTCAGGATAAATTAGCCAATCTAGTTTCTTATATATGAAAGGATCTGTTTTGCTCTTCTCCTTCCATTATTAGTGTTAACAGCAGAAACTCGTATCCACTCGATTTTCATATTATTTTGTTGTAGTGACTATTCCTTTTTAATATGTGTTGTCATGCTTTCTTTAGCATTTTGTATTGGCTTCTTCACTCTCGTTGGTTTCTTCTTTCGAACTGCTTTGTAATACTTTTACTTGAGTTGAGGTCTATCAGAAAAACCTATCTACCTCCCAAGGTAGGAGTAAGGTCTACATACACACTACCCTCCCTAGACCCCACTTGCAGGATTACACTAAGTATGTTGTTATTGTTGAAACACTTATCCACATAAAATAATCAGTTTGCATTGAAAGGGCTATTTTCATGTCCATTTCAGAACCTCTAAGCAGAAAATGGCTAAAATTTCCAGAACCTTCTTATCAATTAGTTCATATAGCCTATATAATTGAGAAAAGCAACAAACATAAGGAAATGAAAGCAAGTGCTAATGTTAAAAATCAATTAACAGCATACTGTATGTGGAAGTATCAATCTGCTCAGGAAGCTCTTTAATATCCACTTCAAACCTCTGCTGAACCTATAATTAGTAAAGCACAAGCAAGTCAGAACAAGTGAATCAACAGAATACGCCATAACAGGATAGAAATATCAAAGTTCTCTAACCTGATTAAGAACATCAGAATCTGATGCAGACGAGACAAATGTGATGGCAAGGCCTTTAGTTCCAAACCTACCAGCTCTACCCACCTATACATTTACAAGTACTAAGATAATTATTAGAATCTACATAAGATGTATAAATTAAAACAGAAAACCAAAGATAAGAATTACTCTGTGAAGGTAAGTATCTGCAGAATCTGGCATGTCATAGTTAATAACAATGTTGACCCGTTCAATGTCAATGCCCCTCCCAACCAAATCAGTTGCCACAAGAATTCTCTTGTGCCCCTCCTTGAAACCCTTATAGCGAGTCAATCTACTCAACAGAGACAAGTTATGAGTTAAACTTGCATCAGATACAAATTAATAAAAACTTAAGGGCAGCATTAAAGAATTGGTGCAGCTTCTTAATTCCACTCAATCACACAATAGTGATGAAAATTGAATACAACGATATGAGCAAGTTTTGATAATGTAATACCCCAGAAGCTAGAAAGTCGAAAAGGAAAGAAAAATGCAGAATTTGGCTGTCAGTAGTGAACTATGAGTCCCATCTACAGACCGTATGATGTCCTACGGGCCGTAGAAGTTGGGTTGTGTTTACGAAAATTAAGTTTCTGAAGTTTTGAACTACGACTTGACAGGACGAACAATAGGATGGTTAACGGGCTGTAAATGGCATTTGTAAGGGTAATGCAGAGATTTGATTTAGGACCTCAGTCCTACGGAAGGGTTTGACGGGCCATCATTTGGTCTACGGGACGTAGGAAGGTCTAGTAGAAAGGTTCCAAGACTTCGTGAAATTTTGAAGTGAAAGTTGAGTTCTACGGACCGTAGGAGATTCAACGGGCTGTAGTATTGTCTTCGTGGGAAACAATTGAATATTTGGGTTTCTGAAGTTGGTTCTACGGTCAACCAGAACGGACCATAGAAATTCCTACGGACCCGTAGGTCAAACCGGCAGTTATTTTTAAAGGGTATTTGGGTCTTTTCCAATGCACTAAATGTCTATGCTACGTCATTTTTACACTAAATCTAAGACCTATAAATACCCTTTACCCTTAGAAATTTCCCCAACTCCCTCATTCAATCAAATTCCTAAAGTCTCTCCAAAAATCTTCTCTTTAGATCAAAAGGAAGAGGAAACTAGGGTTCTTGAAGATCAAGTCTCCTTGTTCACCATTGATTCTAGGGCTTCAATCAAGGTATGTAGGGAGTTCATCAATGGGCTCCATTCACCAATTGAGTCCCCAAAAGATTGTTCAATTCTCCAAATTCAAATTCAATTCAATTGGTTAAGTTTCCATTCAATTCATCATGGGTTCTATTTGTATGGATTCAATAGTTTGATTTTGATCATATTATGACTATTTAGATTCAATTAATGTTTTCCAATCAATTCCATGTGAACCCATGCATTGATCATGATTTTGACTATGACCCCTACATTGCATGAATTTGAAGAAAGTTATGAATCAATGGATGATGTTTTTGTTAACTTATGCATAATTTATGAAACGGAATGAGTTATGATTTAGGTTGCGTTAAGATGAGCATCAATGAATTGTGAAAGGTTTTTCTCACATACTAAGGTATCATGACAAGGTGAACCATGTGAACCCATGCATTGATTCAATTAATGCTATTTAGATTCAATAGCATTAATTCCATGTGAACCCATGCATTGATCATGATTTTGACTATGAACCCTACATTGCATGAATTTGAAGAAAGTTATGAATCAATGGATGATGTTTTTGTTAACTTATGCATAATTTATGAAACGGAATGAGTTATGATTTAGGTTGCGTTAAGATGAGCATCAATGAATTGTGAAAGGTTTTTCTCACATGCTAAGGTATCATGACTTGGTGAAACGTTTTCTCACTTAGACTTGATTCAAGATTTAATGAGCTACTCTATGTTGTTTTAGCTTGGATTAGTAATTCAATTATACTTGTCCATGGATAATGATGACTTTATGAAAATCACTATTCCATCAGGATTTAACTTAGCATCGAGAGAACTTTGAGGTAAAGGCTCAAATAGGGTAGTCTCTAGTAGCAACATCTAGTTCCTAACTGTGTGCCCCCGTAGGTTAGCCTTAAATGGCCTAGCTAGTGGATCCATATACAGCACATGATATGATATAGAGTTCTATCATTTGTAGGAGTTACATCGGTTTCCATGTTATAGCTCGTATGGTCTAATGTCGGTTAAAGCTAATATCCCACAATATGAACTAAGTTACTTACAAATGTTTTATGAATCTTTCCTTGTGAGTTTATGATGCATTGACCATGTTATTCTTCTTCAATGATTTTACTATGTTTAGCTTGGTCATGCTTATCATGTTTTCAATTGTGTCCCATTATGATCATGTTCATGTTTTATTGCATTCCCCTCATACTTAGTACATGAAATGTACTAATGCATATTTGTGATTACATTGTTTCAATAATGTAACGCTTGATCAGTTCTTAGGATTCAAGGATGGAGAAGACACTCTTAAATGGAAATGTCATAATAAAGGTTTATTCACTGTTAGTTCTGCATATAGAATTATGAATCAGATGGGATCCCAAGTTAACTTTCTGCCTTGGAAGCTTATATGGAAGGTTAATATACCATATAAAGTGGTAGTTTTTACTTGGTTGGTGGTGAAAGAGGTTGTACTTACACAAGAGAATCTTATGAAGAGGGGAATACAAATGTGCCCAAGATGCTGTTTTTGTGCGCAGGTTGCAGAGACAATTAATCATCTGTTCTTACATTGTAAAGTGGCTGGCCAGCTGTGGAATTTGTTTACTAGCTTCAAAGGTATAAGTTGGACTGTTCCAGGGAGAACAGGACAGGCTCTAGAAAGCTGGAATATGGAGGGCAGTGGTAGCATAGACAAGAGTAGATGGAAAATTGTCCCAGCTGTTATTTGGTGGACCATATGGAAAGAAAGGAATTCTAGGAATTTTGATAACAAGAGCAGCCCTCTGCACAAGATTAAAATGAACTGCATTATCACTTTTTGCTATTGGTGTAGTTCAGAGTATATAGATGACCCTGTGGCTGTGGTTATTGTAGACATTCTAGGGTCCTTATAAAGATGAAAGGAGGATCTAGAGATAGCTTCTCTTTTTTCTTCTTTTCTTTTCTTTATCTTTTGTTTATGCCCGACACACATGTGTGGAGGGACGATATGATGTAAATTTTGGATACCAGCTTTGAGCTGATGATTGATATACAAATGTTACCTTTATCAAAAAATAATGTAACGCTTGACAATTCCTCTCCCTCCGTTCGTGGCAGCACTTAGAGATTTTGAAGACTTGCTGAGTCCTCATACTTTCAGGACAATGACACATTTATTGCTTCTTTATGTTTTCGTTTCAGACATTGTATGTGGTGTACGGGTTACGTCCCGACCACTCATTTGATGTAATAGAAGGCTTGTTTAAACTTTGATGTACTTCCGCTTATGTCCAACTCTTTACATTCTTATGAGATTTCTTGTTTTTCTCTATTATGTTGTGTATATGTATGTCAAGTGGCATGTGTAGAACCTTTCGTGGCCTTATACGCCATGTCACATTTAGAGTGAGTGTACTTTGGGTCGTGATAGATAACTAACACAATGAATGGAGGAGTAAATAGTAGAACATTAATAAAGCATAGTAATCAGCATATTCAATCACATACAACTAATAGAAGAATCCTAGAGAGAGTATATTTTGTCAAACTCATATCTGGATAACATCATTTTAACTTCCACATAACTTTAGGATCGTTAAGAAATGGACCTTGGACGTAACTCCAAGAGCTCTTATTGGATTTAGAAACTAAGTACATCTTTGAGTGCATAAGAAGACAAAGTGGAGAATGATTTGATCAATAAATTAAGTGTAACTTTAGTGCACAAGCAAATTAAGTGGTGAGCACTTGAAATTAAAAGCTATATAGACCTTTCTTCCTGAGTCATTCCAGAGTGGATGCAGATAGATGGAAAATTGCAGTCGACAAGCAATTTATTCAGCTCTGCTGCTCTGCTTACACTCTTGACAAATATAACAACTTGATTGAAGTCCAACGCATCCAGCAGGTCATTCAGCTTCCGGTTCTTCTCCAGTTCGCTCAATTTGATGTAGTGCTATCATGAAATAGAAACAAGGTAAGAAGGCTACTAATTTTAAGAATGATGTTAACATGTCTAGGTCCCAAAAGACATACCTGTACAAGTCCATGAAGGGTCAACTTGGCCTCATCATCAACATATATTTCCATTGGCTGAAAGGAATGTCATACCAAAGCATATTAGGAGCTTCGTGAAGCTAATTGTATCCAGTACGAAATGGATAGGATGGAGATCCCCATGAACTGAGGTTCTTTGATATTTCTCCTTGCAGATAGTGTAAAAGCACATCAACTATTTCCATTGTTGCTTAAAATGTGTTCTCACAATGCTAAAAGAAAACTACCAAAAAGCTGCAATCATCAACCCCCACCCACCCACCCACCATTATTCTGTTTCCACTATATATCTCCTCGAGACCTTTTCAACTATTATCTCATCACAAGAAAATGAAAAATAACAAAACAAATAGGGACAAGAACAAGCAAACTAAAAGCTTTAGTGCAGCAATCAGATTTCCCGCTCAACAACTGGACTCTAGTGATCCCTATCTTTGAGCTCTATTATAAAATAAACTTTGGCCAGATACACCTTATCTCGTGCAGAAAACTGAAATCATGGAAGAATGGTAGACTTCTAAATTGAAGAACTGGCCACAGGGCATTACATCTTGCATAAATTTCTTGCAAATGGGGCGAATCTCTTTGCTGAGTGTTGCTGAAAACATCATTACTTGCTTGTCATGAGGAGTCGTCTTGAAAATTGCCTGCACATCTCTTCTCATGTCTGAAACAAACACAGGTAATCAGTAAAAGAGCTACTGAAAGAACCTCGCATGGTTTTGAATGTAACAGGAATCATGAATCGCATTATGCAGCTAACACATACCAAGTGATTCAAGCATTTTGTCACATTCATCCAGTATAAAATGCCTCACATTCCTCAAAGACAGGTCCTTATCTCTAGCCAATGCAAGTATTCTTCCAGGAGTTCCAACAACTATATGAGGGCATTCATTCTTTAGAAGCTCCTTGTGAAGTTTGATATTGACACCACCATAGAAAACAGCAACCTTGATATCAGGCAAGTATGTGCTGAACCTCTCAAATTCATGACAGATCTGCAGCAACCAAGAACCCCACACAAAAATATTTTTAACTTTACCTACATAGGGGGAAGCAGAAAGAATTTCTAAATTTTGTTTTGCATATTTCAATACATGCCTGATAAGCTAATTCCCTTGTGTGACATAGAACTATGGCAGCAACCTGACCAGCAACAGGTTCAATCTGTTGCAGCGTTGAAAGAACAAAAACAGCAGTTTTGCCCATTCCAGATTTAGCTTGACAAAGAACATCCATGCCTAAAATTGCTTGCGGAATACATTCATGTTGCACTGACGAAGAACCAAAGAGATTGTAGCGAGAGGGACCTCAGTTTCAGTTCAAAAAAGTTTACCATTGTACATCTCCAAAATAGTAGTGATAGTGATAATTTACCTGGAAAACAAAAAGATAGAAAGAAATCATTAATAACTATCAAAAAGACAAGGAACAGCATAACAACAACTATGAAACAACAATACAACTATGCCTCAGTCTCACGCATGTTGAAGTCGATTAATGCATCTTCAATGACCATGTTACTCCATTTAAACTCATCTCGGGCCAACTTTATACAAAATAAAATATAATAAAAACTAAAATAAAGTACTAGAAGTGTAAAGTAATAGTGCACATGGCTAAAGCAAATTCTCAACTACTCCCTCTGATTCAATTTATGTTATTCTACTTCCGTTTTAGTCTATTCCAACGAAAATGACCACAAAAAATTTGAAACAATTTAACTTAAAATTACCCTTAATGAGAAGCTTTTAGGGCATCTCCAATCCTATTCTCTATTTTACACTCCAAATATAAAGTTCTCTATTTTTCCAGAAAATCAACTCCAACCAAAATCACTATTTTACTCTCTAAAAAGAATCTATTTTCTCTTTCCTCAATATTATATTATTATTTCTATATCAATTTTATTTTCCTATTTCAAATAATAGAGGGTTGGAATGGACATTCTCTATTTTACTCTCCACATATAGAGAATGGAGAGTAAAATAGAGATAGGTTGGAGATGGTATTATATCCACAAAATATGATAAAACTATCAAAGACCATAAGCTTCAAAAGTCCTATAGTCCCACAAATGTTATGTAATGTTTAAGACAACAAGTTTTTAAGATTCTTAGTTTCTTTCTGAAAACAATTTAACTTAAATTTACCCTTAATGAGAAGCTTTTATTGCCACAAAATATGAAAAGAATATTCAACACCATAAGCTTCAAAAGTCTTATAGTCACACACATGTCCTTTTCCTTTAATCACCTTCTAGGATTCTCCTCAAGTTCTCCACATAATATCTCATAATTTAAGTTCTATAACTCTATTTTTTAGATATTTTAATTATTTTTAGGCGGATCCCCACACCCGTATCCATGCATGGATCCATATCCCCGAATCTTAAAAATTAGATCACGAAGGATCCGACCTCTAGATCCGTACCGGTATCGGACACCCGCACCCGAGTCGGAGCAACTTAGGTTCTCCATAAGGTTTCTTTCCTGCTCAGAGAAGTCCCAGGAGGGTGACCCTTTGTCTTCTTTTCTTATCATAATTTCCTTGAAAGAGTTGAACAACTTGGTAAAAATTGCTTCTTCAATTAAGGAAATCAGTTACAACTAATAATTTAAGCAAATAAATATGTATCTCGCTTTTAAAATTCGACAGATACATGTATCTCGCGGATTCAGACTCATGTATCCTAAGCACGAAATATGGTAGAGGAAGTAATATTTGAAACTATCGGGAATCTTAGTAATTAGAACCTAAACTAGTGAGAGATTTATGTAGTTTACCCATTAATTAATGACAGGGCGCTCATCTATTGGTAAACCGATAATTAATTTAAACTAATTTTAAAATCCACCAATTTCCAAATCAAATCGACCCACCCCAAATCAAATAGAACCGTCCCAAAAAATTTTAAACCATCAGCCCATGCTTGTTTGAGTTCTAAACCGGCTTTTCCAAAAAATTTGAGAATTCATAACATTTGTGAATAACATGGAATTATTAAGTGCTTTATCTCTTCCCTTTGCTTGAAGCACAAATCCTTAAGCTTCTCAACTTGTTAGTATTATATGCAAATGAGAAAATGAACCGAAGAGGTAACATAATCTCAAAGCATCAATTCCGTCATGTAACCTTAGAAGATTCACTTGATTCACATTGAAAATTGCAGGGAGGAAAAAGGTAACAACTTTGGATTGATTGTATTCTGTTCAAACTCCAACATTGCCCTAATAACATGGAAATTCACAAAAAGAAAAGGAATAAACACCATTAACAAGTTAATACAATAAAAACTTATACAAACTAAATCCACAACATACAAACACAAGTAGAAATCAAGCATAATTTTGGCTCATCACTACTTCAACCGGAATTGTCAAATTCTCATTTCTCTGTCAGACGCCGGTGGCCGGTGCAGGGAAGCCATGGTCGTGGAGGGTGGAGATTTTTTAATTGAAATTTGATTTGGGGCGGGTCAATTTAATTTGGGAATGGTTTGGTTTTTAAATCAATTTAAGTTAATTACAGGCTGACTAATAATAAATGAGTGACACATCATTAGTTAATTTATTAATTAGGTTTAAATTGAAGTCTATTAAAAATAAGGGCAATATAGGACCTAAAGGTATATGTCAGGGTATTTCGGGGCCAATGGGTGAAGGGAAGTAATTTTGTACCATTTTCAATAGTTTAAGGGTATTCTAGGTCCTTTTCCGTAAATTCAGTACTAGACTCACTACCAACTTATATGATATCCCCTTTCCCATCCCTGTGGGAGTCGCCAAAAGATTTGACAACATTAGAAGGAATTTTTTTGTAGTAAGGCAATAAAGAAAAAAAGGTTTATCATCTGGTAAGTGTTAAGATGTAATTCTAAACAAGGCTCAAGATGCATGGGAAATAGAAACTTGAAAAAACACAGTAAAGACCTTAAATTGAAATGGTTAGGAAGTACTCTCAAGACCCTCAAAGATTATGGAGCAAGATGATCAAAGCTAAATATGAAATAGAAGACAACTAGATGACTAAACCATTTAACTCAACTTATGGTGTTAGCCTTTGGATGTGTATGGGGGTATTATGGCCTTCTTTAAAGAATTACGTTTCAAAATGATGGCAGGACATCCTTTTAACTGGTTGGGGAATAGAGCTTTGAAGGATCGATTTCCTGATATATTTTCTCTAGCTCAACACAACAGAGTCTATAGCTGAAATGTGGTCCCCTCAAGGTTGGGAACTGATACTTAAAAGATGCTTGAACGATTCGGAGATGAACAGAATCATTGAGTTCTACAAACAGTTGGAGAACTTCATAAGAATTCACAATGAAAATGACACACTGAGCTGACAAGGACACAACAGTGGAAAATTCAGAGTTAATGCAGCTTATAAAATGATAAATCAACATGGCCTCACGTAACCAACTGGCCTTGAAACATACTTGGACGACTAAGAGCCTACTTCGATTGGCTTATTTTAGGTGTTTTTAGGTCAAAATAGCTTTTAAGCACTTTTGTAGTGTTTGGATAAAATTAAAAAAAAAATTTAAACAGTTGCTTTTAAGCCAAAAATAAGTCGAAAGTCATAAGTTAGGATTTCTATCATATGGCTTGTTGCTATAAGCTATAAGCCCATCCAAACAGGCCCTAAAGTCCCTACAAATTCGCATGCTTCACATGGTTAGTGGGCAAACGAAGTTGTGCTCACACATGATAAAATAATCAAGAAGTTTCCTCTCTGCTCAAGATGCTTATTTATTTGGGAAGGAGGTGGAGACAGATTCACATTGTAGGATAACTGATCAGTTATGGAAGATATTTATTAATCTCAACAGCATAGCTTGGACAATACCCAGAAAGATTACTGAAGTTTTTTTAGTTAGGAAGTAGTTGGAACTAGAGTAGGTGACAAAGACAGATGGAGGATGGCCCTCTTGCATTTGGTGGACAATTTGGAGACAAAGGAATTCCAGATATTTCGAGCATAGTAGTAATACAGTACAGATCAAACTTAATTGTATTCTAATTTTTTGTTTTGGATGCAACCAGACTAGTTGTCATAAATAAGTACCCTTCAACTTGGTAAATCTTGGTAAATGAGAAAGATGAATGATCAGACTTATTCCAGTAGACGCTAGCATTCTCATTAATACTTATATAATGATCATTCTCAGAAACAAAACTAACTCAAAACAAGTACCTTTTACCAGAGTTACCTTAACATCCAAATCTAAGGCACATGAAAGGCAACATTACTATCAGTAAAACTAAGATTAGCAATGGCTGCACTATTTTATGACATTTGGAAAGGAGGGATTATCAGCCAAAGAGTCTACAAATATTAAGTTTTAAATTTAAGGAACTGACAGAAAGCAAAGAATTCAAATGATGCAATGTATCATAGTCTTTGCTCATACATTAGGGCAAAGTTAGATTATTCAGAGACAAAGGAAACTAAGCATAAAAGATGAACTTTATAACTTAAACACGTCCATTTGTCTATCTTACAGAAGGTTGGCTTGTTAGATCTATATGAAGAAAGAGTCATTTAGTTGATTTCTCCATTGCTAGAGCAACTTTTCTGAACTTTCTTGCTCTTGTCAACTCATCTTGACATATCTATGCACGCTAGTTCATTGTATGATAAGCAATACCATCATCTTTCTTTTCTAGAAGAGCCTACTTCGGCTATATTCATAAGCACCAATCACAGATCCCTGCAAGCTGCAAGTGATAGCATATATCTACTTGTATTTCTTTTTATATATCCTTTTAGAGTAAAGAAGGCAACAGGAGAACAAATTTTTTTCCACAAGCAGCACAACAACAGCAACATAGCCAATGTAATCCCACACGTGGGTTCTGGGGAGGGTGAAGTTTAAGCACAGAAGTACTCAAATTAAAAATCCAACTAACAAACTAAATAAAAAGATTTTCTGTGAAATCAAGTGCCCATAAATGAGATGGCCTACCTTCAGAAGGATGCTCAAAGCCTGAATCCACAATAGCCCGCAATAGCTCTGGCTTTAGCAGAAAGTCTCTGAATCCGGAACTGTGAATGCCAACGTAACCCCTGCATTGAGAAAAATAAAGCATTTCAAACTTAGTGTGTAATTACAATAGCTGCACTACTACAATTAATACTACACTTCAATGCCAAACTAGCTGGTCAGCTATGTAAAATACTAACATATTAAGATACATTTGAACCCAATTCATTCCATAGACCACAAATTCTAAGAGTGAAAAGAAAAAACGAATAAAAATTATCAAGATGACATAAGCACTACTAGCCAAAAAAATCAGAACTGATGAAATCATTATACAGTGTGATTACGAACTCCAAAAATAGTACATTTGTTAAAAAAAAAAAAAACACACGCACAAACAACGCAACAGAAATGTAGAAGTGAAGTGTAAAGCTCACTTCTTGGCGGACTCGCCATTAATTTTGCCGGAGATGGAATCAGGGGCTTTTTCATCATCTTCTTCGTAGTCAAGAAGCTCCTCCTCGTAAGCATCGTTCTCCTTTGTGTCTTCCATTATTGACTACTACTATAACTGAAAAGTACAGATCCAAGTAAAACAAAATCAGCAAATAGAACTGGGAAAAATTATGATAGAATTGAAAACCATTTAGAGAAGAGATTGATTTACATTCTTGGGATATCTAGGGTTTGGGTTAGGGTTTTAGAGCGTCTGCAAAGAAAAATGTCAGAGAGACTAACAAAAATGAATTTTTGTTGTTTAAATATAGGGAAAAAGACAAATATATCCCGAATTTTTGAAAATGGTATATCAATACCCTCCGTCGTACTTTATGTCCATCAAAGCCCTTGCCGTCCAATAATCAGTGCACATTTGCCCCTCCCACTAACGGAACATTCATTTTGTACACGTGGCACAATCCTAATCCACAACCCGAATTGACCAATTATTTAACCCAAATTTCCAAAGCCCGCCCATAACCCATTTAACCCACAAATAAACTATGGACCAATTTCAGTCAATGTGCCAGCCACCGCCGCCGGAGACACCAAAAGAACCCATGAAATTTCTATCTTGCTCTTGAGTCTCTATTGAAGTCTCTCAAGCTTTAGCTCCTCCTCAAGTTTTATCTAAATCACTTTTTTCTGCAGCCCCTCTTATATTGGGAGTGGTAGTGATACTATACCGGAGGATATTGCCGCCGAGTTAGATGATCCGCCATTATTTCCGGCAACCGTTTTTCTTTTGCATTTTTTGAAACTTCTCCACTTACTATGGAACGCATTATGCATATTTGTGTAAGTACCCCTTTTCACTCCTCTGTTTTTTAGGAATTTGGGAATTTGACTTTTTTTTGTTTGTTTATTTCTATTTTCAAGTGAAACCCTTTTTTTTTTTGGAGTATTTTGGTGGGTTTTTTTTTTTTTTCTGGATTTATGGAAAAACCAAGAGCTTCTTGGTAGAAACTGAGTTTGGGGAATTCTTCAAACACTTCTTCATCAAATTTATGAATCTTTTTTTCATAAGGGAAAAGTCTAAAATAACTCTTTTTGTTCCCTCTCAACACCTCTCTCCCATTCATGGACTTCTCTGAATTCACCCAACATATTGTCCCATTTAGTCCTAGCAATTTTAGCGTCTCTATTAACTCCATGCCTGTTGAGGAACTCAGCCACTTCTCTATCTTTATCAGCTCTCTTCTTGCCTCTTCCACTTCCTGCAGTTCCCCATCTGCGGTAGCCCCTGGAGAACCTTCTAGATTAACAAGCTCAAACGATGAACCACCACCTTGGTACTGAATTTTCCAAGCCCTAGCTAGCCACAACATCTCGTTAGGTTTCCAAACCAGACTCACATAGTTTATTTGTGGGTAAATCAGGTGGGTTAAATGGGTTAGGGGCGGATTTTTTAAATTTGGGTTAAATAATTGGTCAATTCGGGTTGTGGCTTAGGATTGCGCTACGTCTACAAAATAAGTGTTCCGTTAGTGGGAGAGGAAAATGTGAACTGCTTATTGGACGGCAAGGGCTCTGATGGACATAAAGTATGACGGAGGGTATTGTCATACCATTTTCAAAAGTTCGGGGGTATATTTGTCCTTTTTCCCTTAAATATATGGGTCTATTTGGAAAAGCAATTTGGTTAGGGATGGCAATGGGGCATGGCATATGCGGGGTGAGGCGGATTTATGGCTATTTGGGGCGGGTTTAAGGTTGCGGGGTGGGTGGAATGCGGACGGGTTGAAGTGAGTTTTTTTAAAACTAATGTGGGACGGAGCGGATTGCGTGTATATGTGATTTTATGTGGTTTAAATGATTTTTTACATGTTATAAGAGTGATATAGTATTATTTATTAAGATAATTTTTTTAAAGTTACTAAAGTATTCAAGATAGTAAATGAAAACTATTCAATAAAAAATAATTCAATTTCTTGCATGTTTCTCAATTAACCTCTAAAAAATAAAATTTTAAGTCACTATTCTATTAAATTAAGTACAACTTAATGAAAAATGAATTTATTCATATGAATTTTATTTTTAGTATCAAACTTAACTAAAAAAAGAAAATATTAAAAAAATTATGTGGGGCGGGTTCATGCATAGCGGGTCTATTGTAACACATCTGATTCGAGAAAGGCTAGAAATGGGCCAAGTAGGAAACTCACAAGCCCAAAAAGTGGACCATGGAACCCTCCACGGAGCCCCAGACGGGCCATGAAAGGGACCACGATCCGTTGAGGGGCTCGTGGTAGGTTTCCAGAACTTGCCCCAAGCAGGCTCCCTCCCACGGACCCTTACACGGGCCGTGAAGATGGAGACGGGTCGTGAAAGTGGTCGTAAAGGGGTCAAGTCGGAAGAGGGTTCTCCCCTAGCCACTGGTCAAGGACCACGGAGGTCAAAACGGCCCGTGAAGGGTTTTCATTAGACTTAGAGTTTAGGGTCAACTTCAAATGATCATATCTTATAGCACATAATAAATTACGTGCCCATGACCTATCAAATTAAAGATCTCTGAGTCCTCTTTTCAACGCCACCGAGTTTTTCCAATTCCAAGCTCGAAGTAAAAAGTTATGCCCGAAATAGTGAAGCCTTGTCAAGCAGAATTCTTCACGACCCGTTTGACGAGACGTGGTGATGATGACAACCCGTTTTGGGATTCTAGTGACCCAATTCAGCAGTTTTTAATCAAGGACTTTTGGGTCTTTTCCCCAATTTTTTAATTCAATACTATGTCATTTTTCCTTCTACCCAAAGCCGTATAATGATTTTAAACCCCCAAATCACTCAAACTCAATTCATTCTCTTAAATTTCCAAAATAAGATCAAGCTCCTCCTCTCAAATATTTCTCTCTCTAGAAGTTGAAGAAGAAAGCTAGGGTTTCAAGATCAAGTCTCCTAATCCTCCATTGCTTCCAAGCTTTTGGCATCAAGGTATGATAGTTTTCATCCATGGAGTTTCCAAATTCTCCAATTTACAAAGTTAGAATTCCCCAATTGAGTTGGGGTGTTCTTCCATGTCATGCGTTCTATAACATCCAGACCTAGAAAGAATTAGAATTAGAAAGACTATTTTTGGAAATAGTAAATTTGGAAATTTTGACAAATTATGTTAAGTATGAGTTTTGGGTCAACTTCAAACTACCATAAATTTCAGTACATGAGGAGTTAGGTGGCCAATAAGATATCAAATGAAAGGTCTTAGAATCATTTTTCCAACGCCACCAAGTTTGCTAATTTTCGAGCTCGTATGAGGGAGATATGAATATTTAAAGTCGGGCTGTCCAGATAAGGAAAGTTACCTGAATTTAAGAGGGGTATTTTGGTCTTTTTCTTATCCAATCAGGTTAATTCATTTTTAGTAATTAATTAGGGTTCTAAACTGATTTGGTTCAGTTTTCCCAAACCAATATACGCTAGGGTTTTGAGAAGAGTTCAAGAATAGGAGAAAAGTCAAGGCGTTCTTGGAGTTTTCATGCAGATTCGAAGGTTGTTTCGCCAAGGATTTGATCTTAAGAGGTATGCGAGTTTCTCATAGTGTTGGGTTCATTCACCCACACGCAAATCATGTTATTTTCAACGAAGTTTAGTTCTTGAAGTTGAAGGATTTGAGTTCTTGAAAGTATTGTTTATGTTCTTGAATTAGGATGGGTTTGATAAATTCTTAGGATAAAAGTTAGTGAATTAAGGGTGATTTGGATTAGATTATCGTGTTTATAATTTGAGCATTCGAGTTTAAGTGATTGGGAAAGAAACCATTCGATTCTAGGCGAATTAGCGTCAAAAAACAAGTAAGAAAAGATCGGGAATAAATAAAGTACGCGGACTTGTTCCTCAGAATTTTCTCTTTGCGTCACGAAGAGAACACAGACTCCACTTTTTCAAAAATTATTTTGCGACCAAATATTATAATTCATTTCCACGTCGCGGACTTGCTCCCCAGACAATGTTTTTCAACCATTTATCATGATCAATTATCTAAAACACTTTTAATCATCATGATATCTTCCATAAAATGAATCATAACCATTGAGCCCATAATTCAAATTCAAGGAAAGTTAAGAGTCAAGTCTAGAGAGTTCTTAGAGTCTTTTCAAAAGTCTTTTACAAATATTTTAAACTTGTTTTAAGACTTATGCATTCAGTTGAGAAAGAGTATAGTCGAGTTCATTTCTTCAAAAGATTATACGGGAACTAAGTATTCCTAAAGATTAAATGTTTTCACATTTAAGATGAGAGGAAACACCGATTTCCAAAGTAGTTTTCATGAGTAGTTCTGAGTACCATCTCTTTTAAGAGATAGATTTTTGAGTAATAATCTTAAACCATAGAGAAAGTTATGCTTTTAAACATATGAGCTAGTTACATTTTGGGAGTAGTATTGAGCACCGATATGGGGACGAGTTCAGATAACATAAAGTCTCCATAACCATGTAGCCAACGTGGGTAGAAAGGGTTATACTTTTTAGATGATTCCTTAGTGCTTTTTAACATAGACTAGTGGATCCACTTAGTAGTAGGTTATATACCCCGACAAAGTATAGGACGGCCCTGGCAGTGTGTGGCAAGACGTTGCATCATCACATAGCTCATAGTGATGGTTGTCGGTTAAAGAATCTCCCACATAGTTACTTGTATTTTCGTATACAAAACTAAGTTACTATTGTGTTTTTCAATACATTGACTTGTTATCTACATGTTATAAAGTTTTTCTTTATACTGCATCCTTATTACTGCGTTATACTGAAATACATTGAGTTAAGTTGAGACGAGGTAAGTTTCTTCAGTTCACTTTCAAGCTTATGTCTCATTTTAGAATTCTCCTCACATGCTCATACATTCCATGTACTGACGCCGTTTGGCCTGCATCTTTTATGATGCAGATACAGGTAACCAGGATCAGCATCCAGCTCTGCATTGATACAGTTGAGCTTCAGAGTTGTTGGTGAGCCTCCTTGTTTCCGGATGATCCCTTTTATTTTCTTTATTATTCTAGTTTTATTAGGATGTCGTGGGTCTTGTCCCGACGTCCATCTCAGTTATTAGAAGTTTCATAGATAGTTAGATATTGCTAGTTGATGAGTCTTTTCCATTTTCAGTTTTAAATGTTTAAAGTCTTGAGTTTTCTCTTTGACCAGTTGAATGTTTCCTTTATAACATTCTGCGTGTAGTACATGATTTTATCTCTTGAGTTATTTTAAATGTTGAGTAAAGTCTTCTGCTGAGTTATAAGCCTAGACAAGGGTTCGCTTGGGGCCAGCAATGGTTCTCGAGTGCCAGTCTCTCCCAGTGTAGGCTCGGGAGTGATAAACTTGGTATCAGAGCACAAAGTTCAAGAGTCATAGAGAGTCTATGAAGTCGAGTCTGTAGAGTCCTAGTTATCGGTATGAAGCGCGTCACATCTATAATTAAGAAGTTGCAACATTTAGGAACTATATCACTTCTTTCATACTCATTTCGTGCGATAGAGTTCATCTCTATAAATTTTCCTTCTAATTCGTGCTTGTGCGTGTTTTTCAGATCATGCCTCCACAAAGATATCCCAGAGGTCATCCCTCTAAGAGGAATGTTTATCCACAAAATCAAGGGGTACCAATGCACTAGATGTGCAACCCAAGGAGAGGTCAGTAATACTGAGTTCTGGGAAGCTATCGGGATGTTGAGTCAAGCTGTGACCAATCAAGTTGGGCAATAGAGAGGGGTTCGAAAGGAAGTGGCAGATACTTTAAGGATCCGTGAGTTCTTAAGGATGAATCCTCCAAGCTTTACTGGTTCAATTGTCAATAAGGATCCAAAAAACTTTGTAGAAGAACTGCATAAAGTGTTTGAGGTTATGCGTGTTGCTGATGCTAAGCGAGTGGAACTAGTTACATACCAACTAAAGAGTGTTGCTAGGATCTGGTTTGACCAATGGAAGAAGGGTAGAGCTGAGGGTGCATCGATTTTGAGCTGGGCTATGTTTGAGAGTGCCTTCATAGGGCATTTATTTTCCCGTGAGCTAAGAGAGGCAAAGTTAAGAGAATTCCTCACTCTTAAGCAGGAATCTAAGAGTGTGCATGAGTATAGCCTTAGGTTCACCCAACTTTCCCGTTATGCTCCTGAGATGGTTGCTGATATGAGGAGCATAATGAGTGTGTTTGTTGCTGGGCTTTCTCATTTGTCGAGTAAGAAGGGCAAGGCAACTATGCTAATAGAGGAAATGGACATAGCAAGACTTATGATCCATGTGCAGCAGGTTGAGGAAGATAAACTGAGATATAGGGAAGAGTTCCAAAACAAGAAAGCTAAGACAGGGAATTAGTTCGGATAGCAAAAGAGTAATGCCAACCGGTCATCTTTCCAACAGAAACATAAGGGACCTGCTCCATCATCTGCTAGTGCACTTGCACCAAGGAATAGAAGTGAGTTCAATAATTAGAATTGGCAAAATTTCAGAGCTAGACATGCACAGTCTCAAGGTAGTGTGGCACAAAGAGGTAATGGGACACCTGCATGTGCTAAGTGTGGTAGGAACCACTCAGGGGTAAGGCTGGCAGGGGGACCGGGTCGACCTGCCCCGGCCCATGACCGGTTCGAGAACTGGCTCGCCGGACCCGATCCCGTCACTTTTCGCGGGTTGGGAGGGATTCGGGATAGGGGACCGATTAGGGGCTAGTTCACCCTTTGGTCCCGGTCGAACCGGCCCGGCTGAACCGACCGGTTTCGCGAGATCCCCTATTTTTTTTATTTTTAATTATATTCGTTGGGGACCGTTGGGGCAACGACTAGTGGCCCCCCAACGGATTTATTCACCTTTTTCACTTCCCCAACACCCCCTACCACTCCCCTACTTTTAATACTTTAATTTAAATCCTCAAGTTATCATAAATACACTTTAACCCATTTTTAATATTATAAATACCCCTCTATCCCTGATTATTTCTTACAAAATCATCTATTCTCTCATCTATTTTCTATATCCTCAATCTAAAATCTCAATATTTGATTCCATTTAAGTCTCATATTATATCATAATACATATATTTCAATTCTAAATTTTCATATTATATCATAATATATATAATTCTCATATTTGCTATCAAGTATTGGAGTTCCAAATTACCAACAAACTACAAGCTTCAAGAATCGGTTATTCGGTTATAACGTCTGCTATCAGCGCAGACGTTTGGTACATTTGTTTCATAATATTTATATTTTATTTTTCGTCATTAATTTTTGTGTTATTATTATTTTTATATTACACTTTACATATAATTAAATATGAGTTCTAGCAAAAAAGATACCGGTAAAGGAAAAGAGAAAGAACCAAGTGGCATTAATAAATTATTTAATTTTAATAAAAAAAGTAGTAAGGAAAAAAATAAGAGTAAATGTGGTGGTACTTCTTCTAAATCAATGTCTAGAGTTAAATTTAATACAAATGATTCTATTTATGTTGATGATACTTCTTATGATATTGGTTCAAATGTTCAACTCGATCATGAAATTTTACAACGAATTTATGGTGATAATCCTTATCTTGATGAAAATTCAGGTGAAGAAGTGGAAGTTGGTTCGGGAGAAGATGAATTAGAAGATACTCCTACTAGTCCGGTGACAGAAGTTCCAAATGAAACTACAAATTCAACGAAGAAAAGTTGTGGACGCCCACCCCTTATACATCCTTCAAGGGAGAAGGTGAAGTATCAATGCCCTAAAACTTCTGTTGTGTGGCAATTTATGACTTTAGATAAGGAAAACTCTATTGCTATTTGTAATAAGTGTAAGCAACCTTTTAAACATAAACAAGGTGGAGGTTAAGGTGGGACGGGGAGCTTAAATAGACATTTGTTATCTTGTGTGATGATTCAATATAAAGAAGCTAAAGCATTAGCCGATAGAAAAAAAAGGAATTTCAGTTAATGATTTTGATATTAATGTTAATGAATCAATAGGGGCATCTAACATGGTTCAAGGAACATTAGATCTTCTAACCCCGGTGATCCACTAACACAACGTAAATATAATAAGGAAAGAGATCGCGAAAATTTAGCTAAAATGGTTTATGTTAGTGGTTTGCCTTATAGTTTTCCTTCATATCCCGGCTTTATTGAATATATTCAACAAACTTATAATCCTACTTATAGAGGTTTTTCAAGAAATACTGTTAAATCTGATGTTTTTGTATATCATGGTAAATATTGTCAATATCTTCGTTGTATATTTAGCATATTAGATTGTAGAGTGTCTATAACTTTGGACATGAGTCGTAGTACTAATGGACATGATTATTTAACAATTATAGCACATTGGATTGATCATAACTGGAATTTGCAAAAAATAATCTTAAGTTACCAAGAATGTGTAGAGAAAAAAACTGGTGCATATTTAGCTTCAAATATTTTGAGTGTTCTAGATTATTACATGCTTATAGATAAAGAAATGTCTGTCGCATTAGATAATGCTTCTAATAATACAAACGCTGCTAGTATGTTAAAAGTTAGATTATGTCCAATTGATGTTAAAACTTTTCATGTTAGATGTGTTGCACATGTATTAAATTTAGTTGTACAAGATGGTATTTCATTATTTGATTGTGGTTGTATGAAAATTGAATATGTTGTTGCCTGGATTTTTTATGCTCATAGAGCTGCTAGAATTTTGAAATTTAATGAGCGTTGTGTACTATGTGATTTGCCGCCAAGAAAAATTCCAAGACATATTAAAACAAGGTGGAATTCTTTTTACGAAATGCTTTCAGTTGCTTACGAATATAAAGGACCCGTACAAATGGTATTTAATGCTCATAATGCTGACCAATTAGATATAATATGTGTAGAAGATTGAGAAGAAACTAATGAACTATTAGAATTTTTAAGACTTTTTCATGATGTTACAACCATGTTTTCTGGAATTTATTATCCTACTATTTCATCAGTATTAATAAATATTTATGCTGTTTCAATTCAATTTTCTAAATACAAAAAAATTGAAAGATTTAGAGTTGCAATTGAAGGTATGATTGAAAAATTTTAAAAATATTTATTTCCTATTCTTCAAATTTATTTAACTGCTACTTTACTTCATCCTTACTATAAATTACGAGGTGTGCAGGGACTTGTTGACACTTTAGAAATTTTACCGAAAGAAATTCCAACTTGTGAAATGTGTAAGTCTAGCATAAAAGTAGAAGCAAAAATTTTGTATGAAAAATATAGAACTACAGGAAATACTCAAGGAGAAGTTGGTCAAACTTCTAATCCTCAGAGTAAAGCTCAATTTTCAAGTTATATGTGAGGTTTTCTTGGTCTCAATTCTACTAACTGTGATGATTTTGAAGAATATCTTAATCAATCTTTAGAAACAGTGGAAGACAAAGATGGCAATGAAGAATTATTAGCATGGTGAAGGAGGCGGAGCGTTGCATTTCCAATTTTGAGCAAAATGCTTCGTGATGTTCTAGCTATTCAAGCTTCATCAGTTGCATCAGAGACTGCTTTTAGTGCGGCAAGGTTTCAAATTGGCGATCATAGACATTCATTGGCGGAAGAAAGTTTGGAAACATCAGTTTTATTTAGAGACTGGGTCAATGCCGAGAGGAGGAATCATAATTTGTCAAGGTTAAGTTCCAAACAAGAAGCTTGGATTAATGCGGTAATTGGATCTAGTGATGATGAATTAGAGTTACAAGAGTTTCTAGCAAGTTTTCCAACACCGGAGGATGTTACCGTCGATATGATGCGACAATTAGAATTGAATTTTAAAGGAGAATACAACTATTAGATTACATCCGAGAACTAATTGAAACAGAACCCTTCCTAGAAAGTGGCTGCGTAGATTAGTTACTCTACTAATATTTGTAAATTGTAACTTTTAAGTTCTAAGTTGCAATTAGATTTTATTGAATAAATTTGAAGGCTTTATTCAAGTCTTTTTTATATAACTATTGTCTTGCATTTTAATTTTAATTTTAAAATACTAACTTTAAAATACTTAATTTAAAAATTGAAATTTGACATTTCAAATTTCAAGTTAAATTCTTTTAAAATATTTAAAATACAAATTTGAACTTCTCAAATTTGAAATTTGAAACTTGAAACTTGAAATTTGAAAACTTAAGCATTTTTTATTAGCTAAAAATGTTATTGAAAACTAAATAAACTAAAAATGCTATTCAATAACATATAATTTCAATACAAATAAATAAACATATAAAAAAAATAAAAATCCCACGTCCCGTCCCATCCCGTATATATAGTGGGACGGGATGGGACGAATTTTTATCCCCCCAATCCCGGCCCCCCTAATCCCGGTCCCCCCAAAATCCTGGCCATGGCGTCCACTGTCCCGTCCCGTCCCCCAGTCCCCGTCCCTGTCCCCTTGCCAGCCCTACTCAGGGGTGTGTTGTGACGGCTCCACTGGTTGCTTCAAGTGTGGTCAGAATGGTCATTTTAAGAAAGAATTCCCTAAGAACATACAAGGTAGATTCTTCAGGTGCTCCACCAAATAGAGTTGCATCTAGAGGGGCTACTTCAGGAGCAGGTGGAGGAGCAAATCGTATGTATGCTATCACTAGTCGCCAAGAGCAAGATGATTCGCCATATGTTGTCACTAGTATGATCAAAGTCTTTAATTTTGATGTTTATGCTTTGCTAGATCCACGAGCGATTCTATCTTTTGTGACTCCTTATGTTGCGATGAATTTTGATGTTCTTCCTTAGAAACTTCTTGAGCCATTTAGTGTTTCTACACCTGTTGGTGAGTCTATTCTAGTTGAGAGAGTCTATCGTGATTGTACTATTTCCGTCAATCACAAGAACACCATTGCTGACTTAGTCGAGTTAGACATGGTCGATTTTGATGTTATTCTAGGTATGAACTGCTTCATGCCTGTTATGTCTCAGTCGATTGTAGAACTCGAGTGGTTAAGTTCCAGTTTCCTAATGAACCAGTCTTTGAGTGGATAAGTAGTTCAGCAGTGACTAAGGGTCGTTTCATTTCGTACCTCAAGGAGAGAAAGTTAGTTTCCAAGGGGTGTGTCTATCACCTATTCTGTGTTGATGACTCTAGTGTTGAGACACATTCTATTTAGTCAATTCTAGTTGTAAGAGAGTTTCTAGATGATCTTTCTGAAGTCCCTCCTGAGAGAGAAATAGACTTCATTATAGATATTCTTCCCGATACTCGTCCTATCTCTATTCCGCCATATAGAATGGCACCAGCAGAGTTGAAAGAGTTAAAAGAGCAGTTGAAAGATCTCCTTGATAAAGGTTTTATTCAACCAAGTGTCTCACCTTGGGGCGCTCTAGTCTTATTTGTGATGAAGAAGGATGGTTCCCTTAGAATGTGTATAGATTACCGTCAGTTGAACAAAGTTACTATCAAGAATAAGTATCCTCTTTCGAGAATTGATGATCTCTTCGATCAACTTCTACTTCAAGGTGCCACTTTTTTTTTCTAAGATAGACCTCAGATATGGCTATCATCAGTTGAGAGTAAGAGAAAGTGATATCCCTAAGACAACTTTCAGGACCCGCTATGTAACACCCAGGAGACTAGTAGGCTAAACTAGAGTTTGACGTGAGGGTTAGAGTTGTTAATAACTCCCCGTACTTAAAATACAAGGGTCTCGTGTTATAACGTCAAGGTACGACTCCCCAAGGACCAACCATGGGTCCTTGAGGAGGACCAAGAGAAAACTGCCAAAGACCATGACCTACGGCACGCCCCGTGGTCAGGGCTCGTGGGTCAAGGGTCAAAAGTTGAGAGTTTCAGGACCCAACCCATGGTTCACCAGCACGCCACGTGGGTCCATCCACGGACCGTGGTCGCGGGGTCGTGGGTGGTCACCTGAAACTGTGTTTTGGCAGTTAAATGTAGGGGTACTTTGGGGTTTTTCAATTTTAGTTAATTAATTTAAGTGACGTCATTTTATACTTATTTAGACTAACTATATTATGATTTAATACCCCTAAATTAATTCATCTTCCTCATAATTCAAAAATCCCAAATCAAAACCAACTTTTCCCCAAAATTCGCTCTCTAGAACTTCAAGGAAAAAGAAGAAGGAAGTTGGAGCTACGGTAGAAGGAGCAAAATTTTCTTCTCAAATTCATTGGATTTCATTTCTAAGGTATGGTGGCTCTTCATCCACGGATATAATTCATCCATGGAGTCCCTTCCAAACTCAATTTCAAAGATAGAAATTCCCCAAAAGCTAGAGTTTGACTCCAAGTCATGTATTCCTTTCAAAAATGATTCTAATGCTTTAATTACTTTATATTATGATTGAATTGATGATTTATTATGATTTTTATGTTGGAATCCCCAAGAATCCATGAAATCCCTTTATTTCCCAATTATGATCTTGTGATGTGGGTTTGTTGATAGAAGAAGGATATTATGAGATTATACTTGTTGTAATTGAGTTATTTGAATCATGTTATAATCCATGTCTAATGTAGTAATTCTAGATGTGTTGATTGAATATGATAGTTGATCCTTGAAGGGTAAAGTATGAGAATTATGCATGATTATGAGATTTATGTATGTACTTTAAAAACACTTTCAGAGTAAAGTGATTATTATTATGAACTTGTTGTGTGTTGTTGGAAAACTATTCTCAATTACACACCTAGGTATGAATATGACATGTTGTGAAAGGTTTTCTCACAATATGATGATTCTAAGGTTGAAATGTTATTCTTACCTATAGAGTCTTGGAGCTATCTTATGAATTATATTGGATTGAGTGTCAAAACATTCTTCCATGAATATGAACTTCAGTCAAGACATAATATGAACTCCGTGGGAATTAATGCTTAGCACCGAGTGGATATTGATATAAGATGGAAGCCCTCACATGAGTTGAGGTCGGGTTAATTTCTAGGAGCAATCTCTTGAGATGGATGTCCTCATGTGAGTTGAGGCCGGGGATTTAGTAACAATCTCCTTGTCCCATAACTACGTGCCCCTATAGGTCATTTAGCTAGTGGATCCACCTAAGCTAAGATAATGGTTCTACCTTAGGCAAGTAGGACAACCCCTTTTCGGTGTCGGGTAGACATTGAATTCCATGTTAAGCTCACATGGTCTATGTTGGTTAAGGCTTCTTCCCACTATGACAAGAATATGAATTATGAACTATGGATACTCAAGAAGTTTTACTTAGTATGGGTGAGATTATGGGATCTTATTCATGCATTGCACAAGTATGCTTTGAGGGTAGTTATGGTATGTTCCTCTTATGTTATGATGATCTATGTAATGAATATGCTTATGACTATGTTGTTAAGTATGTTTGATATAAGGACTACTTGTATAATGTATGCTTAACTTGGATTATTGCTATAAGTTGCTTTCCTTGATATGATTGACTAAAGGTGAATGTTCCCTTGTCTATGAGAAAAAAGTAAAGGGTTGGGAGTTAACGAAAGTCTTTCATATGAAGAGGTTCCGGTAGAGATCTTAGATCGACAAGTTAAGAGGTTGAGAAACAAGGAAATAGCTTCCGTGAAGGTTTTATGGAGAAATCAATTAGTTGAGGGTGCTACTTGGGATGCCGAGGCCGATATGAAATACCGATATCCTTATCTCTTTCCTTCTACTCCTATTCAAGCTTGAGGTAAGTAGTTCCTCTTGAGTTTTTCTTGTTTTGGGAGTCATGTGTGTTATGTGAGTTTTTTCATGATTTCTTTATGTTATGCATGTTCTTGAGAAATTATGTTTAGTAAGAAAATAAGTTTTAAAATTGGTGTTCCTCATATGGTTATGCATTGAGTATGAGTTGCTGATTGACTTCATGAGTTGAGTTATTGAACATGCTTTAGTTGTACTTTTTGAAAATATGTTGCATAAAGGCCCCATGAAATTGTGTTGAGAATGCTATTAGTTTGGAGAAGGTAGTTCCTCCTATGAATATGAGAAATGTTGAGTTTTCATGCATAATGGGTTGTTAGATGTAGTTCCTACTTCCTTGTGATGCATTGATTATGTTTGAGATGGAGTTCAAGTTTCCTCCTTTGAATTTTGCATTATTTTGATGTTGTATGCGTAAGGGGCTGCTAGTCTTGAATCTTTACTTCCGTAAGGTGTCTAGATGATAATTCGTGGACGAATGTTCCCAAGGGGGAGATATTGTAACACCCCGGAAACTAGTAGCCTAAACTAGAGCTTGACATGAGGGTAAGAGTCATAAACGTAACTCCCCGTACTTAGAAATAAAGGGTTTTGTGTTAGAACGTCAAGGTACGAATCCTAAGGACCAACCATGGGTCCTTGAGGAAGGCCCTAGATGAGGGCCTGGACAGTGACCCACGAAGGGGACCTACTTCCTGTAGGTCCATCCACGCCGGTGGGTGGGCAGTCGTGTATCAAGGCTCCAGGAATCAAGTTCCAGAACCAAACCACGGTTCACCAGCATGGGCCGTGGGTCCAACCACGATCCGTCAGTGATGGGTCGTGGGTGAGGCCTGGAACTGCTTTTTGGTAGTTAAGTGTAGGGGCACTTTGGGGTTTTCTGGTTTTAATTAATATTAAGTGACGTCGTTTTATTCTAATTTAGACTAACTATATAAGGTTTTTAGACACCTAAAATAACTCATCCAAATCATTATTTTTAAAATCCCAAAAGAAGTCAACCTCTCAAAAAATTCTCTGTAGAACTCAAGGAAGAAGAAGAAGTGAAGTTGGAGCCTAAGGTTCAAAAGAGCAAGGTTTTTCAACTCAATTTCATGGGGATTCATACCTAAGGTATGATAGCTCTTCATCCATGGAGTCCCTTCAAAACCCCCAATTTCAAAGTTAGAAATCACAAAAGTTAGGGTTTAACTTCAATCTCATGAATTCCTTTCACATTTATTTTTAATGATTGAATTATATTTTATTATGGATAAATTGATGATTTTATATGGTTTTATGTTGAATTCCCCAAGGATACATGAATTCCCCTATTTTCCCAATTTGGGTCTCAAAGTGTGGGTATTTATTGATGCACGTAGAATATTATAGAATTATGCATGTAGTAATTGAACTACATAAATTGTGATTTTTATCCATGTCTAATTTAGTGAATTCTAGCTGTGTTTATTGAATATGATCTACGATCCTTGAAGGGCAAGGTATGAGAATCAAGTATGATTAAGAGATTTATGTATATGTTTTATGAACACTTTGAGAGTAAAGTGATTACGATTTTGATCTTGTTGTGTGTTGTTGGAATATTGTTCTCATTTTCACACCTATGTATGAACATGATATGATGTGAATGATTTTCTCACAAAATGATGATTCTAAGGTTGAAAGGCTTTCTCACCTATTTGAATCTAGGAGCTATCTTATGAATTAGGTTGGATTGAGGTTCAGGACATTCCTTCAATAATTATGAATTAAGTCAAGACTTAATATGAACTCTATGGGAATTAATGCTTAGCACAAGTGGATATTTATATGAGATGAAAGCCCCCACAATAGTAGAGGCCGGGTTTCTAGGAGCAATCTCTTGGGATGGAAGCCCTCACGATATAGAGGTCGGGTTTCTAGTAGCAATCCCCATGTACCATAAACTATGTGCCCTCATAGGTATTTAGCTAGTGGATCCACCTAAGCTAAGAGTATGGTTCTACCTTAGGCAAGTAAGACAACCTTTTTTCGGTGTGGGGTAGACACCGAATTCCATGTTAAGCTCACATGGTCTATGTTGGTTAAGGCTTATCCCCACTATGATAGTATGAACAAAAATATGAATTATGAACTATATTTACTGAAGAAGCTTTACTTAGTATGGGTGAGATTATGGGGTCTTATTCATGCATTGCACAAGTATGCTTTGAGGGTATTTATGGTATGTTCCTCTTATGATATGATGATCAACGTAATGAATTTGCTTATGACTTATGCTTTTCCATTACCTTCAAAATGATGTTTTAACTTAGTAAATTGCATGCATTCAACTAAAATGTCCCTTCTAGCATGTCTTTAAGGATTTATTACATGGCTATCATACTTAGTGCATTTTTGTACTAACCCATGATATTCCTACCTTTTCCACAAGTGTAGGATCCGGTTCTCTAGGCGATCATCATTGTGGCTAAAGCTTGGATTTGCTTATTCTCCTAGCTTGTTGGTGAGTCCTTATGATTCGAGGACGGATGTTATCTTTGTAGTTCTTTTCTTGTATTTTCTTTTCAGATTATGTTGTATGGGTTGTGACCCTATTTGATTCAAGTATTGTATTAGATAACTATGTTGAGACAAGTCTAGACTTCCGCTTTCCTTTATGAAAATTTTGGACTTGAAATGCGTTTTTTTACTCTTTATTTTTCTATGCTTATGTTATGATATGCTAAGTGGCTTACATGGTGCCTTTCGGGGTTATATGTTCCTTGTTACATCTAGGGGGTACCCTTAGGTCGTGACAAAAATAAATGGAGTCAACTAAATGGAAATGTTTGATATGTGCTTTTTAGAGGAGGCATTTAGTGTTCTTTCACCTTGGTATTGTACATTCTTATGTGACCATCTATTCATTTTGTACATGGTTTGGAGCATGATACACTAGCTATGCCCACACATGTTTTTACGTTTTTCGGTGGATCTCTAGTGGTGGATGGGGTGTACCGATCCTATAATGTCCTCTTGGTTGGGTAGGACATTTGGTAGAGTGGCTATTTTAGATAACATATTTGGTGTTGTTAAAGTATTTCAGTGGTTTTGCATGTATGACCTTGCTTATGAGCATTTATAGAAGAGCTACCATGCATATTTATAATTGTCCGTCAGTCTTAATATTCATCTAATTGTCGATGGCATATTCAGATTATGTGTGGTTGAATGTGGGGACCATCGGGTCTAGTTATACTGTTCTTAATGATTATCTACAATCACAACTACTACTAGCATTTTGACAGTGTTGTTAGAGCTTTTGTATGCTTGGGCGTATCACTAGATGTGTGGTTACTTGATCATTTCCTTCTACCTTAATGACTACATGATGTCTACAGATCAAATTTTTATAATTTAAGTTAGTGGAAAGTTTATGTTGTGAGAAGGAAATATTGATAAGATCTATGATAGTTTGTGCATTAGGACTATGTGGTGGTTGGTTCAGGTTCACTTCTGGTTAAAGCCAGAATTGATTCAGAATTTAATCATGGGTACGTGAGAAAAGGTTTCTCCTAATGGTTGTGTCAAGGTCTTTGAGAACATGTTGCGGACATGTGTACGATTAACTTTGGTGGTTATTGGGAGTAGTTATTGTTCTTTTGAGTTTACATCTAATAATAGTCATCACTCGAGTATTGGGGTATTACCCCATTTGAGGCATGGTATGGGAAGAGATGTGTGTCTACCAAGGGGTTGGTTTGATGCACTCGAGGTGAGACCTTAGGGTACCGATCTTTTGAGAGAATCGTAAGAGAATGTAACATCCCGCCTTAGAAAGAACTAGAATTAGAAAGAACTATTTTTGGAAAGAGTAAATTTTGAAATTTTGGCAAGTTATGCTTCGTATAAGTTTTGGGTCAACCACAAAATCGATAGGCACGCACAAAAATAGGCACCAAGACTTGAGAAATTATTTTTTCTATCGTTTTTATTGATGAAAGTGTATAAAATAAATAAAGAAATGAAATGTCTTGAACCAACAAACATTTGTGATGTAGTGGTAGGATAGTAACTACTCGCGGTACTTATAATTTGGATTGTATTTTTCAAATGATACATTTTATAATTGCGTTATTTAGGAAATTGATGAATTGAATTTTTTTATTCTTACAAAATCGACCAAATTAATTGATTTTAATTTTTCCCCACGCCAATTAAAGAATGATGTCTACTTTTTCTGAAGCACTTGAATTGTTCTTTTTGTTAGTTGTCACTTGTAATTATGAAGTGAAAATGTTATAAATGGTCCTTGAACTATTGTAGTAGGTCTAAAATAGTCATTTAACTATACATTTACCAAATTTAATTAGTCTTTTAACTATCCCAAATGTTATCAAGTTTGGTCTCTTAACTATACACTTACTTATTTTAATCGTTTTTATGTTTTCAAAAATTTACTAGGTTTGGTATTTGTCTATTTTTTTTTTATACAAATAGCTTATGTTTATATTAAAGAAACTCATGTCTTCGTGAAATTCAATATTTAACCCATTTTTCAATTGTTTCTCTCTCCCCGCTATTTTTTCTTCAAATTATTCTTATGAAAAAACCTTAACCTCAACAATTCAAAAAAAAATGTTCCTTTCTTTAGTGGTTAAATAATTTTAAGACATAAAGTTATTTGTCACAAATTAAATACATCATTAGTGACGAAATAATGTGTCACTGGTAACTTTAAATTCATGACTGACAGTACTCAATAAATGATGCCAATTCATATTTTTGTGGAAAATTATTGGACAAAACTTTTCTACGAACTTTTATGTTTCATCACTAAAAGTATCTATCTCGTATATTTAAGCACGAAAAGTGATTTTTGTCACTAAAAGTGAACAATTAATGACGAATTTTATGTCGTAGCTATATTTCATATTAGTTCTAGTGAACGTTGTTTGCACTTTTCTTTGCCGACCTACCTTGAATATTTTCAGAAGTGAACATTGTAACTTTAGGCGAGGTCCAACCTATTGGGTGATCCGCCCTTTGTGTTTGGTAATCTTTAGCTAGGAGTTTACACTCTTTTCAATAATTTTGGTCTTTTTTCATAGATTCATCCTTGCCATGTCCTTTAGCATTCATAGCAGTAAAAAATCAAACTAACATCAGATGAGAACATAATTAGGCATGAGGACACTATTTGTCGAAATAAAAAGGTCTCGATTGAGCCAAAATCTCATACTCATCAACACACTCAATATAAGCTTTTGCTTTTCCTTGAGTAAATCAAGAACACAATAAGTTGAACAATGGTGTCTACAGTAGTTCTCAATGCTAGTCAACATGTAAGTGTCATCACAAGACTATTAACAAGTATATGAAATATCATAATCATGCTCAAAAAGCATCAAATGATGACTAACTGGTATCAATCTAAGCTCAAGCTCACTATTTCTCCCTCATAATGCAAACCAATTCTTTAAAAAAAGCATTCAAATGCCCTCACAACAAAAAATGATTCCATGCTCTCATAAAGAACATCAAACAAAAAAGTTGGGAATCAATACATCTCCTTCTCTTAGAAAGAGAAATATATGAAAGCTTCATCTCATAGGTTTGACCATATTTTCCAATTATCACACAACCTGATTTTAGCAATATCTCAAGGGTCTTTAAGGCTTGTAACGGGAATTAGGGTAAATGTATGGTTTATATTTCTCAGTGACTTCATCGTTTCAATGCATTTACCCTCATTTTCAGCTCTTCTCAAGCTCCATCAAGTCTTTTCATTTGGAGACTCAATCCTTAATTTTTCAACCAATTTATTGGTAACTTTTTTTATTTTATCAAGGCTTTATATTTTTCATTTCATTTTCATGCTTTTGCTCTTTTTTTTAATAAGGAAGGGTTCCTTCTTTTTTCTATAAACTTAAAGGTTGAGTATCTCTTTTCATTCTTCTCTTTCACTTGGCTTTCTTTCCTCCTTCCTTTCCACGCCCACAAGTGAGGCCTTTGGCTTAAGTTGACTATTCAACCAAACAAATGCTTAGAAAAGGTTTTGTGGGTGACAAAAAATGGTATAGGCTCAAATGGTGAAAATATGGTTGCACACCCTCACAAGATAGTAACAAAAGATATGAAGATTTGGGTTCCCTCTCAAAATTAGTGCCCAAGATCTCTCTTGCATTCACCAAGGCTAAAAAATTAGACTCACAAGGCAAATTCTAGGAATAAAAAAACATGCTTTAAAGTAGTATCTCACAACACATGAAACTTCAAACACAATCATTTAAAACAATTTTACAAAATTATGAAACTTGTGTGTGATGTTCATTACTCGGCTTGCATCAATATGTAGCTAGTCAACACAAGAATCTAAAACATCATTCAAATGTATAGCTACACTGATTTGTTCTTGCAAAACAAACACATATACATTTCTGATAAAGAGTACTATCCAAGACATCGATATTCCACAAAATCGATCCTCGAACATCAACAATGAAAATACAAGCAATCTTAATCATTTCACTACTCAAGAATGTACATGGAAATTCATAGAAGACAAAAAATGAAACAAAAATTAACTAGATGCCCTCACCCCACCAAAAATTAACTAGCACTATCCTTAATGCTAAAAAAAAATTAAGTATTGCAACAAGATAAGAAAAAGGTACCTCTCATTGGCTATAACTATGAGTAACTCTGATCCTATGTCTCAGAGGGAGTGGCATCACCTCGCATATGAGTACCTAACACATCCAAGGGTTGAGGCAGCGGTGTATCATCGATCAGGGTATTTGTGCCCAACATATTGAGAAAAAGAATAGTGGAATCTGAAAGGACATACCCCACTAGTTTTAATTGTGGATGTCTCCACACAAGATCTCTCCAACGTAGCATGCACTATCCACACCTCCAAACTCCGCAACTCAGTTAAGACCTCAACACTAACCTGTTCATCACCTATCAAAAACTCCTCTTCAGTTGTCTCAATAACAAAACCATCGTCAACCTTATCAGCAACCTAGTCAGAATCATCACCCATTGAATGCTCAACTACCCTACCCTATAGTTGTGGGCATCTCGGGCAAGGGAATCTTACCCCATAACATCAAACTATCGGTGGACCTCAACTGGTCCACATCCACTTTCAAAACGGCTACATGGCTCTTCAACTCAGATAGCCCGACTTAAGTACCCTTACATCGCTCATGTGCCTCAACTTGAGGTTATCTAGCCTCTCTCCTTATGAAACCAGAGAAGCTATATGACAAACAACCTCAACTTGCACTAAATATAGAGCAATCTCAATAATCGTGGTAATCATTGAATGCACCTCCGTCTAAAGTCTATATTCCCTAACATAAATAGAATGGGCAAGGTTTTCCATTTGATAAATCAATGCATTAGTGAACGAAGGCCAGGAAATAGGGGAGGGGAAGTCGAGGTCAATGGTGCCAAGGATCAAGAAGGCGTAGAAGAAGGGTGAGGGTACCGAATTGCTCCACAGTAGGAGCAAGGTGACTAGTATCTCACTCCAAAGTAGTGGGATCCACTACCGGTGTGGTGTTAGGTTGTGGTGGATTCCTTCTTGCCACATCATCTATCAGATAAGAAACCTCGATCATTCGAATGTCGTTCGATGAGGTGGGTGTAAATCTTACATAATACCTCTCCCAAAAAGTGACTTTGGCTGCCTCACTGTCGCTTCATCAGAACAGGGAAATGTAGTGATGTATGCTCGTCTCTAGCTCTTATGAGTATCTTCTCCTCAATTATTATAACCACTTGGTGTAACGACCCGAGAGCACCCCCTAGCCGTTACCGGAGTATTCGACTTCTCGGAGGTCTTACACAAGCCCTTAGCATTCGTCATATCATATATCATAGAAAAATAGCGGAAAATTTAAAATTTTTTCATAATATAACACAAGACTTAAAAGTCTCCTTATTTAAACCTTTAATACAAAATCGAAGTACTACGTCTCAAAGTAGCCATCTTAAAACACGACTACAACACAAGAGGGACACAACCCTTACAATACAAAGGAAACTACTATCTAGTACATAGAACTTAAGGAAACACTTTAACATAAAGGTCCTTGAATCTTTAAGGACACACCCGAACTTGGGAATAGTAAGCCAAGCTCATCACTTCTAGGAAAGGCCCTTTAGCCACCACCACCTACACTTGGTGTGAAAAAATGAAGAAGAATGGTGTTAGTACAAGAATGCACTAAGTATGATAACCATGCAAAAACATGCTTTTAAAAGGGACCTTTAGTTGGAAACCATGCATCATGCCTTTTTAGAGAAACTTCAAGAACATTTAGTACAATAGGCACAATATAAACGACATACATCATCATACACATGGAAACCATTCATAATAGCACATAGAGCCACTTATAACATTTTAGGCACATTCAATGCATACAATACATTACCTTCCTCTTTATCTTAACTTCTTTCCTCAAGCAACCCTTATGGAATACTTGGTGCAATGTATCACCTTAAGGTTACCAAAGGTGAACGTACATATAGCCTTCATCAATCCAACCACATATATTCATAGAGTCATAAGCACATCATAAGACATAGTCTTCACATAGGAACCATCACCTAAGACAACCCCCAAGTCACACTAGTGCAATGTGTAAGGAGCATCCCATAATACTACTCACACCAAGTGTTCCTAGGAAGCCACCATAGACTAGGCACATCATATTCAACAAGTTATAACATCTTCATTTAACATTAGATATAAGACCAACATACTTCATAACATCATATAAGGACTCATTCATTTACTACATCATTAGTCATAACCCATTTAGTTCATATCATAGGTAAACCACCCTCGCAACCCCTTCACAAGCTCACTTGTGCAATATACACATGGAGTCCCATACCCTCACATATACTAAGCAAACCCATTAAGAAGTCATAAGTGTAATTCACATGCATAATCATACTTCATGTCTTGACATAAGTAAAGTTAACCTTAACATGCTTTCATATTAACATACATAGACCATAGTCTTTATTACATAAATAGCCTAATCATAACCTCCCTTAGAGTCCACTTGTGCAATGCCTAAGTAGGGTCCATAGTCCTACCTACACTAAGTAACTCTTCAAGAAATCATGACTAGAGTTCATATTTTTATCTTAGTTCATTTCTTAACTTTTGGGAGACATTGCCATAACTGACATAGACCATGTGAGCTACATGGAATCCGGTGTTCTACTCCCACACCGAAAAGAGAGGGTACTACTTGTCAAGGTAGGACCTACATACATAATAGCTATCTAGTGGATCCACTAAGCTAATACCTATGGGGGCACGTAGTTATGGAACAAGGAGATTGTTACTAGAAAACCTTGACTTACTAAGCGTGGAGGTTTCCATCTCATGAGACAACATCTATGTTGGGAACCCGGACTTGCTAAACGTGAAGGTTCTCTTGTGAGAAGCCGGACTTGCTAAACGTGAAGCCCCTACTCTCATTTTTCATGTTCACTCGGTGTTAAGCTCCAACTCCCTTTTTGAACATCTTTAGGCCTTTATTTAATATTAATTCATAAAATAGGCTTTATGGACTTTATCCCTCATATCATATAGCTCAAAGGTTTGTAAGATGAGATATAGCTCAAAGGTTTGTAAGATGAGAATGACCTTTCATCATAGAACCTACATTATGTAACCTACATTATGTGAGAATGACCTTTCACATAGTCATACCATATTCATAACATAGTCTCGTTTAGAGTACAATTGCGGAAACCTTTCAAGAGACTCACTTTCACTAGATTATCATAACCTTATTCATTCATTCATGTATGTGTGTACATATGTGAGAAAACCTTTCACATAAACACCTTTATACAACACATATTCATACCTTGCTAATCATACACTTTGCATGCATAATAAGATGTAAGGGTACCTATAAGAGTTAACCTTTCAATAGACACCATAACACATCATATTCATAGCTATAAATATAGAGTGTGTGTGTGCATATTGGTCCTCATAGTGACATAATAGCAACAACATTGATATTGAGTGCACTTCTCCTCGAAGGATCACAACACATTCAAAATGTCCCCAAATCATAAGCATTTCACATATAAAGCCTTTAGGGATTCTAGACCACACATCCACACTTCATCATAGGAGACAAGGACACATTCAACATTGAATAGGTACTCCTAACCTGTATATGATCTCACATTCATTTAGGGGTCATATAGGGAGGGGTCATTCCACAATAGTACTTAACATAATCAATCATGTAGACCACACCTTATCCCTAACATTATCAATCACATTATACTCCTCATTATCAACACACTTTAAACATCATGCTAGCATTGAGGATTTCATACATAACCTTCATAGCACAACTTCATAAACATATACATCATAATCATCAATTCACTTCACATCTATTGCCTTCAAGGCCATGATCTCAACATGCATAGATAGAAAAGAAGTAAACACCACCACCATAAGTGGACCGAACCACACAACATCAATTCTCATACTATAGACTAGAAGTTAGGTCAACTTACCAATTCTCCAAGCCATGATCACCATGGATCAATCCTCAACAATTCATTATCAATTGACATAGATAGCAATAGGAATCAACAATGTAATTCAATAACATAAACATAATCTAAGTACAATTCTATAACCAAAGGGATCAACCCATAACTTTGCCCATAAGTCCATAATTCTCAACTCATCAATATACCAACAATTCAACATGAATAAGTATAGATAATAATAATAGGAAACATCAATACAATCTAATCTAAACATAATTTCACTAATAGAGATCATATTCACAAAGACCCACATCATAGGCCAATTTTTGAGAATTTGGGGATCATGGGTTCTTCAAGAATTCCTTTGGAAATTGTCTTAAAGACCTTAATTCCACATTAATTCATCAATAGAATGATTTAGAAAATCGTTTGACAAGGGACCCATGTTTGGATTGAAAATTGGGAATTTTGGTCTTTGAATCACTTTTGAAAATCTTTGATAGAGCTCCTTGAATGAGAGGTTATTCAAGAATCAAGAGTTACCATACCTCAATAATTGAAGACCCATGAAATTGAAGAAGAGATCAGTTGATAACCCATCTTCTAGCTTGAGCTTCATCAAGGTCTTCAATGGGGTTTTTGAGAGAATCTATTTTGAGAGGTAAGGGTCAATTTGAAGAATGGGGTCTAATTCTAGGTTTTGAGGTTTTAACCAACTTAAAATACCCTAAAATAGGTATAATAACCGTTTATAATAATTCCCCAAAGTACCCAAACTACCCCTCACTTGGTTGGACCTTTTAAACAAGTCAAACTTGAGTTTTATTTTTGCAGATTTCGTCGGGAAACAAGTTCGCGACGTGGAGGTGTTCCCACAAGTTTTTGGAAATTAAATTTTGAGGTAGTAGAGTCCGCGACATGTCCGCGACGCGGACCAAACTTTTGGCCCTTGGTGGAACTAGTCCGTGACGCGGACATGCTCCCTCTATGAGCAACTTCAAGCTGCCTTGGCAGCTTGTTTGGCCAAGGGTTGGGGTCCTCCTCAGGGACCCTTAGGGTGGTCCCGGGGAGTCGTACCTGAACGATTTGACCCTAAAAACATTTATTAAGACACTAGAGTCACCTCCACTGATTTTAAACTCCAAACAATACATAAAAACATGAACAACATACAAGAACACACCAACACATAAAAGACTAGTTTCCGAATGTCTTGGTCGTCCCTTGACGTTTGAATTCCAAACTCTTTAAAACTGACTAAAAATGCTATTCTTCATTATGTTAACAAGTTATTAATGCATAAAACCCATGTGAGGCTCTACTTTATCCTACTTTATTTTGAGGGTCGTTACACTTGGATCTTCTCCTTTTAATTTATAGTACGCACCAAAATGAACTTTGGATACCCAAGGATTGACTCATTCTGAGAAGGAATTAGGTTATTGCTGATGAATCAAAACCAAAATCGAGGTTCTATGTGGCACTCAAGTTGAGAAAGAGGCTAATGATTCGTTGAATTGTGATGATTTCAGGTATTTTTTGCATGAACCAAACTTGATGGAAAAGAGTGGAGAAAGAAGCTCAAATTGGCAGAAAATTGTCTTTGATGTCGCACCTTCCAAAAGAAGATCGTTTCTGCGAGTTGGTAAGCTAAGGTAAACTGGTCTCTTAAGCAATCAGGCGGTGTTCACTTTTGTTTAGTAGCAATGAAAGGTGTGGTGCACATTAGTGATAGGACATTAACTTTTCTGACATCTGCTTTTGAGGACTCCCAGTCACTTTAACAAGGTTTGGACATCTGGAAAGGGGTATAATTAAAATTTCAAGGATCTTAGAACCAAATTCTCACAAAGGGCTAAGAAGAAACATTCTTTCAAAAATTACCATACAATTCCCTCATTGAACATTGATAGCTTAGAATAGAGTAGAGAAAACTTGTAGTGTTCTTATTTTGGGGTTGAAACTTTAAAGGCAAGTTCCCACATAATTCATCCTTTAGATTGAAGATTGTGTTTCTAATAGTAATATTTCTTATCCTATTTTATTTCCCTAGATTTACATTGCATGAATTACGGATGGAATTGGTAATTGAGATCGGGGCATTGTACTAGAAATAGACAATTCTTTTGGGTCCTTGATTTCTCTTTCATATATTTTGTGTGTGATTCCATGCTTTCAAGAAATGCATTGATCTAATTTTAATGTTTAAATTTATGATTTGAAAGTGCATGCTCAAATCTAGCTTACGATTGTGAAGTGCTTGAAAGATAGTTCGTGAAGTTGAGTATTTAATTGAAAATCACATATTAGCCTTGAATCTCGAGTTTGCTCGAAAGAGACATCTAAAATAAGGTATTAGGTTGTTATATTGAATTAAATGATTGAGACCAAAAGGAGATTTCATGATATAGAAAAATGAGATCGAAGGAAGATTTTGTTCTAGAAGATGACCATTCGTAGCTATTATTGATTAGCATGTCTTGAGATGGCAATGGATCGAAGAAGTGTTGAATTCAAAATTCCTAAGTTCCAATTATCCCTTGCTTGATTAGTTCTTTTCCCAATCTTTATTGTGTTATTGAAGTAATCACAAATTGATAATTGTGTATTATTAAGCTTAGATTCAAACTAGTAGCTTGTAATTCTTTGTCTATTTAATTTCCAACAAATTTCCCTTCAGGGATTCGACCCCAACTCTCTTGTTGGGATTTTTATTGCTAATAACCGCTTTTATTTTAACATATTTTGAGGTTAATTTTAGCTTATAAAAATGGCACTGCTTCCTGGGAACAACTAGTCGTATTGAATTGATTTAGGATTTATAGTTTACTTCCTTCTATCTAAATTGTGAATTGTTGTGTTTACTTACTTTTGACTTTGCTTCCGTGGCTTCTTGTGATGACAATAAAATGCTTGGGGTTGTAAGACCTTTGAGGAGAGCCTATGGCCTTGTCGTGAGGAAGAATGGGTGGAGATGATCATTGATGATAAAATGGGTGTATACAACCAAGACAAGCCAATAATATTCAAAGATGAAGGAATCATCCACTTGAAGGCCAATGATTAAAAAATTAATGCTCAAATGGCCTAGTGAGCTTCTTACTCTTGCCTAATAATACAAAATGAAAAGATGATTCAATGTGGGGTAAGAAATTCACGTCTTCGAAGTGTAGAGATTGAGTGAAACTCTTGATGCTCTCATATACTCTTCATGTCTTCGAAGATAAAATGATCTAAAATTTTGGAGAAGGTTCATTGAATCGAAGTGGAAACACAAAGGGTAAGGTACTCGACGTCGTCGTGACAATAAATTATGCGGTTGATGCAACACCTCGAATTCAAGAAAGGCTCGGAAGGGATCTAACGGGCTTTTCAAGAACCTAAACTGGACTATGGGACCCTCCACATAGCCCGATATGGGTTATGAAGGGGACCACAACCTGGTATGTTTCTTGTGACAAGAAGGCAGAACCTTCCCAAGTAGGTTCCCTCCTACAGACACTTAGACTAGTCGTGAAGAGAAAGACAGGTTGTTAAAGTGGTCGTGAATGGGGTAGGGTCAGTAGGGGGTTCACCCCTAGTCACTGGTCAAGGACCACGGGCCCCTATATGGCCCGTGAAGCTCCACATGAATTTGTCCGTGAAGAGGTTTTATCAGACTTAGAGTTAAGGTAAACTTCAAACGAACATATCTTTTAGCACAAAATGAATTAGGTGACCCATGACCTATCAAATTAAAGATCTCTAAGTCCTCTTTCTAAAGCCACAAATTTTGTCTAATTCCATGTTCGTACAAAAATGTTATGCCCAAAATATTGATGCCCTCTCAGACAGAAATTCTTCACGACCCATTTGAAGGGCCTTGGTAGAGCATGACGGGCCATTTAGGCCTCCTTGATGCCAATTCAACAATTTTAAGTCAAGGACTTTTGGGTATTTTCCCCACTTGTTTTGACTCAATATTATGTCATTTTTCCTTCTACCCAAAGCCCTATATAATTATTTTTACCCCCAAAATCACCCAAATCGATTCGTTCTCTCAAATTCGCAAAAGAAGATCAATCTCCTCCTCTCAAATATTTCTCTCTCTAAGGAAGAAGAAGAAGAAGAAGTCAAGTCTAGGGTTTCAAGATCAAGCCTCCAATTCACCAAATTGCTAGTGGGCTTTGAATTCCACGATACGATAGTGTTTACCTATGGAGCCCTTTCCTTTATAGGGTTCCAAAATTCTCTAGTTTTTAAGTTAGAAATCCCAATTGAAGTTAGGGTTTTCTTCTATGTCATGGGTTCCTTTCAATGTTGATTTAATTTATTGTTTTATGACTTTTTATGTATGAATTAAAGTAATTACATGTTTTTAAGTTGATTTCCCATAAACTCATTCATAACCTGTAACACCGCAATTTGAAAAGACATGAAAATAAAATTTTAAGAGATCTGCCGCCAGTTATTACGGTGACAACCACGGCCCATGGAACGACCCATGGATCATAGGTCAGGTTCGTATTTGGCCAGGCAAGTCTCCTCATATTGTCAAGTTCCAGTACTCTTTCGACGGTTTGCAAGGACGGTCCTTCGTTCAATGCACGAGTCATAGGTAGGTCTCATAGGTGAGCCCCATACTTAGAGAAAATTTAGGATCAAAAGTTCAGATCCACGATAGGGAACAATGGACCATCGTTGGACCTACAATCCGTGGATGGGGTCAATCGATCAAGGTCTCAGGATCTAGCCTCTGATCAAAACGACCCCCTAAATGGACGATCCGTGGTTTGACCAATGGACCGTTGGTCTGGCTGTCGTCTAGGTCGGAAAATATTTTTCTAGGGGCTTTTGGGTCGTTTCCTAACTATTCTAGCTTAATACTATGTCATTTTACCCTTCACGAAAACCCCTATATAAGTGTTTTAACCCCCAAATTCCCCAATTGAAATCATTCTCTCAAATTTACATAAGAAGAACAAGTCTTCCAATCGAATAATATTCTCCCTAGAGAGCTTGAAGAAGAAGGATCCAACCTAAGGTTTCAAGTCAAGTCTCCAAATCCACCATTGAAGTTAAGCAATTGGCATTGAGGTATGATGGCTTTCATCCATGGATCCCTTTAATCCATGGAGTTCCAATTTCTCCAATTTTTCAAAATTAGAAATCCCACATTGAGTTAGGGTTTTTCTTATAAGTAAGGGTTCTCTTAATTATTGATTTAATTGATTTATTTATGATCTTTTATGAATTGAGTTAAACTCATGTTTATATGATGATCCCCCATGAACCCATGCAATTCCCATGTTTTCCAAGTTATGATCATATGATGTGTGTTTTGAATTATGAAAGGAGTGTTTATGACATCAAGCACCGAAAGGATATTAAGATGGGAGCTCTTCCATTAGTAGAGGCTGAGTTTCTAGAAGTAATCTCTTTATCCCATACCTATGTACCACCACATGATGATTGTCTTATATAGAAATTAGCTAGTGGATCCACATAATCGAAAAGTTTATGGTAATACCTTGGGAAGAAGAACACCCATTTTTGGTGTGGGATAGACGCCGGATTTCGTGTTGATGGCTTACATGGTCTTATATGTCGGTTAAAGGTAAATCTCCAACAATAATGAACTAAGGTTACTTTATAAGTATCTCATGAACGCTTTAATGATGTTAGCTTACATTGAATATGTTTTATATCTTATGTTTCCTAACTTCTAAATTAACATTTTAGCTTGGTCATTACATGTTATGAAAATGTTCCTTTTTAACATGATTTAAATGTTTTTATGCATGGCTATTATACTTGGTACATGTTTGTACTAATGCATACTCTTGCATACATTTCTCCAAATATAGGGTCAGACAATTAGGGTTTCCAGTTTCGTGGCTAGAGCACTTTGAAGAGGTTTCAAGCTTTGGTGAGTCCTCATGCTTTGAGGACTGGACATTTATTATTTTTAGTGTTTCCTTACTTTCAGTTTTGGACTATGATGTAAGGGCTACACTCAGATTCGTTCTTATGTACTAGATGGCTTTGAGACGATGTTTAGATTTCCTCTTTTCTCTATAAAGCTTTGATCTGTTGAAACTATCTTTTAATCTCGTTATTCTATTTCTTTTATGATGAAGGCTATGTGGCTTGTATGGGGCCTCTTGGGGTCTTATACGCCATGTTATGCCTAGGGGCTACCGTGGGTCGTGACAAACTTGGTTATTAGAGCACAAGGTTTAGAAAGGTCCTAGGAAGTCTCATAAACCATGTCAAGTAGAGTGTTGTTCATGAGTGTGAAATGGGCCACACTTATGTATGAGAGGCTACAAGATGTTTAGGAAACTCTACTTCTTTCATTACTCTAAAGTCGTGTGATAGAGTTTAACTCTATAAGGTTTCTCTTCTAATCTTTATCTTATGCTCTACGAGATTTGGCTACCCGAAGAGCTTATGCTAGAAGAAATGCAAGAGAGAATATGAATCAAGAAGCTCCTACTCAAGCTCCGATAGAAACTTTGGCCGAGCAAGTGACTAATACGGAGTTTAGTGCTGCATTTCAAGTATTGGCTCAAGCCATGAAGGCCTAAGACAATAGGGATTTTGTGTTTCCTATGAATCAAAATATGGGTACCTCGATATCTAGAGTGAGTGACTTTAGTAGAATGAATCCTCCAGAGTTAGATCTAAGGTTGAGAAAGATCCTCAAGAGTTCATTGATGAGGTGTACAAGGTGCTGATGATTATGGGAGTGACGCCGGTGGAGAAGGAAAAATTTGGCCGCTTATCAACTTAAGGGTGTGCTCAAGTTTGGTTTACAATGGAAAGAGAGGAGACAGAAAATATAGGTCCTCTAGATTGGGGAAAGTTCAAAGTTGCTTTTCTTGACAGGTTCTTTCCCCTAGAGATGAGGGAGGCAAAGGTACTTGAATCTATCAACCTTCGTCAAGTAAGTATGAGTGTGAAGGAATATGCTTTGAAGTTCACACAATTGTCTCAATATGCTCCTACTATGACTGCTGATCCTAGGGTAAGGATGAGTAAGTTCATTTCGGGTGTGTCCGAAATGGTGGTTAAGAAATGTCGTACCACAATGCTTATTAATGATATGGACATTTCTTGTCTCATTGTTCATGCTCAACAAATTAAAGAGGAGAAACTTAAGGAAAAGTCTAGGGAGGAAAAAAGAGGTAAGATCGGTGATGATAACTTCTCACATTCTAGGTTCGATGGACAAGGTCGTTCATGTTTAGACAAAGGTTTTCCGGTCATGTTTCCTCCAATGCTCCTTCTAAGTTCAACAAATCTTTATTTCTTATGTCTACTTATGCTAGGTGTGGAAAGAAATATGAGGGTAAGGGATTTGTAACACCCCGACTTTTCAAAACGTCTAAATTAACTCGTATCTTCGTGAAAAGACAACGACGGTGAGTAATAAATTAAGAATGATGTGGTATGTCCTTATTTAAGTGTTCAAGTGTTTCANGGAAAGAAATATGAGGGTAAGGGATTTGTAACACCCCGACTTTTCAAAACGTCTAAATTAACTCGTATCTTCGTGAAAAGACAACGACGATGAGTAATAAATTAAGAATGATGTGGTATGTCCTTATTTAAGTGTTCAAGCGTTTCATCTCAAGTTTTGAAGTTAGGTAAGTGGCAAAATAAAAGTTGACGGAAGTTACCGTAAGTTCCTTCTTAAAGATTTCTCTGAAATTTGGTCGAATGTCTTGGAGGTTTTCTCCCAATCTATAAAGAGTTATGGGGCCCACAAACTATCGAATCGAAGGTCTATGAGTCTAGTTTCCAACGGATCAAACCGTTCAATCATACGACTTCAGAATAGAGAGATATTCGCATTTTCGTGGGACTGCGCAAGCAGGCACATGAGGTGGGGCCCTAGGTCGGTGGAAAGTTGTATATATCTTCTTCTTCGAGTTTTTTCTTCATTTTAAGCTAAATATACAGAGAAAACGTAGAAACCCATTTTTAGGATCAAGTGAAATATAGATTTTCTCGACATAAGTCCTTGACGAAAGTTGTCCTACGCGTTGGGCTCATCATTGTGGTATAATTTGTTTTATCGATTGCGTAGCATATCACATTTTAGTGTTGGGACAGCAGGGGTTTGAATATATTTGAAGGTTTTGAGGTGAATTACGAACCTAAGATCAAGGTAAGACCCTTCTTTCATCGACTCTAGTTTTTATAAGCAGCAAATAGCAATTTGCGACGGAAATACATATCTTTTATTGTATTGTCATGGTATCTTTTATTTTGTGTGTTGATTATGGTCCTACCTTGTTGTAGTATCGAGGGAGTTATGAGTTAAAGTCTTTAGGCCACGTGAATTTAGCGAAAAAGGTATGTTAAGGCTATTTCTCTTCCTATGGCATGTTTCCTTAAAGCTTAGGAGCAATATAATTGAGTTGTTATCATTGTTATACTTATAGCCATTATTGTTGATTGTTGGCTGCTCGAGTGCGTATAATCCTCTCTTAACGGAATTCTTATTCAGTAGTAACATTCGTATGTTGGACACGACTTAGAGACTATTTGTATAGATTGCCTATAACTAAATTGCTCACTTTTAGCTGTTGGATTGTTATTGTTGCCTTTGGGCTATTGTTGTTAGCTGCAGGAATGTGATCTATGCCTACAGGGCTATATTGATGCCTAGAAGGGCTATGAGGTGCCTACAGGGATATATATTGACGCCTAAGAAGGTTATGTGCTTCCTACAGGGCCATGTTGTTGCCTGAGAGGGCTATGAGTTGTCTATAAGCTATGTTGATTCCTAAGAGGGCTATGTGATTGCCTGCGGGGCTAGGGGACTATCGATAGGGGTATACAGGCTGATTGACACCTTCCGGGCTTATGGGGGCCTGAGTAGGTGGTCTTGTGTGCTGTTTGTACCTACCGAGCCTATTGGGTTTTGGTTAGGTTGTTGTTTTATTATTTTTGATAAATTTAGATTTAGAAGCAGGTCAGTACAATTATCTTATCCTTAATTTATTTATCAGATTATTCCAGTATATCAGGATACCTCATCATAGTCTATTGCCTTTCATACTGTGTACATTATTTTGTACTGACGCTACAGTGCCTTGGGGGCGCTGCATTCATCCATGCAGGTCCTGACAGATGACCGAGTAGACCTCCATATCAGCAGGATTGACTTTTATCCGATTGGTCAGCCCTTTTCCTCCGGAGCTGCCAGAGTTGGGAGGTTTGTTACCTTTTGTTGTATATATTCTCATGGGTAGGCTGGGGCCCTGTCCCACCAATATTTACTACTCTTAGAGGCTTGCAGACTAGTGTGTGGGGTTTATAGCTACGTTATGGCCATGCTGGCCTATGTTGTTGGTTTGCTGAAGCTTGTGAGCTGTTTGATGTATTGTACTGATATTTACCTGTTTTTAGTTTTGGTATAGATATCATGGTGGCCTCGACGGCCCAATCAGTATTTCCGTGCTAGTTGGATATTTTTTTATATGAACTCTTGGGAGTAGCTGGTTCTTTTGTAGATCTGTTGACAGGGGCCTTGCCGGCCGAGGGCTTAGTTTTAAGCCGAGATATACTTATTTGTTTTCTTAATTGCATGTGACTGCCATGCGCTAGTAGCAAATGGTTTA
>NC_064289.1:40148374-40239944 GCF_019186545.1 Solanum stenotomum | reverse complement strand
ACAGTGCCAACCAGTTGCGCCAGATATTGTCGGACCTTCTGAAGGGCCCGAAAGTTCGAGAGTTCATGAAATTCTTGCCTTGAATCCTCCACAGTTTACAGGAACAGATCGCAGAGAAGACCCTCAACACTTTGTTGATCAACTTCATAGGATCTTCAGAGTCATGCATGCCTCAGCGACTGAGTCATTTGAGTTAGCAGGATTTCGATTGCGTGATGTTGCAGTATTGTGGTATAAAAGTTGGGAGAGATCTAGGGAAAAAGATACATCTCTACCCACTTGGATAGCTTTACAGAAGCTTTCATAGATCACTATTTGCCTCGAGAGATTAGGGATGGCCGGGTGGACCAGTTTCTGAACCTCCGACAGGGTGGCATGAGTGTCCGAGAGTACGGGCTGAGATTTGATTCATTGTCTAGATATGCACCAGCATTTGTTGATACAATGCATGACAGGGTGCGTAGATTTGTGGGGAGGCTAGACTCAGACTATATCGAGGCTTGTTCTACCGCTGCGCTAAATGATAATATGGATATCTCGCGGATTCAGGCCTTCGCACAGGGCATAGAGGATCGCCGACATCTACAGTATACGAGTGAGAGGGTCTCGAGAGAGACAGAAGAGGGCTAGGCCCGCTGGTTCGCAGGGAGATTTTCAGGGTGGTCCCAGACCCCGATATTTTATTAGGCCACCTAGACCTCCTCCACAGCAGTTCCAGGGTAGTAGATTTTATAGTCAGGGACAGTCAGGCGTAGGTGAGGGCTCACGAGCATCAGACTCTCATCAGCAGAGAGGCTCAGGCCAGGCTAGGACAGCACCGCCGCGTTGCACAACTTGTGGTAGGCTGCATTTTGGGAGGTGTAAACAGGGTTCCGCTGGTTGTTATTCTTGTGGATAGGAAGGGCATGTGTGGAGAAACTGCCCGACCATAGGTCAGGGTGGTGTAGGTCAGTCGACCAGGTCAATAGTAGGTTCCTCTTCATCAACACAGTCTACAGGATGTGGACCCCAGACTTCAGCAGGTAGAGGTAGAGGCAGAGGCAGAGAGGGAGCATCTAGTTCTAGTAGTGGCCAGAATCGTACATATTCACTAGCCGGCCGACAGGACTCAGAGTCATCACCAGATGTTATGACAGGTACATTGATTGTTTGCTCCTATTGTGTTTATGCTTTGATAGATCCTGGATCTACTCTGTCTTATGTGACTCCATTTATTGCGGGGAAGTTATGTATATTAGCAGAGTTATTAGATCGACCCTTTATTATATCTACCCCAGTTGGTGAGTCTATTGTTGCCAAGAGAGTCTATCGAGGTCGCACGGTAGAAATTATAGAACGTCAGACCTCTATAGATCTCGTAGAGTTAGAGATGGTCGATTTCGACGTCATTATGGGTATGGACTCGTTAGCGTCTTGTTATGCTAATGTTGAGTGTCGAACAAAGATTGTTAGATTCCACTTTCCAGGAGAGGCAGTTCGGGAATGGAAAGGCGTTACAGCAACGCCAAAAGGTAGGTTTATTTCCTATCTTAAGGTGAGGAGGATGATTACTAAGGGTTGTATTTATCATCTTGTTCATATTCATAATATAGATGCAGAACCACCAACGCTTCCGTCTATTCCGGTAGTTAATGATTTTCTAGATGTATTTCCAGATGAACTTCCTGGTAGCCCTCCAGAACGAGAAATTGATTTTGCTATCGATATGCTACCAGGTACACAACCCATATCTATCCATCCTTATAGAATGGCTCCTGCTGAACTAAAAGAGTTGAAGGGTCAGCTGAAAGACTTGCTGGATAAAGGCTTTATCAGACCTAGTGCTTCACCATGGGGTGCACCAGTGTTATTTGTGAGGAAGAAAGATGGCTCACTAAGAATGTGTATCGATTATCGACAGTTGAATAAGGCGACTATAAAGAATAAGTATCCCCTTCCGAGGATCGATGACTTGTTTGATCAGTTACAAGGTGCTGAGTGCTTCTCAAAGATTGATTTAAGATTAGGTTACCACCAAATACGAGTTCGGGAGAAAGACATTCCAAAGACAGCTTTTAGAACTAGATATGGACACTTTGAGTTCTTGGTGATGTCTTTTGGATACTTTGAGTTCTTGGTGATGTCTTTTGGATTAACTAATGCCCCAGCAGTGTTCATGGACCTGATGAATAGTATATTCAGGCCGTATTTAAACTTGTTTGTGATTGTATTTATTGATGATATTTTGGTGTATTCATGTTCAAAAGCTGAGCATGCAAATCATCTGCGAGCAGTCCTTCAGGTTCTTCGAGATCAAGAACTTTATGCAAAGGTTTCTAAGTGTGAGTTCTGGTTGCACTCTGTCGCTTTCTTAGGCCATATTGTATCAGATGCAGGTATTGCAGTTGATACACAAAAGATTGAGGCCGTAAAAACTTGGCCCAGACCTATGACTCCAACTGAGGTTCGTAGTTTCTTGGGGTTAGCTGGGTACTACAGAAGGTTTGTAGAGGGGTTTTCTTCACTTTCAGCACCATTAACGAAGATGACTCAAAAAGTAGCTAAGTTCCAGTGGACTAAGGCTTGCGAGCATAGTTTCCAGGAGTTAAAGGACAGGTTGACATCAGCACCAGTTCTAGCATTGCCAGAGGGTTCAGAAGGCTATGCGGTGTACTATGATGCTTCTGGGGTTGGGTTGGGATGTGTTCTAATGTAACATGGTAAGGTTATTGCATATGCTTCAAGATAATTGACGAAACATGAGAAGAACTATCCGACCCATGATTTAGAGTTAGCTGCAGTTGTGCATGCATTAAAAATCTGGAGACACCATTTGTATGGTGTTCATGTTAACATCTTCACAGATCATAAAAGCCTTCAATATATATTTAGACAGAAGGAGTTAAATCTGCGACAACGTCGATGGCTTGAGTTACTGAAAGACTACGACGTGGATATTTTATATCATCCAAGAAAGGCAAATGTAGTAGCCGATGCCCTCAGTCGAAGATCTATGGGTAGTTTATCCTATTTAGGTGTTGAGAAGCAGGAGCTAGTGCAAGAGCTTCATCAGTTGTCTAGTTTGGGAGTCAGATTATTAGAGGTAGACGATAGTAGGGTCACAATTCAGGATACAACCGTATCATCTCTAGTGGTAAAAGTAAAATCACGACAACAAGAGGATCCTAGCTTAGAGCAGCTTAGAGCTAAGGCTCAGGATCAACAGTCTTTAGCATTTGATATAGCAGAAGATGGAGTCCTCAGATATAGCGGTCGATTGTGTGTTCCGAATGTTGCAGGGCTTCGACATCAAATTATGGAAGAGGCACATCATTCTCGTTATTCTATTCGCCCTAGTTCGACGAAGATGTACCATGATACTAAGGAGATCTATTGGTGGCAGGGGATGAAGAAGGATGTTGCTGAGTTTGTGGCGCAGTGTCCTAACTGCCAATAGGTGAAGGTTGAGCACCAAAAGCCCGCTGGGCTAGTTCAGGAGATAGCCATTCCTTTGTGGAAGTGGGAAGCAATTAATATGGATTTTATTACAGGATTACCTCGATCTCATCGCAAGTTTGACTCTATTTGGGTAATTGTTGATAGACTAACAAAATCAGCCCATTTCTTACCAGTCAAGGCTACTTTTTCGGCCGAAAACTATGCAGGGCTCTATATTAGAGAGATTGTTAGGCTACACGGTGTCCCAGTATCTATTATCTTTGATAGAGGAGCACAATTTATCGCCAATTTCTGGAAGTCCTTCCAGAAAGGATTAGGGACACAAGTTAATCTTAGTACCGCCTTTCACCCTCAGACAGATAGCCAGGCTGAGCGAACAATTTTTACACTCGAAGATATGTTACGGGCATGCGCACTAGACTTTAAGGGAAGTTGGGATGACCACTTGCCTCTTATTGAGTTTGCATACAATAATAGTGATCATTCTAACACCGGGATGGCACCTTATGAGGTTTGTATGGGACAAAATGTAGATCCCCCATTGGATGGTTTGAGGTAGGTGAGTCAGGGTTGATTGGACCCAATTTAGTCCAGCAGACAGTGGAGAAAGTTAAGCTCATTCGGGAGAGGTTGCTAACAGCTCAAAGCCGACAAAAGTCATACTCAGATGTACGATGAAGGGACTTAGAGTTTTGTGTCGATGATTTGGTATTCTTAAAAGTCTCGCCTATGAAGGGTGTTATGCGATTTGGCAAAAAGGGAAAGCTTAGTCCAAGATTCATTGGGCCATACCAGATCTTTCGGAGGGTAGGACGTGTGGCTTATGAGTTAGAATTGCCTTCAGGGCTAAAATCTGTTCATCCAGTTTTCCATGTATCAATGTTACAAAAGTGTGTAGGAGACCCTTCTCGGGTTGTCCCGATTGAGGATGTTCAGATCACAGAGGAGTTGTCCTACGAGGAGACTCCAGTTGCTATATTAGATCGGCAGGTCCATAAATTGAGGACCAAAGAGGTGGCTTCGGTTAAATTATTGTGAAGGAATAAAAATAGAGAAGAGGTGACCTGGGAAGCTGAGGATGGCATGAGGTCCAAATATCCTCACTTGTTTCATACCCAGGGTGATGTCATATCAGTTTATATTAGGGCAGTAAGGTAAGATACCTATATATATATATATATATATATACTATTGCTTATTATTATTATGGTTGTCGTTGTATGTCTGCTCGCACTGTTGTGGTGGAGCTATATCGCTTAGCTATTTATGTTGTCATGTGAGACGCCTAGGTTAGAAATTTTGCATCTCAGGTTCCTGGATAGTGACATTTACAAAGGATAAACTGCCTAAATTCTGGCAAGTCCTAAGGACTGAACAGTGTGCCTCAGATTTTTCATTCGAGGACGAATGTTTCTAAGGGGGAAGGAATGTAACACCCCGACTTTTCAAAACGTCTAAATTAACTCATATCTTCGTGAAAAGACAAGGAGGGTGAGTAATAAATTAAGAATGATGTGGTATGTCCTATTTTAAGTGTTCAAGTGTTGCATCTCAAGTTTTGAAGTTAGGTAAGTGGCAAAATAAAAGTTGACGGAAGTTATCGTAAGTTCCTTCTTAAAGATTTCTCTTAAATTTGGGTCAAATGTCTTGGAGGTTTTCTCCCAATCTATAAAGATTTATGGGGCCCACAAACTATCGAATCGAAGGTCTATGAGTCTAGTTTCCAACGCATCAAACCGTTCGATCATACGACTTCAGAATAGAGAGATATTCGCATTTTCGTGGGACTGCGCAAGCAGGCACGTGAGGTGGGGCCCTAGGTCGGTGGAAAGTTGTATATATCTTCTTCTTCGAGTTTTTTCTTCATTTTAAGCTAAATATATAGAGAAAACATAGAAACCCATTTTTAGGATCAAGTGAAATATAGATTTTCTCGACATAAGTCCTTGCGTAGCATATCACATTTTAGTGTTGGGACAGTAGGGGTTTGATATATTTGAAGGTTTTGAGGTGAATTACGAACCTAAGATCGAGGTAAGACCCTTCTTTCATCGACTCTAGTTTTTATAAGCAGCAAATAGCAATTTGCGACGGAAATACATATCTTTTATTGTATTGTAATGGTATCTTTTATTTTGTGTGTTGATTATGGTCCTACCTTGTTGTAGTATCGAGGGAGTTATGAGTTAAAGTCTGAGGCCACGTGAATTTAGCGAAAAAGGTATGTTAAGGCTATTCTCTTCCTATGGCGTGTTTCCTTAAAGCTTAAGAGCAATGTAATTGAGTTGTTATCGTTGTTATACTTATAGCCATTATTGTTGATTGTTGGCTGCTCGAGTGCGTATAATCCTCTCTTAACGGGATTCCTATTCAGTAGTAACATTCGTATGTTGGACACGACTTAGAGGCTATTTGTATAGGTTGCCTATAACTAAATTGCTCACTTTTAGCTGTTGGATTGTTATTGTTGCCTTTGGGCTATTGTTGTTAGCTGCAGGAATGTGATCTATGCCTAGCAGGGTTATGTTCTGCCTACAGGGCTATATGGATGCCTAAAAGGGCTATGAGTTGCCTACGGGGCTATATTGATGCCTAGAAGGGCTATGAGTTGCCTACAGGGATATATATTGATGCCTAAGAAGGTTATGTTCTTCCTACAGGGCCATGTTGTTTCCTAAGAGGGCTATGAGTTGACTATAAGCTATGTTGATGCCTAAGAGGGCTATGTGACTGCGGGGCTAGGGGACTATCGATAGGGGTATACAGGCTGATTGGCACTTTTCGGGCGTATGGGGGCCTGAGTAGGTGGTCTTGTGTGCTGTTTGTACCTACCGAGCTTATGGGGCCTTGGTTAGGTTGTTGTTTTATTATTTTTGATAAATTTAGATTTAGAAGCAGGTCAGTACAATTATCTTATCCTTAATTTATTTATCAGATTATTCCAGTATATCAGGATACCTCATCATAGTCTATTGCCTTTCATACTCTGTACATTATTTTGTACTGACGCCCCATTGCCTTGGGGGCGCTGCATTCATGCATGCAGGTCCTGACAGATGACCGAGTAGACCTCCATATCAGCAGGATTGACTTTTATCCGATTGGTCAGCCCCTTTCCTTCGGAGCTGCCAGAGTTGGGAGGTTTGTTACCTTTTGTTGTATATATTCTCATGGGTAGGCTGGGGCCCTGTCCCACCAATCTTTACTACTCTTAGAGGCTTGCAGACTAGTGTGTGGGGTTTATAGCTACGTTATGGCTATGTTGGCCTATGTTGTTGGTTTGCTGAAACTTGTGAGCTGTTTGATGTATTGTACTGATATTTACCTATTTTTAATTTTGGTATACATATCATGGTGTCCTCGACGGCCTAATCAGGATTTCTGTACTAGTTGGATATTTTTCTATATGAACTCTTGGGAGTAGCTGGTTCTTTTGTAGATCTGTTGATAGGGGCCTTGCCGGCCGAGGGCTTATTTTTAAGCCGAGCTATACTTGTTTGTTTTCTTAATTGCATGTGACTGCCATGCGCTAGTAGCAAATGGTTTAGCAGGGTCGGCTCGGGCCTGAGTTTTGGCTTTAAGAGTCAGTTGCGCCCCTTGAGTTTGGGGTGTGACAGGATTAGACGGCATGGATGGTTGCTTTGGTTGTGGTAAAAGTGGTCATAAGATAAGGGATTTCCCGATGCTTACGACTAAAGGAAGAGAGGATAAAAAAGTTCCTCCTAGTGGTTCGGGTTACAATGCTCCCAACCAAAATAGATTCTATGAGCTTTAGACTTGTGGTGAACAAGAGGGTTCTCCCGATGTGATTACCAGTATGTTGAAAGTTTTTCAATGTGATGTTTATGCTTTGCTTGACCCCGGTGATACCTTGTCTTTTGGGATGCCAAATGTGTAACACCCCGAAAATGCTAACAAGAGTCGCATGTCGATAAACTACTGCTTAATTATTACAATATGTTTAATTCTCATTTTGGGAACTTGAAATAATGTTATATTTGCAACCTTGCTTAAAATAATTGTCATCGTAATTTAATGTATTGTATGGGGGTATTTGCGTAATATTTTAATTAGAAATATGTGTAGCTTTAAAAGGAGGTGAAGGATATATATATATATATATATATATATATATATGCATTTGGGCAGCACACAAGTATTTGGGCAGCCAACTTTTATGGACAGCTGTGTATATGATAAGCACCTCTTGTGTTACTGTATTTTGACACCTCCTCTTAGGAAATTCGTCTCACCTGAAGTATAAGTCCCTTAGAACATTATCTAACCTGTTGTTCTTCAAGATCACAAGAGAAAATCTTGGTCCTTTTGGCTGGAAATCGAGTTACACTCTTCTCTTGGGTAAGTGGTAAAACCTGTTTTTGAGTTGGGTAGCGTTTAGTAGATTAAGCATATCTCGTTCTATAGAACTTTGTTTACTGTGATTAAATATGATTTGGAAAGATAATTAGTATATGTACAACTCTTATGTTTATGTTAAACTCTAATTTAGTTGTTATGGATTCGAAATATGGGACGCATCATAGGACAAGTTCTGTCCAGATTCTGAAGTTTGAAATCCTGTATGGACAACTGTTAGTGTTTTGAATATATCTTTTTATCCAAAATACATTTTGCTGTGATTCTTGGTTGTTTGCAACCTTAAGAGAGGTACCTACATCTTTCATGCAGAGTATACAGTCCAGTTTTGCCGTTTGCCATTTCAAATCTTAGTTGCGACATGATGCACTAGGATGGCCAGAATTTACTATTTGGGAGCATAGTCGTATTTGTACAGGCTAGGCTTACTTGTGATTGTAACCCTATTTTACATCATCATTATTGAGCTGCTAGAAAGTAAATAAGTTATTGAATTCATTTTTTCAAGGTTGTATATCCTCGTGTACAAGTTGAAGACTTTGATACGCTGCTAGGTCTACGGTTTGACTCGTGGAGTTTTGTTGAACTGTTTTTGTGCTAAAGAACTGAGGTTTGTGTATAAACTTATACTTGTGCTCTTTTTACCTGCTGGTATATCTGAAAGTTATCTTGGTACCTTGGATACCTCTTGTCACTTTGCATTGTCGTATTGGTATTCTTTAATACATTAAAGATGCTTATGTAACTCGCCCACTTGTGTGGATTGTTTGATCACTTAGCACTCTTGTTGGGACCATGTCCTTCTTGTGGCTGTGACTTTGTCACTCTTGGCATGCCTCTTGGTTCAGATCATTTGCCATCTTGACTCTGGATTTTTAGTTCGTCTTAAGAATGGAAGTTGTCCATTTTAAGTACGAACTAGGAAGCCATTTTTTAATGTGGTTCTTGGTTCTCTTGATTATTGGGTTTTGACCCTTCTTGATACCTGCTCGTGCTTGGTGTGACGACATGATGTATATATTGGGTGAGCCTTGTTATTGAATCTCTTGAAAAGTTGTGCTATGAGAATTCTTGACATTTAGACCTTTATATATTGAACTTGATACTCCTTGTATATTGTTTACTTGATTTACTGATTTTGTTTCGATCGTGCTGCCCTTGACTTGAGAATGATAACTTAGTGAATTTAAGGGCTCCAAACCTATAGTTTGTACACCACTAAACTATATGCTTAGCAATAGTTGTTTTTATCGTACGGTTTGTTCGCGATGATGCTTGAAGCTGGCCATTGATGATGGAGATTTTGAAAGCCTTAAAGAAGATCACAATTGCATATAGGCATATATATTTTGTATAACCTTGGGACTTGTACATGATCTTTGTGCTGTATATTTACAGGAGATTTTGAGGGATGATTTGGTCATGTCACCATGGGTTGTAATATAAGTATGCTTATACATTTTTATCTTTTTGGGGTGTGTAAACCCAAGTATTGTAATATACTAATTTGCTATATGTCTTGAAAGTTGTGTGAAGCATGAGCCGGCTGATTTCGGTACTTGGAAGCTTGTAATATTCTTGTTATTTCACCCTCGAGTGTGAGGTTAACATATGCATGAAGCTCTGGTCGGTTAATTGCTTAAATGTTATATTTTTTTTTTTGGAGTTCGTTATGAATCTAATCCCTCTATTAGATTAAAATCAGTATGCCCTCATTAATTGGTTTTAAATGTCGCAAGTATTTAATTAGATTTATTGTTTAAGTAGTGGTATCATTTTGAAAGGATCGCTACAATATGTGCCTATGAGATTTTCTATTCTTCCGGATGTGTTGTTAGATCTTTTTTCTATCTCTACTCCTGTTGGTGATTCTGTTGTTGTTAAGAGGGTCTATAGAAAGTGTCTCATTTCCTTGTCCCATAGAGTTACACTTGGAATGGATTGGCTGCATTTATGTTATTCTTCTAATGATTGTAGAACTCCTGTAGTCAAGTTTTAGTTTCAAAATGAGCCTGTCCTAGATAGGAAAAGGGGAAATTCTATGGCTAAGGGTCAGTTTGTTTCTTGTTTTAAAGCTAGAAAGATGATTTCTAAGGGTTGCATTTATCATCTAGTTAGGGTGAAGGATATAGATTCTGAGACCCCTACTCTTGAGTCGGTCCCCATGGTTAATGAGTTTTCGGAAGTATTCCCAGATGATATACCTGGTATTCCCCCGATAGGGAAATAGACTTCGGTATTGACCTTCTCCCAGATATGCAACATATCTCTATTCCTCCTCACCGAATGGTTCCAACAGAACTAATGGAGTTGAAGGAGCAATGGAAATATTTGTTTGATAATGGTTTCATCCTACCAAGTATCTCTCCATAGGGTGCTCCAGTTTTGTTTATTAGAAAGAAGGATTGTTCACTCCGTATGTGAATTGATTATCGTCAGTTGCATAAGGTGACCATTAAGAATAAGTACCCTCTCCCAAGGATAGATGATTTGCTTGACCAACTTCAAGGGGCAAACAAAATTTCCAACATTGACCTAAGGTTGGGTTATCACCAATTGAGGGTGAAAGAAGATGACATTCCGAAGATGACTTTTCAAACTTAGTATGGCCATTATGAGTTTTTGGAATGTCGTTTGGTTTGACTATTGATCCAGTAGCATTAATGGTTTTGATGAATAGGGTGTTTAGACAATACCTTGACATGTTTGTGATTATGTTCAGTGATAATATATTGATCTATTTGAGAAGTAAGAGTAAGCATATTGATCATTTGAAGATTGTTTTGCAAATTCTCAATGACCAACAACTATTTGTAATGTTTTTCAAATACGAGTTTTGGTTAAGGACTGTGGATTTTGGAGGTCACATTATTTCAATAAAGGGTGTTGAGGCAGATTCTAAGAAGACGGATGCAGTTAAGAGTTGGACTAGACCTCTATCCCTTTCAGATATTAGAAGTTTCTTGGGTTTGGCTTGTTACTACAGAAGGTTTGTTGAAGAGTTTTATTCAATTGCTGCTCCATTGATAGAATTGACCCAAAATAAGGCTAAGTTCATATGGTCCAAAGCTTTTGAAAAGAGATTTCTGGAATTGAAGGATAGACTTACTTCCACTCCAGTGTTGAGTTTATCGGAAAGGACTGATTGTCTTGTTGTTTATTGCGAGTCCTCGAGAATTAGGCTAGGATATGTGCTTATGCAGAATGAGAAAGTTATTGCCTATGCTTCAAGCAACTCAAGATTCATGAGAAGAATTATCCTACCCATGACCTTAAACTAGTGGCAGTTGTTTTTGCCTTAAAGATTTGGGGGCATTCTTTGTATGGCGTCCACGTCATTGTTTTTACCGACCACAAGAGTTTGCAATACGTGTTTAATCAGAAAGATCTAAATCTTAGCCAAATGAGGTGGCTTGAGTTATTTAAGGATTATGAAATAAATGTTCTCTATAACCCCGATAAGGCGAAGGTGGTGGATGATTTAGTTAGTCATTTATCTATGGGTAGTATTGCTCATATTGAAGATAATAAAATGGAGTGATCCCGACTTATTGCACCGACTGGTCCTTTACAACACATTTTTTGACAAATATAAATACGTTTTTAAATTTTTAGATTAGTATAAAACATATGCAGTGTAGAATCTATGATTCAGTTTTCAAGCTTAGATCTTAGAACTGAGTTTTTGTAGATATTTTTCCTTAGCTTTGAAGATTTGAAGATTTCCATTTCTAAGAAATTGGAATTGGGTGTTGAAGATTCTTTATCTTAGACCTTTGTAAAGACAATATCAATCGTACCTAGTTGATGGAAACACAACTTGGTAACGATTTTTACCTTTTTATAATGTCTAGCTAAAACCCCAATTCTTGGGGTGTGATTATGTGATTATGGGTTGATATAACTGCTGGGTATTGTTAATTGATAGTTTAATTGCTATTTAAAGGTGTTTTCGTTTAGAAATTATGGTTGAATTTAATGGGTTGAATTTGCAAATACAATCCTAACTTTGTGTTTTTGGCTTGCTCGAGAGAGAAGTTTTAAAACTAAGATTTTCGTATCGATGGTCTGTGGGTATTGGGTTGTCATGGGTTCATCTTCAGAGAGTGAACCCTAAACCCTTTTTCACACATTCAGCTCGAGAGAGTGAATGGGCTAAAGCGAAAGCTGAGCTTAATTGTTACTTATTGGTGTTGGAGAGAAACCGATTTGATACGGGATAAATTGTTTGAGAGAAAGTTTATCCCCACTAAAGTCTAGCTTAATCACCGATTTACAACTGTTTACTATTAATTGCAATTACCCGGTTGTCTATCTTAGCCCATAATCCTATTACATCCCAAGAATCCCGTCTCCATATTTGCATTTTCGTTTGTTTTAGCTGATAAGTGAAACCAAAACCCCCTTGATATTTCACACTTGTGTCACCCCAAAACTTGAATTATGTTTTTCTTCGTAATATTTTTTTCTATGATTGACTTGAGCATATTCTTACTTGCCTATTAATTCTTAATTACGAACCACTCCCTTGGGACTCGACCCCAACTCACATAGTTGTGTTATATTACTATTGAATGATCGCTGATACTTAGTATTGGATGAAATGTCTTTGATAGCGTTATCTAATCAAAATGGCGCTGCTGCCGGGGTGTGGTGTTATTTGAGAATTTTTAGTTAAGTTAAAATTTTGTTCTTGTTAGTTATAGTGATACTTACTTAATTTTTAGTTTTGTTTTGCTTGTTTGGCTCATGAGGATTCCCATGATCATATTAGAAATTTCGTGGATGTATGCGGACCGTTCTCCTTCAAGAAATTCTCCCAAGAGTCGGTCCGGTTGAGGTTGTTCCCGTTCTAATTGATGGGAGAGGCGTGCAAGTGGCTGGCTGAATTGCCACGTGAATAAATCACTTCGCGGGAGGAGTTGGTTACCACATTTCTAGTTTAATTTTTCACTCCCTCGAAGATGATGACTCTTCGGGACAACATTCAGAGCTTCAAGTGTCTATAAGGCGAGCCGATTCATGAAACTTGGCTGCGATTCAAGAAGTTGGTGCTTCAATGCCCAACCTATGGCTTTCCTGATAACGTGTTGCTGCAGTATTTTTACCGGAGTCTTGACTCGGTAAATAAGGGTGTTGCTAACCAACTTTCTCCGGGATGTTTGATGCAGCAACCTTATGTGATAGCGCTTCAGCTCTTGGATGGCATGACTACCATAAACAAGGTGTGGTATACCCGTGAATACCAGGTCTCCCCTCTCACCTTTAAACTAACCAAAGAGCAGATAGAGAAAGACCAAGAGAGGAACTAGAACATGGATAAGATCATGACACAACTTGACATTTTGTCTAAAAATGTCATGGGAGCTGGTGCTCGAAGTGTCAATGCGGTGGGTGTCGGGTGTGCTAATCTGAATGAGTCCAAGTTTGATGCCTTGTATAATGACGAGGTGAATTTCCTAGCCAACCAAGGTGGTGGTTATTGTTCAAACTAACCAAGGCAGGGTGGTAACCAAGGTTGGAATAGGGATGAAGGTTGGAAAGATCCAGATCAAGAATGGAGGGACCGTAATCAAAATAGGAAGGATAGGGAGAAGGATAGGTATGTGCCTCCCCACGAGTGCCAAAAGCCAAAGGATTCGAAAGGTGGTCGGTCTGAGGATATGCTTTCTCGTATCCTCAACAAAGTTGAGTGGTAGGACAAGATTTTAAAGGAAATGAAAGAAGATGTGTTGACCCTTATCCAAACTGTCACCTCCCATTTAGTGTCGATCAAACAGTTGGAGACCCCAATGGGTCATATCTCGTCTCATCTAAACCCGAGACAACAAGGGGGATTGCCTAGTGACACTATGGTCAACCCCAAGAATGAGGTTTGAAGGTGGACTTGTGTCGTACCACGATGTTAACTAAAGCACTGCTTGGGAGGCAACCCAAGTTTTATTTTCTTTCTTTTTAAGTTTAGAATAATGGTGTGTTGATTGTGCAGGTTAAAGTGTGGAAAGTGTTTGAAAAGTGCAGATTGGCGAGCTTAAGTTCCCGTCGGTGAATTGCCGAAGAGGTCAGCTACCCCGACTCAGAGCGCCATTGGACTCAAGACAATTTTACATTGGAGTCTCTAAAACTTGGTGAGCCCAGGAAATTATCGGTGAGTCGCTGACCAGTTCGGTGATCGCGATCTAGTCCATCGTTTGGATCCCCACATTAACTAGAGGTCCTGTAAATCTCAACGAGGTAAGTGACCACTCGGTGTGTCACCGAGTGGTTCGGCGAGCACATTAATGTCGCCGAATGGGCGAGAACTGGACGGTTTCTTTAAAAGGCCAAAAGTTTAAACTTTCAAACTTATGACTTTCCCTCACTTTTGAACTTCCCAAACTCACACCCGCACTTTAGTTTCTATATTTTTGCATTTCTAGTAGTATTTTAGTCGTTGATTTGTGCTAGGAGTTGGATTAGTTTGCCACCTAGCATTTTAGTCTTTATTATTCGGCATAAAAGGTTGGTTTTCAGAACCCCGTGTTTATTTTTGAGAGTTTATACTCTTATGCAAATGATATTATATTGTAGTCATGTGTTGGGCCTCTCCAATAAGATTAGTATGTTTGAATGCCTATTTTAAATTGTTAATCTTGCCTGTAATGCTTATATTGTTAGATTCCCGTAGTTTTGTGCCTTAAAATTGGTTGAATTTTGTGGGGTTGTTCTTGCATGTTGTTGGGTATAGTCGGGTGAAGTTTAAGTAACTCGTAGTTTGTGCCGAAAAGACATAATTTGCCCAATGATAGAGAGGTGACGTCACTCTTAAGGGCAAAAGTTGTTAATTGGCCAAATTTGGCAAAACCGGGAGAAGTCTGAGTATCTCGGGGTAATGGGTGCTATGGGTCTAGTTTTAATTTGAGTTGTGCATGCTTTGATTTTTTTTTGGGGGGTTGCAGGGTTGAATTCGAGAAGTTGGGTTGAAAGTAGGCACGTTGGGTCGTTTGGCGAGCTGGGTCGCGCTCGTTGAACCACTCAGCGGTTCACCGAAAGTCCCTATCTCGCCTTTAATTTCATGCTCTATTTGATGTGGGGTTCTGTAACTTTCGGTGAGAAGCTTGAGGTCACCGAAGGCACTCGACGACTCACCGAAAGCCTTCTTAATTGCCCTTTGTCTGCACCCCTGTGGCTTAAATTGGATTGTAACTTTCGACGACCTAACCCTTGCTTGCCGAATGCCGTCGGTAATTCGCCGAAAGGCCTTTACCATCGCCCACTTGCTAAAACTTTAGAGCCAATCCTTTTGGGGAGCCCGATCTGGTCGCCAAGGTGATTCGGTGACTCGCCGACCGTATCGGCGAGTCTATCTGCAACTATTTTTCTGTGATTTTGTTTGGATTGTTTCTAACTTTTTCCTGATGTTTTGCAGATATGGTGAGGACAAGCATAGACATGCCACCCCATAAAAGAGTATGGGGTATCACAATCAACGAAGGGGGATCAAATCCTCCAAAGAGAGGAAGGCAAGATCCTCCAACTGGAGGTCAGAGTAGGGGCAAGAGGCCCATATCTTATAGGGCGACTACTGGTTCCCAGGCTCCTTTATCTGAGCTTGAGGACAACCAGCCTTTGCATTCTCGATGGAATGAGATCCGAGCTAGATCTCAACCTGCTCAACCAGAGTCCCTCAAGCTGCCACACCCATAGACTCAGTGCCAACTCTGGTACCTTCCATGGCTCGTGTGCCACCTGTCATCCCTCCGCCTAGGTTTTTCAACAGATTGAAAGGCAATGGTTTGCGAACCATCCTCGAGGAGAAGCTATTATCCACGAAGGGCCTAGAGGGCAAATACTCCGATGTGAGGGACACCCTTCACTTCCATAGGTTTGATCAGTTTACTAATCCTCGAGGCCCTTATATTCCTTCTTGGGTCTGGGAGTTCTATACAACTTATGGTGAGTTAGTCCCAAAGAGCAAGAAGAAGGCGAGCAAGTTCAGACCGATTAAGTTGGTCATAGTACGGGGAAAGGAAGTGGGGTGCAATAGGGAGTATATTAACACTGTTTTGGATAGGGCTTTTTATTTTTCATGCCCCTACGAGGGATTTTCTGTCACTCAGTCTCTAGAGGAGTTAAAGGGCTGGCTGGCACCTCTGATTTTAGACACCACCCCGAGGTGGATCGAGGCATGAGCCCCTATTGAGAAGAGAGACTTGAGTATTGCTGCCCGGTTCTAGGGCTTTATCAGCAGCACCATTATGCCATCCAGAACGAGTCTGTCCTCTGCCATCCAGACCGAGTCTGTCCTCTGCCATCCTAAGGCGGAATGCCTGGGGTCTATCATATCCAAGAGGTGCATTGACCCAGGCTTTATCGTTGAGCAAGAGATGGAGGGCCAAGCAGAGGCAGACTTCCTTGCCATTCCCAGTCTTGATCACAGAGTTATGCCAACCTGTGGGAGTGCCCCGGGATGACATGCGGGACATTGAGGTGACACCTTCCTCCTCCACTAAAATTCAGTGTATTGAGGCCGAGTACACTCATGAGGAGGCTGATAGGAAGAGAGCAGCTCTAACAGATACATCCCCGGAGGTGGATATAGATTTGATACCTGCAGAGGCATCTTTGCCTACTCTGGCCTCTGGGTCTTCAGGTACTTCTGCCCCTTCCTCCTCTTCACAAGCTCTAGGCATATCTACTTCCTCCCAACAGACCAAGATTACTCAGGCGATGATCCTGAAGATGGGGCATCTGGCCCATTCAGCTGACATAAGGGCAACTCGACTAGAGAGATCGTTCCCTTGATGATTGAGGCTGCTATTGTTGTTGCACTGACTCCCTTTAAGACTACCATTGACACTCTCACCACGAGAGTCGAGGCTTGTGAGAGCAGGCAGGGGGAGATCTCTGAGGTTATGACTTTAAGAGCCGAGGTAGCTGACTTGAGGAAGGACGTAGAATATCTAAAGTCTACTAACTTCACTTCATTGCTAGAGGCAGTAGATGACATAGATGCCCTTGAGACTTCAGCGATTCCTCCGAGTACCACCGGATATGTACATAGGGATGAGGCAACAGTTGATGAGTCGGATGCTGAGACCGACGAGGAGCAGATAGAGATACGGGAGAAGAACATATACAAAGACTTTCTCCATCTTGAGAAGACGATTATGCAGTCGGTGATCCAGACATTAGTGTCCGAGATATCCATGGCAGCTCCTAGTGGGTCTAGTACTACTATTTCTTCTTAGGTGACTCCGGGAACTAATGCCTAAGTTCAGACTGATGCACCGGGCACTGATGACTAGAAAGATGGAGCGACTCTGTAGACAGGATCCCCTCTTTACCTCCCTCTCTGTCTTTCTTTATTTTGACTTTTGGATATTTTTTTTTGTTTGCATTTAAGGACAAATGACTTTATTTGTGGTAGGGTGAGGCCCACCTTTTGTGTGATCTTTTGTGAATATTGGTTTTGTTTATATATTGGGTCTTGAGCTGAAATTATTTTTACACTGTTTTTGTGGATGATTGAGCTTGTGGCACCTTGTTTTAAATGATAATGATTTTTGACCCTTCCAAAAAAATTGTGCCACCTCTTGTTTGTGTTGAATGTGGCTATTCTTTTGCAAATTTAAGTATCGGTTTTGATTAATACTGATGACTTAAATAGTTCTCATAATTGAACATAAATGAAAATGTGCGGCTACAATGAGGCCAAATGAAGTTGCATAGACAATAAGTGAACTCTTTGTATCTCATTGTGACTAGCCAAGTATCGAATTTAGTTTCTTGTGATGATCATTGCACACTAGTGAATATGTGGAGTCTTGTTTGACTATATTGTCAATACCTTGTGTGATGAGCTTACCGTCAACCATGTGTGATTACACCTAGAATTTGCCCCGTTGGTCCGGTTGGCTAAGTGATGCAATCTCTTGACATGATCTTAGGCAACTTTAAAGAGTGTGAACCAATTTGACATTATACCTCTTTTGTGACCTACCTTGTGAGTGTGTGAACCCCTTTTGAGCACTCTTTGAGCCTTAACCTTTCTGTGGAAGAAACTTGATGAAACTGTTACCTTTCTTAATCCATTACCCATTATCCTCATGATTTGTGGTTTGTTTGAATAGCCAACTTAGGCCAAAAGCCTAAGTTGGGGGTGTGGTGAAAAGAGAAGGTAAATCAAGAAGTGCAAGAAATCCCCCTTTGACCCATGGTTTTGAGAAAAATGGAACCCCTCCATACAAAAAAGAGGAGAGAAAAAGAAGAAAAGAATGAAAAAGAAAAAGAATGAAAAAAATGTTGTGGAATAAATTTTTGAAAATACTAAAAAAATTAGGGTTTCCAACGACCCATGGAAAGTAAATAATGGGATAACTTTTGAGCACAAATGAAAATGATGAAGAAAAGGAAAGGAAGTGTTGTTCACACCACATTTCATGAGGATAAAAGTCACTAAGCCTAAATGATCATACCTTTGCACTCAGCCCTATTACAAGCCTTGAAAAGACCTTTTTGATCTTGAGTGAGCTGAATCAAGAGTTGATTGGAAAATACGGGTAAACCTATGGGTGAAATCAAGCATCGTGTTCCTGTTTGTGAGTGTGAGCGTTGCATTTGATTCTGGATCTTTAAATTTTGAACCATTGTGTGTGAATATTGAATCATTCTTTGTGTGAGGGCATTTGAGTACCTATTTGAGCTTGAACTTGCATTTAAAGCAAGTATTGTGAGCTTGAGATTCTTTGATAATGGTGAGTTGGAACTTGAGTCTTTGAGTGCACAATTGATCTTTGCATGAGTAAGTTGAGTCTTCTTGTGTGCATTCATGATTAAATCTTGTGTAGCACTGTTTGAGACATCCTTTTTGAACTGCTGAACTTGGGTTTTACTTGAGGACAAGAAAAAGTTTAAGTTGGGGTGTTGATGAGTCCACGATTTGGACTCATTTAGGGATTTATTTTAATAGATTTAGAGTCCTCAAATGCATATTTTGTACCAATAACAGATGTAAATCCTTGAATTTCAGGTATTTGGATTGAGGAGCAAAACATGGACACTATTGAGCAAAAAGGAACAAGGCAGCTGAAAGAACGAGGAAAAGAGAGCATGAGGATCACCTAATCCATTGGGCAAGTCGCCGAATAGCCATTGTCTCACCTAATGTTCCAGTGTTCCAGTGTGCCAAGCCCTGAATCCGCGATGCAGTGCCATATCGCCCAAAGTACAAAACATTAAGATGCTGAAGGCCACAACAAAAAGGCGATGAGATTAACCAAATGATGGATCACCGAGTGGATTGACGATCCCGACTTATTGCGCCGAATGGTCCTTCGCAGAACATTTTTTGACAACTATAAATATGTTTTAAATTCTTACTTTAGTATAAAACATATGAAGTTTAGAATCTATTATTCAGTTTTCAAGTTTGAGATTAGAAATGAGTTCTTAGACATATTTTTCCTTAGCTTTGAAGATTTCCATTTCTAAGAAATTGGAAGTGGGTCTTGAAGATTCTTCATGTTGGACCTTTGTAAAGAAAATATCAATCGTACCCAGTTGATGGAAACACAATTTGGTAACGATTTTTACCTTTTTATAATGTCTAGCTAAAACCCCAATTCTTGGGGTGTGATTATGTGATTATGGGTTGATATAACTGCTGGGTATTATTAATTGATAGTTTAATTGCTGTTTAAAGGTGTTTTCGTTCAGAAATTGTGGTTGAATTTAATGGGTTGTAGTTGCTAATACAATCCTAACTTTGTGTTTTTGGCTTGCTCGAGAGAGAGGTTTTAAAACCAAGACTTCTAAATCGATGGTCTGTGGGTATTGGGTTGTCATGGGTTCAGCTCGAGAGAGTGAACCCTAAACCCTTTTCCACACATTCAGCTCGAGAGAGTGAATGGACTAAAGCAAAGGCTGAGCTTAATTGTTGTTTATTGGTGTTCGAGAGAAACCGATTTGATTCGGGGTAAATTGTTTGAGAGAAAGTTTATCCCCACTAAAGTCTAGCTTAATCACCAATTTACAGTTGTTTACTATTAATTGTAATTACCCGGTTGTCTATCTTAGCTGATAATTGAAACCAAAACCCCCTTGATATTTGACACTTGTGTCACCCTAAAACTTGAATTATATTTTTCTTCGTAAATGTTTTAGCTATGATTGACTTGAGCATATTCTTACTTGCCTATTAATTCTCAATTATGAACCAATCCCTTGGGACTCTACCCCAACTCACATAGTTTGGTTATATTACAATTTAATGATCCCTGACACTTAATATTGGATGAAGTGTCTTTTATAACGTTATCTTATCAGGAGCCACCAAGATGCATCGTGATTTACGGGAGATCTATTGGTGGAATGGGATAAATAAGAATATTGCGGGATTTGTTTCGAACCTTACCAACTGTCAAAAAGTGAAAGTTGAGCATCAGAAACCGCGAGGTTTATCCCAAGACATTAGCATTCCCCACTTGGAAGATGAAATATTTGAATATGGACTTCGTAGTTGGCTTGCCTTGCACCAGACAACAACATGACTTGACTTTTGTTAATGTTGATCGAATGATGAAATTGACTTATTTCATTCCCTTCAAGGTTTCTTATTCGGTGGAGAAATATGCTAAGTTGTACTTGAGAGAAATGGTAATGTTTCATGGAGTAACTTTATCCATTATCTCCGATCGTGGTACTCAATTCACTTCTCTATTTTGGAAATCATTTCAAAAGGGTCTTGGTACTCGTGTTAATCTTAGAACGACATTTCTGCACAAACTGATGGACAAGCGGAGTGTACTATCCTAACTTTGGAAGATATGTTGAGAGCTATTGTGATTTATTTCAAAGGTAATTGGGATGATCACTTGCCTTTGATTGAGTTTGCCTACAACAATAGCTATCATTCAAGTATTGGTATGGCTTAATTTAAGGCATTGTATGGTAAGAGGTGTAGATCTCTTATAGGTTGGTTTGAAGTGGGCAAAGTTGCTCTGATAGCTACCGAATTGGTACATGAGACCATGAAGAAAGTTTGGTTTATTAGGGAAAGGTTGAAAATGGCTCAAAGTCAGCAACAGTCATATACCGATGTTAGAAAAAGAGATCTTGAGTCTCTTGTGAATGATTGAGTTTATTTGAAAATTTCACCCATGAAGGGTGTAATGAGGTTTGGCAAGAAAGGGAAGCTTTGTCCCCGATACGTAGGCCCATAAAAAATTTTGAGACGTATTGATAAGGTTTCTTATGAAATTGAATTTCCTAATGAATTTGCATCGGTGCGTCCAGTTTTCCATGCCTCCTTGTTGAAGAAATGTGTTGGTGATCCGACAACGATAGTCCCCTTCGAAGATTTTGGAGTTAAGGAAAATCTTTCTTATGTGGAAATTTTGGTTGACATTTTACACCGGCAAGTAAAGAAGTTGAGAAATAAAGAAGTTGCTTCCGTGAGAGTGTGTGGAGGAATCAGCTAGTTGAGGATGCTACTTGGGAGGCCAAGGTCGATATGATGTCCCATTATCCTTATCTCTTTCCTTATACCCATACCCTAGCTTGAGCTATTGATTTCCTCATGGTTTAATCTGTTAGTGTCACGTGCCTTTGATATTCCATTGATTTCCTTATATATGCATGTTCATGAAAAAGCCTAAGTTTTGAGAAAATGAGTTAACTTGATTGATTTCTACATGTTTATTAAAATTTGAGTATGAGTTGCATATAGACTTCATAATATGATGTTTTGAACATGCTTTAACTTGGGTATGATGTTTCCTCAGATGTGTGCATTTATGTAAATTGCATGCATGTTGGACTCTTAGGTTTAAGTTCTTACCTTTCTTATGATGTCTTCAATCTCATTCAAGGACGAATGATCCCAACGGGGAGATAATGTAACACCTCAGATTCGAAAGACACAAAAATTCAATTTTTTAAGAGATTCGGTGACAATTCCTAAGTTGCCATTCAGTGCCTGTGGAACGACCCACAGACCGTTGGTCAGGTTCGTGGTTTGCCAGGCAAGTCCCCTCAAATTTTAAAGTTCAAGTACTTTTTTGACAGTTCACCAGGACGGTCTATCGTTTAATGCAAGAGTCGTAGGTAGGTCTTGTAGGTACGCCTCATACTTAGAGAAAATTCAGGATCAAAAGTACAGATCCATGGCCGAGACCAACAGACCGTTGTTCGACCCATCGTCTGTGAATGGGGTCTGTCAATCTAGCCTCTGATCTGGACGACACCCTTATTGGACAGATTGTGGTTTGACAACTAGACCGTCAGTCTCGCAGTCACTTGGGTTTGCAGTTATTTTTCTAGGGGCTTTTGGGTCTTTTCCTAATTATTCTTGCCTAATATTTTGTCATTTTACCTTTCACCAAAACCTCTATATACGTGTTTTAACCCCTAAATTCCCCAATTGAAATTATTCTCTCAAATTTACAAAAGAAGAACAACTCTTCCTCTGAAATAATTCTCTCTAGAAAGCTTGAATTAGAAGGGTCCAACCTAGGGTTTCAAGTCAAGTATCAAATTCTACTATTGAAGTTAAGCAATTGGAATTGAGGTATGACGGTTTTCATCTATGGAGCCCTTTCATCCATGGAGTTCCCAATTTCTCCAATTTTTCAAAATTCGAAATCCCCCATTGAGTTACAGTTTTTCTTCTATGTTATGGGTTCTCTTATTTATTGTTTTAATTGATTGCTTTATGATCTTTTATGCATGAAATGAGTTAACCTCATGTTTGTATTAAGATCCCCCGTGATTCCATGCATTTCCTATGTTTTCAAGGTTATATTATATGATGTGGGTTTTGAATTATGAAAGGAGAGTTTATGAAATTAAGCATGTTTTCATGAAATTGACGTAAATATTTTAAGGATACTTTGAGAGTGAAGTATCAATGTTGTCATTTGTGGTTTTGTGAAAGGATTTCTCATATATACATGAAAGTATAGTTTGTGATAGAACATTCTCACATAAAGGATTCTTAGGGTTGAAAGGTTTTCTCAACTACACTTGTAATCACAGATATAAGGAGCTATTCTAATGAAACCTAGCTCTGATTGGTTATTAAAAGATACCTTTCTATAGATGACATTAGACTTAGCTTGGATTGGCAAGATGACGTCCTTCCATGGATAATAAGAACAAGATAAGAAAATGACTATTCCATCAAATTTGTGCTTAGCACCGAGAGGATATTTCGATGGGAGCTCTGTCACTCCCCGATCCTACACCCTTGGCGGGATTGGCACTCGAGAACCATTACTGGCCCCAAGCGAACCTTTGGCATGACTTACTTACTCAGCGGAAGACTTAACTCAATCATAACTGTACTTTAAAGAAAGTAAACTGAACTACTCAAATGATAACTTAAAATGTATTAAATTAATATTCACTGGCCAAAGCGGCAACTTAAATCTCAACATTAAAGAATGAAGAGAAAAGACTAAAGAACTAACATCTGACAGTCTATGAAGCCTCTAACAACTGATATGGATGTCGGGACAAGACCCATGACATCCTAATGAACTAAACATACTGAAATCAACAAAAGGGATTCTTTAGAAGCAAGGAGGCTCACCAACAACTCTGAAGCTCAACTAGAATCAACGATGCGCTGGATGCTTATCCTTGTTACTTGTATCTGCATCATAAAAAGATGCAGGGCAAATGGCATCAGTACATTGAATGTACGAGCATAAGGGAATACTAAAACAAGACATAAGAATGAAAGGAACTGAAGAATAAACCTGGTCTCAACTCAACTTACCTGAACTGAACTCATTTCAATAAAAGCAGTATAAACAAGTGCAATATAAAGAAATGCTTTTTAAAACATGGATAACAACTCTATGTATTTAGAAATACAATAGTAACTCTAGATGTATGCAAAGATACAACATAAACTCTAGAATGTATATAAAAATACAATATAATACTGTTGTGGTAGTTTCTCTAACCGACAATCATCACTTAAGAGCTAGTGTGATGATACAACATTTTGCCTCACTCTGCCAGGGCCATCCTATACTTTACCGAGGGCATAGAACCTTACTACTAAGTGGATCCACTAGTCTATACTAAAAATCACAAAGGAATCATCTAAAAAGTATGATCCTTTCTACCCGTGGTGGCTACATGGTTTATGGGGGTGGGAGTTGTCTGAACTCTACCCCATATCGGTGCTCAATACTACTCCCAATATATATTACTAGCTCTTATGTTTGAAAACACATTTCTTTATGTGGTTTGACATAATTTCTCAAACCTTAGATCAAAGGCTCCTCTTTGAAATCAAAGTTTCCTCTCTTGCTTAATTGTGAAAGCATTTACTCTTTATGGAAAACTAGCTCGAAAACTCTTTGGAAATCTCAATTTTCTTTCCTATTTAAATGTGAAAACATTTTAAACTCTTTGGGAATACATAGTCCTCATATACTCTTTTGAAGAAGTGAACTTCAACCCTTACTCTTTACTCAACTCAAAACTCAAAACTCAAGTCTTAAAACAAAGTTAAAACGTTTGTGGCGCGACGCGCTGTTAGGCGCAACGCCCCTGGTGAAAAACTTCAGAACCCAAGGTGGGGCGCTCAGGCTGGCCCGGTGCCCCAGATCCTTGCCCAGAAAACTCTGATTTTTCCTGGTCCTTTTTCAACTCTAAAACCTCTAGTTTCATTTGGTTCTATCCCCAAATACTTAAATTCGACTACATAACCAAAATATGCAAGAATCTACTCCAAACGACACCTAATTTCATGAATTTGAATCAACAACTCCTCGGCAGTTTCAACGAATCAAGAACTCAATAGTAGTTCAACAAAACCCAAGAATTCAATTTCTAAACCTTCAAGAAAAAAATTCGCTGACATAAATCATGATTGACACGTTGGTGAACTAACCCAACACTATGTGATCTCACATACCTCGTAGGGTGTAACATTCTGGAAACTTGTAGAGTAAACTAGTGTCTAACCTAAAACTAGTAGGCTAAGGTAGGGCTTGACGTTAGAATTAGAGCCTTAAAAATACCTATCCGTACCTTAATTTTATGGTTTAGTGTTAGAATGTTAAAGCCTAAACCACAAGGAACAACCATGGGTCCTTAAGGAAAAGCCCAAAAATAGTGACCTGAGTAGTGACCCACGAGAGCACCTACTCCCTGTAGGTCCACCCACGCCCTGTAGGTGGGGGTCGTAGGTCAAGCCTCTGAAAATCAAGTCCCAGACCATGACCTACGGTTCACCAGCACGGGCCGTGGTCCCACCCACAGTCTGTGGGTCCCACGTCATAGGTCACACCTGAAATGACTTTTGGCAGTTAAGGTTAGGGGCCTTTTTGTAAATTCCTTTTTATTTAATGGTTAAGTGGTGTCATTTTAGGCCTATTTTAAACAACTATATAAGTATATTTCCCACCTAAATTAACCCATCTAAAGTCATAATTCATAAATCCCCTAAACAAAATCAAAACCTCTCCAAAATCTTCTCTCTAGAAACCCCAAGAAGATCCAACTAGGGCTTGAATAAAGGAGATTTCTCACACGATTTTTGTGGATTTCTACACCTAAGGTATGGTAGTCTTTGATTCATGGAATGCTTTCATCCATGAAGTCCTCAAACTCTCAATTTCAAAGTAGAAAAGTCTCCAAAACCTAGGGTTTTCACTCCAAGTCATGGATTCTTTCTGAAAACATTTGCAATAATTTAATTGTCTTATATTATGATTGAATTACTGTTTTATGGTGGTTTTTTTAATTATAAAAATCTCCCGTGAATCCATGAATTCCCCATAACCCTAATTGATGACTTGTGATTTGGCTGAATTGTAGTAACTATGAAATTGTAATTGTAGTAGTTTAGTTATTTGATTCATGTTGCCATATATATCTAATGTAATAATTCTAGATTGATTGGTTGAATGTGATCTATAGCCCTTGAAGGGCAACACATGAGAACTAGCTATATGTATGAGACTTGTGTGTATACAATTAGAGTTCTTTGAGAGTAAAGTGCTTATATTATGATCTAATTGGGGTGTTGATTGGATGATTATACTCATGTACACGCTTAGGTATGAATGTCATATAATGTGAAAGGTTTGTCACATATAGTGATTCTAAGGTTTGAAGACTAGTCTCACCTATTAAATCTATGAGCTTTAGTATGAGTTGTTGGATTGGGTGTCAAGACATTCGTCCATAATTATCAACTTAAGTCAAGACTTAATATGAAATCAATGGGAATTAATTCTTAGCACCGAGTGGATATGATTATGAGATGGAAGCTTTTACACTAGTTGAGTCCGGCTTTCCAAATAGGTTCCTTTTACACTAGTTGAGTCCGGGTTCCCAAAGGTAGTTATCTCATGGGATGTAAACCTTCTACATTAGTTGAGTTTGGGTTTCTAGAAGAAATATCTGTATCCCATAAATTATGTGCCCACATAGGTCTTTAGCTAGTGGATCCAGTTAAGCTAAGAGCTTAGTTCTACCTTAGGCAAGACCCCTTTTTGGTGTGAGGTAGACACCGGATTCCATGGTTAAGCTCTCATGGTTTATGACTGTTAAAGCTAATCCCACTATGATATTATGAACTAGAATTTGAGTTATGAACTATAGTTACATAATAAGCTTTCCATAATGTGGGTAGGAGTATGGGATCTTATTCATACATTGCACAAGGATGCTTTCATGGTACTTATCATTTGTTTCTATTATGATACGATGATCAATATGTTGAATATGCTTGTATCTTATGCTTTTAGACTATTTTTCATGATGGACTCTAAACTTGGTAAAACACTAACATTTCAACTAAAATTTCCTCTTTAGCATGATTTCAAGGATTTTTATGCATGGCTATCATACTTGGTGCATTTTGTACTAACCCATATTTCTTCTACATTTTTCTACAAAGTGTAGGTTCCGGTGTTTGAGGTGATATTCCTTCTTGTTCAAAGCTTGGATTGACTATTCTCCAAAGCTTGTGGTATGTCCTCATAGATTCGAGGACGTGATATATTGTTGTTCTTACTTATCTGATGATATGATAAGTGGCTTATATAGTGCCTTTAGGGGTGTTATGTACCATGTTACGTCTAGGGGGTACCCCTGGGTCGTGACATAGGGATCACCCCTTGGAGAAATCCACAAGCAAAACCTCAAGAACGATGAACTTTGGCTCTTTCTCCTCCTGCGTTCTTTCTCTAAAAACCCTAGTGTGAATTCTTTGAGTGCGTAAACCGACCAAATTCAGTTTAGACCCCTAAGTAATTACCAAAAATGGAATAATTTAATTGGGTAGTGAAGAGACCATAGTACCCTTCTAAAATACGGTTTTGACTTTCCTTATCTAGACAACCCAACTTCAAATGGACATATCTTACTCATACAAACTCGAAACTGAGCAAACTCAGTGGTGTTGGAATGATAATTCAAAGATCTTTCCTATGGTATCTTGTAGCACACCTAAATCATCCTGACCTAGGATTTATGGTCGTTTGAAGTTGACCCAAAACTCATTCTTAACTTTGCCAAATTTCCAGATTTTTCATTATTTCCAAAAATGACTCTTTCTAATTCTAGCTCCTTCTAGTTGCAGGGTGTTACAATATCTCCCCCATGGGAACATTCATTCTCGAATGAGATCAATCTTAGTAGGCTAAGGGCGTAACATATAACATTCAGTTCAAACACGCAACAAGTAAAATACAAATACAACATGCCAACTTATAATTAAATACCAAGAAAAGGATTAGTACCTTCATTTGGAAATTCTCCGAATTCGAAGAGATACGGATATCTCTTCTTCATATCTTCCTTAGCTTCCCAAGTAGTTTCCTCAACAAACTGATTCCTCTAAAGAACTTTGACTGATGTTACCTCCTTTGTTCTCAACTTGCTTGGCGATCTTGAATCTGAACAGGAATCTCGTCATAAGATAAGCTATCCTTGATTCCAATATCTTCAGTTGGTATGATCAATGAAGGATGGCCCATACACTTTTTCAACATGGAGATGTGGAACACCGGATGAACTACTCCTAACACTTGTGGTAGCTCTAATTCATAAGATACATTGCCAATCTTCTTGGATATCCTGTTAGGACAAATATACTGTGGACTAAGCTTCCCGTTCTTACCAAATCTCATAACACCCTTCATGGGTGAAGCTTTCAAGTAAACCCAATCATCTACTTCTGGTCCTATTAACCCAGCTTCCCCAAACCATCCAATAGGAGATCTGCATCTTCTCCCATAAAGAGCTTCATAAGGAGCCATTTGGATGCTAGGGTGGTAACTATTGTTGTAAGCAAACTCAATGAGAGGTAGGTGATCATCCCAATTACCCTTGAAATCAATCACACACTCCCTTAACATATCTTCTAAGGTCTTAATAGTGCGTTCTGCTTGACCATCTATCTGAGGATGGAAAGCAGTACTTAAGTTCACCTTTGAACCCAAGCCTTTTTGAAAAGATTTCTAGAACTGTGCAGTAAATTATGCACCTCTATCTGAAATGTTTGATACCGGAACCCCATGAAGTCTAACTACCTCTTGAAAATACAATTTGGTATAGTCCTCTACTGAATGGGTAGTCTTTACTGTCAAAAAGTGGGCTGATTTTGCTATTCTATTAACAATCACCCAAATAAAATCATGTTGCCTGCGAGACCTTGGTAAACCTGTAATGAAATCCATATTAATCATCTCCCACTTACATTCCAGAAGTTCTATATTTTGAGCCAAGGCGCCGGACCTTTGGTGCTCTACTTTAACTTGTTGACAATTTGGACACTTAGCAAAAAACTCTGCAATGCCCTTATTCATACTACTCCACCTATAAACTTCCCTCAAATCACGATACATCTTTGTGGAACCCGGATGGATAGAATATCTGGAGCTATGAGCTTCCTCCATGATCCTCTCTTGGAGTTCATCCACCCTTGGTACACAAAATCTACCTTGATACCTCAACACACCATCTCCCCCTTGTTCAAAAGACATTACTTTTGCTTATGAACATTTGCCTTCAATTCAAGCAAAATAGGATCTTGGTCTTGTTCTCTTTTACTTCTTACACTAATGATGATTCAGCCCCATTCATCACCACTACTCCTCCTTCATTGAGATTCATTAAACGAACTCCCAATCGTGCAAGTCTATCATTTTGCTAACTCTCTCTTTTCTCCCTCAACATGGACGGTACTACCCATAGACAACTGATTAATAATGTTTCAAAGAAACTTCTTCCAATTCTAAGTGTCAATGATCTTAAATCAGTATAAAACCCAACTAAATGAGTTGGGTCAAATCCCACAAGGAGCGGTACATGTTTTAAATTCAATTAAGAGGTATGAATGTAGTCTAATCAGCCATAGGAATAAACATTATTGAAAAAAGACATCAAATTAAAGGGGTGACACGAATGTCAGATGAGGGGTTTTAGTTTGCAGATATCAACTACACAACAATCACAAACAATTTGAAATAACAATAGGGAGAATGATTCTCGTGATGTGATCGAATATAGGCAAATATAGATATATGGGTAATTGAAACTACTAGTAAACAACTAAAAATCAGTGAGTAGGCTAGTCTATAAAGAGGATAGCTTTCTTTCAAACAACTACCCCGATTCTTGTGATTTCTTTCAAACATCAACAAGCATGAAAATGAAGAACAACCCACACATTAATTCATCCACTCTTTCGAGGTAGATAGTAGGATTGGGTTTAGGATTCACTCTCTCGAGCTAAGCCCAACTCAACCCAATACCCATAAATCATTAATCAATATTCTTAGTTCTAAAACTTCTCTCTTAAGCAAGCCAAGAACTCAAAAGTAGAACTACATTTGCAACTACAATTCATAAATTAAACCTCAATTAATGATTAAACTCACTTTAATTCAACATTTAAACTAGTAATTAACAATACCCATAAACAAATTCAACTCATAATCACATGACCACACCCCAAGAATTGGGGTTTTAGCCAAACATCATAAAAAGGTAAAAACCATTACTGAATCGATTAGCCATAAACTGGGTAAGAGAGATTTAGACTTTACAATGCTCAATTTGAAGAAAATTCGAAACCCACTTGCAAAATCTCCCAATTGTGTCTCAAAACCTTCAAGTCTACTTAGAAACTCCAAAGAAAACTGTTCTAGACTAAAATGGGATAAAAAATTCGAAGCTTAATTAATGTTCAAAATCTAGTTTATAGTTTTTGAAAATAATCCACGAAGGGCTACTCGGCGGAGTAAGTCGGGCTTGCCAAACCACTCGACGAGCCGCCCTTTGACCTCTTTTATCGCCTTTTCGCTTTAACATTCAACATCTTCCAGGTCTGTAACTTTGGGCGATCTATCTTTGCTTCACGGAAATGCTCTACGATTCGCTGACCACTCCTTTCTGTCATTGACTTTGTTTCTTCCTTTAAGGCTCGGCACGCTGGAACTTTAGACGGTAAGATAAGCCACTAGGCGACACCCCGACTGCTCTTGGCGACCCTCAGGCTCGCCTTCTTTATTTCTTCAGCTTGATTTGTTCCTTTTTGCCTGTTAGTGTCCTTGCTTTGTTCCTCAATCCATATACCTGAAAATCAAGGATTTGACATCAGTTATTAGCAAAAATTAAGCATTTGAGGACACTAAATCTATATAAATAAAGCTCTAAATGAGTCCAAATCTCAAACTCATCAACAACCTGCTTAAAGCATCAACAATAACGTTAGCCTTACCTGGGTAATATTGAATACTCACGTCATAATCCTTGAGTAACTCTAACCACGTCCCTCATTTTAGATTAAGCTCTTTTTGACTAAACACATACTAGAGACTCTTGTGATAGGTGAACACATCCACATGAACACCATAAAGATAGTGATGCCATATTTTCAAAGCGAATACTATGGCAGCCAACTCTAGATCACGGGTTGGGTAATTCTTCTCGTGAACCTTAAGTTATCTAGAGGCATAAGCTATAACTTTGTCATTCTGCATTAACACACAACCCAAACCAACTCTAGACGCATCACAATATACAACAAAGCCTTGCGTACCTTCTCGTAAGGTCAATACTGGAGCAGTAGTCAACCTCTTTTGAATTCCTGAAATCTTTTCTCACAAGCTTCAGACCATTTAAACTTCAATATTTTCTGAGTCAACTTGGTCAAAGGGGATGAAATAGATGAGAACCCCTCTGCGAACCTTCTATAATATCCCGCCAACCCCAAGAAACTCCTAATATCTGTTGGAGATGTTGGTCTAGGTCAATTCTGCACTGCCTCTATCTTCTAGGTATTAACTCTAATTCTATCATCGGAAATAATGTGACCTAAGAATGCCACAGACTAAAGCCAAAACTCAAACTTAGAAAACTTTGCATCGACTCTCTATCCTTTAGAATTTGGAGAACTATTCTGAGATTATTAGCATGTTCTTCCTCATTCCTCGAATAGATTAGAATGTCATCAATGAATACGATAACACACATATCTAAATAAGGCTTGAATACTCTATTCATAAGGTCCATGAATGCTGCAGGTGCATTAGTTAAACCGAACGACATGACCAGAAACTCATAATGACCATAACGGGTCCTGAAAGTTGTCTTTGGAATATCACATTCCCTTACTCTTAACTAATGGTAGCCAAATTTGAGGTCTATCTTAGAGAAACAAGTAGCACCCTGAAGTTTATCGAAGTGATCATTAATTCTCAGAAGAGGATACTTTTTCTTTATAGTAACCTTGTTCAACTGACGGTAATCTATACATATTCTAAGAGAACCATCCTTCTTCCTTACAAACAAGACCGGAGTGCCCTAAGGTGAGACACTTGGTCGAATGAAACCTTTCTGTAGGAGATCTTTCAACTGCTCTTTTAACTCTGTTAGTGCCATCCTGTATGGTGGAATAGATATAGGACGAGTATTAAGAAGAATATCTATATCGAAGTCTATTTCTCTCTCAGGAAACTCTTTTACTTCTGGAAACTCTTTTACTACTGGAACTGACTGAATATGAGGTATCTCAACACTAGAGTCATTAGCTCGAACTAAGTGATATACACACCCCTTGAAAACTAACTTTCTTGCTTTAAGGTACGAAATAAAATGACCCTTAGGCACCGCTGAACTACTCTTCCACTCTATGACTGGCTCATTAGTAAACTTTGAACTTAACAACTCGAGTTCTACAATCAATTGAGGCATAACAGGCATGAAGTCAGTCCAAACCTAGAATGACATCAAAATCTACCATGTTTAAATCAACTAAATCAACCATGGTGCTCTTGTGATTGACGGAAATTGTATAATCACGATAGACTCTCTATGCTGGAATAGACTCACCAACAGGTGTAGAAACATTGAAGGGATCAATAAGTTGCATAGAAAGAACATCAAAATTCATCGCAACATAGGGAGTTACAAAGGATAAACTCGCTCCTGGATCTAGGAAAGCATAAACATTAACGTTAAAGACTTGGATCATACTAGTGACAACATCTGGTGAATCCTTTTGCTCTTGCCGACTGGTGATAGCATAAAGATAGTTTCCTCCTCCGCCTGTCCCTGAAGTAGCTCCTCTAGATGCATCTCTCTCTGGTGGAGCAACTGAAGAAGACTGGGCTCTATTACCCCTATTACTTTTACTCTATTTGTTCTTTGGACACTCTCTCATAAAATGACTATTCTGTCCATACTTGAAGAAACCAGTGGAGCCATCATGACACATGCCTACTGGTCCTACCACACTTAGCACATGCAGGAGGCTTACTACCCCCTTGTGCCATACTACCTTGAGAATAGGCAGGTTTAGCTATGAAATTATGACTATTGTACTCACTTTGGTTCTTTGGTGCTGGTGCACTAGCAGATGATGGAGCAGGCCCCTTTTGTTTCTATTGGAAGGATGACGTTTGGACTCATTCCCTGATGTCTTATCCCTCTTACTCTTAAAATCTTCTCTATCCCTTAATTTGTCCTCCTCAACTTGTTGCACATGGATCATTAGCCTTGCTATGTCCATATCCCCTATCAGTATAAATGCCTTACATTCCTTGCTTGACATGCGAGCTAACCCAACAACGAATAAACTCATCCTGCTCCTTATGTCAGCAACCATCTCCGAAGCATAGCGGGAAAGTTGTGTGAACTTCAGACTGTACTCATGAACGCTCAAAGAATCATGCTTAAGAGTGAGGAACTCTCGTACCTTTGCTTTTCTGAAGGCCTCCTCAAAACAATCCCAACTAATAGTTGGTGCACCGTCAACTTTGTTCTTTTTCCATTGATCAAACTAGATCCTAGCGACACCCTTCATTTGGTATGCATTGAGTTCCACCCTCTCAGCGTCAGCAACATGCATGATCTCAAAAACCTTCTAAAGTTCCTCAACAAAGTTTCCTAGATCCTCAGTAACACTTAAACCCGTGAAGCTTTGTGGATTCATCCTTAAGAACTCATGGATCCTTGAAGTATCAGCCACTTCCTGTCGATTCTCTCTCTGTTGCCCAACTTGGTTGGTCACTACTTGGCTCAACGTCTGAATGGCTTCACCGAACTCAGCATTGGTGACCTCTCCTTGGGGTTGCACTTTCAGTGCATTCGGTACCCCTTGTTCCTGTGGTTCAACATTTCTTCTAGTCGAACGACCTCTGACAACTCTTCATAGAGGCATGATCTAAAAGACATGTGCGAGCACGAGTTAGAAAAAACTTTTATAGAGATACACTCTTTCACACAAAATGAGTATGAAAGAAGTGAGATAGTTTGTAAGTGTTGCAACCTTCTAATTATAGATGTGGCGCTTTTCACACCGATAACTAGATCTACATACACGACTTCATAGAATCACTAGGACTCTTTAACTATGTGCTCTAATACCAAGTTTGTCATGCCCTGCGCCTACACCCAGGGTGGGACTGGCACTCGAGAACCATTGCTGGCCCCAAGTGAATCCTTGGCCTAGCTTACTTATTCACCGGAAGACTTAACTCATAACTGTATTTTAAAGAGAGTAAACTGAACTACTCAAATGATAACTTAGAATGTATTAAAATAACATTCACTAGCCAAAGTGGCAACTCAAGTCTCAACATAATAAAATAAGGATGAAAAGACTAAAGAACTAACATCTAAATGTCGATGAAGCATCTAACAACTGAGATAGACGTCGGGACAAGACCCACAACATCCTAATGAAATAAACATACTGAAAGAATTAAAAGGGATCCTCCAAAAGCATGGAGGCTCACCAACAACTCTGAAGCTCAACTAGATTCAACGATGTGCTGGATGCTGATCCTGGTTACCTCTATCTGCATCATAAAAGTTGCAGGCCAAATGGAATCAGTACATTGAATGTACGAGCATGCGAAGGGAATACTAAAACAAGACATAAGCTTGAAAGGAACTGAAGAACAAACCTGGTCTCAACTGAACTGAACTCATTTCAATATAAGCATTATAAATAAGTGCCATATAAACAAAAGCTTTATAAAACATGGATAACAACTGTGTGTATTTAGAAATACAATAGTAACTCTGGATGTATGCAAATATATAACATAAACTCTGGAATGTATATAAAAATACAATATAATACTGCTGTAGGAGTTTTTCTAACCGATAACCATCACTTAAGAGCTATTGTGATGATACATTATTTTGCCACACGCTTCCAAGGCCGTCCTATACCTTTCCGAGCGCATAGTTACTGACTACTAAGTGGATCCACTACTCTATGTTAAAAAGCACTAAGGAATCATCTAAAAAGTATGACCCTTTTCTACCTATGGTGGCTACATGGTTTATGGGGGCTGGGAGTTGTCTGAACTCTCCCCTATATCGATGTTCAATACTACTCACAAAATATATTACTAGCTCTTATGTTTAAAAACATACTTCTTTCTGTGATTTGAGATAATTGCTCAAAACTTAGCTCAAAGGCTCCTCTTGGAAATCAAAGTTTCCTCTCTTGATTAATTGTGAAAGTATATACTCTTTACTAAAAACTAGCTCAAAAGCTCTTGGAAATCTCAGTTTTCTTTCTTATTTAAATGTGAAAACATTTTAAACTCTTTAGGAATACATAATCCACATATACTATTTTGTAGAAATGAACTTCAACCCTTACTCTTTACTCAATTCAAAAACTCAAGTCTTAAAACAAAGTTAAAATGTTTGTAAAAGACTTTTGTAAAAATCTATGAACTTCTCTTGACTCGACTCTTAACTTTCCTTGAATTGCATTACGGATTCAAGGCTCATGATCTCATGTTATTGATGATTTCATGTTGTTTGGACATACCTTAGAGTGTAGAAATCAACTAGGAAACATAGGTACGTTACATGGGAACTAGTACGGAAAGAAGTGGGAAAAAGTAGATGACTTGGCGTCCATGGTTCTCTGAGTGGCGCGGGGCGCCAGAGACAAAACATCAGAACTGAAGTTGGGGCGCGCTGGCTGGCACTGGGCACCAGGGGCAAGACTTCAGAACCCAGAGTGGGGCACTCTATCTGGCGCAGCGCCCCAGACCTCTACCCAGAAAACTCCAAATTTTCTTGGTCTTTTTTCAACTCTAAAACCTCTAGTTTCAATAGGTTCTTTCCCCAAACACTTAGATTCGACTACATAACCAAAATATGCAGATTCGACTACATAACCAAAATATGCAATAATCTACTCCAAATGACACCTAATTTCATGAATTTGAATCAACAACTCCTTAAGAATTTCAATGAATCAAGAACTCAATAAAACTTCAAAAAAACCCATCAATAATTCAATTTCTAAACCTTCAAGAACATAAAATCGCTGAAATAAATCATGATTGGTGCGTGGGTGAACTAACCCAATGCTATGTGATCTGACATACCTCTAGGGATCACTCCTTGACGAAATCCACAAGCAAAACCTCAAGAACGATGAACTTTGGCTCTTTCTCCTCTTGTGTTCTTTCTCTTAAAAACCCTAGCGTGAATTCTTTGAGTGCGTAAACTGACATAATTTAGTTTAGACCCCTAATTAATTACCAAAAATGAAATAAATTAATTGGGTAGTGAAAATACCGTAATACTCTTCTAAAATCCGATTTTGACTTTTTTTTATCTAGACAACCCAACTTGAAATGGATATATCTTAGTCATACAAACTTGAAATAGAGCAAACTTAACAGTGTTGGAAAGATAATTCACAGATATTTCCTAAGGTATCTTGTAGAACACCTAACTCATCCTGATCTAGGATTTATGGTCATTTGAAGTTGACCCAAAACTCATTCTTAACTTAACTTTGCCAAATTTATAGATTTTTCATTCTTTCCAAAAGTGGCTCTTTCTAATCCTTGTTCCTTCTAGTTGTGGGGTGTTACAAGCTCTCCATTAGTAGAGGTTGGGTTTCTACAAGCAATCTCTTTATCACATACCTATGTTCCCCCATAGGATGACTGTTTTAGATAGACACTAGCTAGTGGATCCATATAACCTAGAAGTTCATGGTCTTTCCTTGGCAAGTAGGACACCCATTTTCTTTGTGGGGTAGACACCGAATTATGTGTTGATAGCTCACACGATCTTATATGTCGGTTAAAGGTAAATTTCCCACAATAATAAACTAAGATTACTTTATAAGTATCTCATGAACATTCTAATGATGTTAGCATGCATTGGCCATTTTTTATGTCGTATGGTTCCTAACTTCTACATTTGCATTTTAGCTTAGTCATTGCATGTCATGAAAATGTTCCTTTTGGCATGATTTAAATATTATTTTGCATGATTATCATACTTTGTACATGTTTGTACTAACGCATACTCTTGCCTACATTTCCCCAAATGTAGGGTGAGACAACCAGGGTTCCCAGTTTTGTGGATAGAGGACTTTGAGGAGATTCCGAGCTTTGGTGACTCCTCATGCTTCCTGGACCGGACATTATTGTTTTCGGTCTTTCCTTAATTTTAGTTTTGGACTATGATATACGGGCTACACCCATATTCGTTCTTATGTACTAGATAACTTTGAGACGATATTTAGATTTTCGCTTTTCTCTATAAAAAAATTGATATATTGAAACTTTCTTTTAATCTCTTTATTCTATTTCTTATATGATGAACACTAAGTGGCTTCTATGGGCCTCTCGAGGTCTCATACGTCATGTTACACCTAGGGGTTACCTTGGGTCGGGAAATTACCCATGCTTTCTAAGCTATATGATATAATGTTGGTCTTGAACTATGAAAGACAAATTTATGAAGATATGCATGACTTCTCCTTATGAAATTGATGTAAATGAATTTTAAGATGCTTTGACTTTGAAAATATAATGAAGCTTATGAATTAGTCAAAAGTGCATGTTTTATGAAAGTAATACTTATGACTCAAGAGAGCTTATGGATGAAGATATCTGTATGTTCTATAAAGCTTGGCCACATGATGTGAATGACATCTAGATTCGCCCTCAATGCTTTTCGGGCCATTTTTCTAAATTAGGGCTTGATAAGCATGGTATCTGGATATGCCATCAATGATTATAGACCACAATTTCAAAACTATTTCCATTAGTAGTATGGCATCTCTATCATGGAGTGAATGACTATGGGCCTTAAAAGCTATTATGAAAAGATCATGCGTGGTGAAACGTTTTCTCACGCATGGTCTAAGGAGTTATCCTATGATAAGACAAGTGGCGACTAACCATGTCTGTTAATGATAAGACAAGTTAAGATTAATAACTATTTCGTGGGATTATGCTTAGCACTGAGTGTACAAGAGGCGACCACCCATGTCCCATATGTATGTGCCCCCATAGGATGATTGTTTAAGTTAGACATTATCTAGTGGTTCCACGTATCTAGAAGTTCATGGTCTTACCTTGGTAAGTAGGACACCTCATTTTGGTGTGGGGTAGATACAAGATTCCACGTTATAGCTCGCATGATCTCTATGGCGGTTGAGGCCAATAAACCAACGTTACCTTTAAAGTATTTCACATGTATTTTAAAGATGATTTACCTTTCATTGACCATAATTTTATGATTTATGTTTTCTAACCTCTTATATTATGTTTTGACTTTGTCTTTACATATCTTGAAAATGTCCTTTTAGCATGATTTCATAACTTTTATTCATTGTTATCATACTTGGTACATTTTGTACGAACACATACTCTTGCACATTGTTTCACTAATGTAGGGACCGACGCTCCTATCCCGCATCTTCATGGCTAGGGGTCTTTTAGTAGAAGTTTGAAGATTGGCGAGTCCTCATGTTTTGAGGATCATTTATTTGATATTGTCTTTAATTAAGGCTTTGATAGTGAAGCTTACATGATGATGGTAGACTATTATATAGAATTGTTTTTGAAGGTCTTTACACACCTAATCTACCTCATGAATGTTTGAATGCATAAAGTGATAGAATCACATGAGTTAGGATGATATCCATGACTAGTGCATGAACCCTAGGGCGATGATTGAAAGTAAGATTAGAACCTCAAGGAGGTGAAGTATGATTATGCTTGTAGTAATTGAACTACTTGAATAATGATTATATCTATGTCTAATGTATTCATTCTAGATGTGTTGATGTGATATGAGCTTTGACCTTGAAAGGGAAAGATATGATATTATGCATGTTTTATGAAGTGTAGTACATGCTTTAAGAACACCTTGACAGTATAGTGAATATGCTCATGATCGAGTTGTTGTGTTGTTGAAAGGTTATTCTCATATACACACCTATGTATGAATATGATATGATATGATATGATGTGATAGGTTTTCTTTCTATATAATGATTCTAAGTTTGGAAGACTAGTCTCACCTAATGAATCTATACGACATGGATGGTGAAAGATTATTCTCACGAATGATCTAATGAGCTATATTACAAGTTATGTTCGATTGAGTGTCAAGACATTCTTCCATAAATACGAACTTAGGTCAAGACTTAATATGAACTCATAGGGAAATTATGCTTAGCACCGAGTAGATATTGTATATGAGATGGAAGCTTTTACGCTAGTTGAGTCCGACTTCCCAATGAAAGCTTTTACCTTAGTTGAGTCCGGCTTTCCAAATGGGTTCCTTCTACCTTAGTTGAGTCCGGGTTGCCAAAAATATGTATCTCATGATATGGAAACCTTTTACCTTAGTTGAGTCCGGGTTTCTAGTAGCAATCTCCTTATACCATAATCTATGTGCCCCCGTAGGTTACTTAGCTATTGGATCCACCTAAGCTAAGAGTATGATTCTACCCTCGGCAAGTAGAACAACCCCTTTTCGGTGCGGGGTAGACACCAGATTCCATGTTAGCTCACATGGTGTATGTCGGTTAAGGCTAATTCCCACAACAAGAATATGAATTATGAACTATGGTTACTCAAAAGGCTTTACTTAGTATGGGTAAGATCATGGGGTCTTATTGATGCATTGCACAAGTATGATTTGAGGGTATTCTTGATATGTTCCTCTTATCTTATGATGATCTATGTAATGAATATGCTTATGGCTTATGCTATGATGTATGCTTAGTTTGGATTGTAGCTTGAAAGGCCCTTCCAATGCATGTATGACTAAAGGTGAATATTCCCTTGTCTATGAGGAATAAGCTAAGGATGAGATCAAAATAATGATAAAGATAAATGAGGACCTATAGTGACTAGCTTAGCATGGGTGGGATTATGGGGTCTTATCCATGCATTGCACAAGCTTGCCTTGAGGTGACTTATGTAGTATTTCTATTATGTTATGATAACGATATGCTTTCATTATGTCTATGACTATGTTGTTAGCTCTTATGTTTATAGCCTATGTATTATGATGATGTCTCTTATGTTCAGGACTTATGTTATTGCCTCTTATGATTATGGTATATGTCTTATGTTGACTAAAGCCTTTTATATGCTTTTGTTGATTTATTCTAGCCATCATATTTAGTACATTATTGTACTAACACATACTTTTGCCTACATTCTTATCAAATGTAGGGTTCGGTGATTTTACTTCCACTCTCGTGGCTAGGTTCATAATAGATCAAGAAGAGAAGATTTGGTAAGTTCTCATAGCATCGAGGACTTGATCACCCCTTTCCTTTATGTCTTCTTTTATGTTTTAGACTATTGTATGCGTTGTGTCCCAAGAGTTATTCAAAGTTGTTTTAGATAGTTTAAGACAAGTGTATTAGACTTCTGCTTGCTTTTATAAAGACTTTATTTGTATGGAAAATGTTTTTAATATTTTGCACTTTTATATTATCTTATGTTATGATATGCTAAGTGGCTTACATCGAGTCCTTCGGGGATCTATGTGACATGTTTGTAAAACTTGGGAAACTAGTAGGCTAAACTAGAGCTTCACATTAGGGTTAGAGCCTTGAAATGTACTTCCCTGTACCTTAAAATAAGTGTTTTCGTGTTAAAAAGTCAAGGTTCAAACCCCAAGGACCAACCATGGGTCCTTAAGCAATGAACCAAGAATGAACCTGGGCAGTGATCCACGAGGGCTCACTCATGCCCCGTAGGCCCCCCCCACAGATCATGGGTGAGGGGCCGTAAATGGAGGCTGCAGAATCCCAACCCACGCTGCACCAGCACAGGCCGTGGGTCCAACCATGATCCGTCGGTGAGGGGGTCGTGGGTGATGCAAGGGAACCATTTTTGTGAGTTAGTTAAGGGGTGTTTTAGGGTTTTCCATTTTAATTAAATATTATGTGACACATTTTCACACTTAATTAAACTAACTATATAAGGATTTTAAGTCCCTAAACTAAGTCATCCAAATCATATTTTAAAATCCCAAATCAAAATCAACTTTCTCCCCAAAACTCTCTCTGTAGAACATCAAGGAAACAGAAGAAGAAAGGTGTAGCTAGGGTTGAAGGAAAAAGTTTTTTCACTCAAACTCATTGGATTTCTTCACCAAGGTATGGTAGCTCTTCATCCATGGATAGACTTCATCCACGGAGCCCCTTCAAAACCCCTAATTTCAAAGCTTGAAGTCCCAAAAGTTAAGGTTTGACTTCAATCTCATGGATTCCTTTCAAATTCATTTTTATGATTGAATTATGTTTTATTATGGATATATAATTATTTTATAAAGTTTTATGCTGAATTCCCCACGAATCAATGAATTACACTATTTCCCCAATTTGGATCTCAAAGTGTGGGTATTGATTGATGCAAGTAGAATATGATAGAATTATGCATGTAGTAATTCAACTACTTAAGTTATGTTATCATCCATGTATAATGTAGTAATTCTAGATGTGTTGATTGAATATGATCTATTGTCCTTGAAGGGCAAATTATGAGAATTATTCATGATTATGAGATTTATATATATGCTTTAAGAACACTTTGAAAGTGAAGTGTCCATGATTATGATGATGTTTTGTGTTGATTGAAAGACCATTCCCATGAACACACAATGAATATAATGTGAAAGGTTTTCTCACAATATGATGATTCTAAGGTTGAAAGGTTATTCTCACCTATTGAATCTATGAGCTATTTTATGAATTATGTTGGATTGAGTGTCAAGGAATTCTTCCATGAATATGAACTTAAGTCAAGACTTAACATGTACTCCATGGGAATTATGCTTAACACTGAGTGGATATTGAATATGAGATCGAAGCTCCCTCGCTAGAAAGGGCGAGTTTCTAGAAAGTATCTCTTGAGATGGAAGCTTCCCCGCTAGAAAGGGCGGGTTTCTAGCAACAATCCCCTTATCCCATAAACTATGTGCCCCTATAGGTCTTTAGCTAGTGGATCCACCTAAAAGCTATTATGATGATGGTCTTACATAAGGAAAGTAAGAATACCCTTTTCGGTGTGGGTAACAATGGATTCCACGTTAAGCTCACACGGTCTATATCGATTAAGGCTTATTCCCACTATGAACAAAAAAATGAATTATGAACTATGGTTACTCAAGAAGCTTTACTTAGCATGTGCAGGATTATGGGATATTATTTATGCAATGCACAAATAGACTTTGAGGGTACTTATGGTATGTTTCTCATATGGCACGATGATCTATCGAATGAGAATGATTATGACTTGTGCATTTCCTTTTCCTTCAAGATGATGCTTTAACTTAATAAATTGCATGTATTCAACTAGAATGTCCCTTTTAGCATGTTTTCAAGGTTTTTATGCATGTCTATCATACTTGGTGCATTTTTGTACTAACCCATATTTTCCTACATTTTTCCCAAGTGTAGGGTCCGGTTCTTAAAGCGGTCATCATTCGGTTCGATCTTAGATTTGACTATTCTCCTTTCTTGTAGAGTGTCCTCATGATTTGAGGATGGGAGATTCACTTTGAGTTTCTTTTGTAGTATCTCATTTTCAAACTATGTTGTATAGGTTGTGCCCCTTTTCATTTGGACTGTTCTAATAGATGGCTAAAGACAAGTCTAGACTTCCGCTTTACTTTTATTAAAACTTCTTAAGACTTGAAATGCGTTTTTACTCTTATTGTTCTAATGCTTTATGTTATGATATGCTAAGTTGCTTACATGGTGCCTTTAGGGGTATTATGTGCCTTGTTACGTCTAGGGGGTACCCTTGGGTCATGACAAACTTGGTATCAAAGCACAAGGTTCAGAATGATTCTAGGATGATGTCTCATAAGCCACGTCTAGTAGAGTCTTGTTCATGAGTGTGATGTGCGCCACATATATGAATGAGAGGCAATAAGATGTTTAGGAAATTTTACTTCTTTCACTATTCTTGACTCGTGCCTTTGAGTTTAACTCTATAAAAGTTCCTCTCCTAATCCTTCTATTGTGTATTTAGGAAATGAATACACGAAGGGCTAACACAAGAAGAATGGAGGGTGACAATGTGAATGAAGAAGGTCCTCCTGAAGCTAATCAAGCTCCGATTAATCCTTCGGCAATGTTGGTTGTGGAGGTTAGGTCAGCTTTTCAAATGTTGGCCCAAGCTATGACAACTCAAGTTCAAGTTTCGACTACCCAAGCTCAAGCGGTGACGGCTCAGGCCAATAGATATGTTGGGACTCATGTGAACCCTAATATGAATTCCGCAGCTTCTAGATTGAGGGATTTTGCAAGAATGAACTCTTCCATGTTTCTTCGTTTTAAAGTGGGAAAGGATCCTCAAGAATATGTGGAGAAGATTTATAAAATACTTGATGTCATGAGGGTGACCTCGGTAGAGAAAATGGAGTTAGCCGCTTACTAATGGAAGAGTGTGGCTCAAATTTGGTATACTCAATGGAAGAGAAATAGGCCGATAAGAGTGGGTCCCATAGATTGGGAAGTGTTTAAATCGGCATTCCTTGATAGACTCTTTCACCGAGAGTTGATGGAAGCTAAGGTGGAAGAATTCATTAACCTCAGGCAAGGTAGCATGATCGTTAAGGAGTATGCCTTGAAATTCACCCTACTATCAAAATATGCTCCATCTATGGTGGCAGATCCGAGGGATGAGATGAGTAGGTTTTTGACGAGTGTGTCCGGCTTGGTTGAAGAAGAATGTAGTAAGGAAATGCTCAATCATGATATGGATATCTCAAGGCTCATGATATATGCTCAACAAATTAAGGAGTCAAAACTCAAGAAAAGGAATCAGAAGAGGAAAAAAGCTAGAACCGGTGATGGGAATTTCTCCAATGCTAAGTCCGATAGGAAAGGTCGACAAAGATTCAAACAAAGATTTTCCAACCAAGGTTCCTCTAATGCTTCCCTAAGGGCCAATAAGGATAGGGTATCTAACCCTAAACCTCAAGGAGGTAGTGGGAGTGAGTCTCATGTGAATAGGATGGATTGTGCAAAATGTGGAAACAAACATGATAGGAAGTGCCTAGCGGGCACGAGTATTTGTTTCAGATGTGGTAAGAATGGTCATTCATTGCGTAATTTCCCAACATTTTCGGCAAAAGGGAAAGAAGGTAAACAAGCTCCTCCATGCGGTTGAAACTCCAATGCCCAAAACTTTTATGCTCTTCGATCCTGAGATGACCAAGAGAGATCCCCGGATGTGGTGACTGGTATGTTAAAAGTCTTTTCTATTTATGTATATGTCTTGTTTGATCCCAGTTCTACTTTGTCCTTTGTGACACCTTTTGTGGCCATGAAGTTTGAAATACTACTCGAAGTGTTAGTAGAACCTTTTTCGGTTTCTACCTCGATTGGTGACTCGGTGGTGGATAAGAAAGTTTATAGAAGTTGTCACATTTCCTTGTCCCATAGGGTTACTTTGGTTTATTTGGTGGTGTTAGACATGTTAGACTTTGATGTGATTTTCGGTATTGATTGGTTGCATGCATGTTATGCCTCTATAGATTATAGGACTCGGGTGGTTAAATTCCAATTTCCAAATGAGCCTATTTTAGAGTGGAAAGGGGGGAATTCTATCCCTAGAGGTCAATATGTTTCATGCCTTAAAGCTAGGAAAATAATCTCCAAAGGGTGCATTTACCATCTTGTTAGGGTGAAGGATGTGGAGTCTAAAACCCCTTCTCTAGAGACAGTTCCGGTAGTGAATGAGTTCCCAGAAGTTTTCCCTGATTATTTGTCTGGTATTCCTCCCAAGCAAGAAATAGATTTTGGTATTGACCTTTTACCAGATACGCAACCTTGATGTTTGTGTAATCAATGACATAACTTCTAATGCAAGTGTGTACGACGTGCAATAGTATAATAACCCAACCAAGGGTTGGGGTCGAGTCCCAAGGAAGTGGGCGTGAAAATTAGTGGTTAAGCACAAATGTGCTAAGGCTAATCGTAGCTAAAGATTTTTACGAATGAAAACATAGCAAATTAAAGGGGGACACAAGAGTGCCAATTAACAATGGGGGTTTTGTCACGGTTATAGCAAAAACAACATAAATAACAAAGAGATCTATGAATGAGAGGGGGTTCTTAGGGTGTGACTGCAATATACATTGATTTAAATCATTGGGTACACGCTTTCGATAGGAAATTTGCAAGATAATAGTGACTAGGCTAAGCTTTAGATGGAATAAGTTCCCTCTCGGGCAACTTACCCCATTTAAAATAGGTTCCTCTCGGACACCCATTTGTCGCATGAAATCCAGCCTACGCCTTACCCAACTCACTTACTCGAGCTGAGTGTTAGGATATGGGACTAGGTCTCACCCTCTCGGGCTGAACCTCATGTCGACCCACTCCTTAGGCCATCAGTCTAGCAGTCTTGGTTTCACGACCTCTCTCTCGAGCAAGCTGTAAACACATGGGTGATTTTGTATTTGCAACTACAAACCCATTAAATTAAACCACAACCACAAGGTGAAATCACCATTAAAATATATCTAACCTATCAGCAAGCAAAACCCATCAATAATCTCAACACATATTTGCTAAATCACACCCCAAGAATGGGGGTTTATAGCCACACATGAAGAAATAGAAATTTATACCTTCAATGATGTTGAAATCAAGTGGATATGAAAATTTAAGTCTCAATTTAAGCAAAGAGTGAAGAATCCAAGAGACCCGCTTCCAAAATGAAAGAGATGAAACTCTCTTCTTCTTCAAGTTTCAAAACCCTCTCCAATTTAGAGAATATTTTCAAAACTCTCTCTACTCTTTAATCTAAAAACTAGGTAAAAAATAATATAACTCCTCCCTAAGAATAAAAACTAAACTAGTATTTATAGTTTTCAGAAAATGTGCTCCGAAGGTTCTTTCGGCGACGTTAGTGAGAATCATCGATGCATTCGGCGATCCACTCTTTGGTGTACTTCATTGCCTTTCGTCAGTTGCCTTCAACATCTTTGTGTCCTGGGTAGTTGGGCGATGTAGCACTGCTTCACGGAGTCGTTTGGCGATATGCCGACTGCTCCTTTTCATCACCAATTTTCTCCTTTTCTTCAGGGCTCAGCACACTGGAACAAAAGGCAAATATGCAATCTGTTAGCGATTCGCCGAATGTGTTCGACGATTTGCAGACCTTCATTTCTTCATTCTTTCGGCTTCTTTTTGCTCCTTTGAGGACACTAATTTCATTAAAATATAGCCCTAAATGAGTCCAATTTGTGGAGTCATCAAACCTATCTCCATTCCTCCCCATAGAATTGCTCTAGCGGAGTTAAAAGAGTTGAGAGAGCAACTAAGGGATTTATTAGATTAGGGCTTCATCAGACCAAGTTTCTCTCCATGGGGTGCTCCGGTGTTGTTTCTTAGAAAAAAATGGTTCTCTTAGGATGTGCATCGATTATCTTCAATTGAATAAAGTGATCATTAAGAATAAATGTCCCCTTCCGAGAATTGATGACTTGTTTGATCAACTTCAAGAGGCTAGCTATTTCTCCAAAATTGACCTTCGTTCGGGTTATCACCAATTAAGGGTGAGAGGGGTTGATATTCCCAAGACGGTCTTTAGGACCTGGTATGGTCACTACGAATTTGTTGTTATGTCATTTGGGTTGAAAAATGCCCTAGCGGCATTTATGGATTTGATGAATATAGTGTTTAGACAATACCTTAATATCTTTGTGATTGTGTTTATTGATGAAATTTTGATCTATTCAAGGAGTGTGAATGCACATATGGATAATTTGAGAATTGTGTTGCAAGTTCTTAAGGACCAACAACTTTTTGCAATGTTTAGCAAGTGTGAATTTTGGTTAAGGTCCGTAGCTTTTCTTGGTCGTATTGTGTCAAGCAAGGGTATTGAGATAGATCCTAAGAAGAAGGATGCAGTCAAGAGTTGGCCTAGACCTCTAACTCCTTTCGACATTAGAAGCTTTTTGGGGTTTGGCCGATTACTATAGGAGGTTTGTTGACGGGTTTTTCTCTATTGCTTCTCCATTGACGACTTTGACTCAAAAGAAAGCTAAGTTTGAGTGGTCGGAGGCTTGTGAGAAAAACTTCCAAGAGTTGAAAGATAGACTTACATCCTCTCCGGTGTTGACCTTACCGAAGGGTACGAATGGTTTTGTTGTATATTGTGACGCCTCTAGAGTGATATTGGGATGTGTCCTCATGCAAAACGGGAAAGTAATTGCCTATGCTTCAAGGGAACTTAAAGTCCATGAGAAGAATTATACGACCCATGATCTTGAATCAACGACGGTGGTGTTTTCCTTGAAAGTATGGAGACACTACTTGTAGGGGTCCATGTGGATGTTTTCACCGATCACAAGAGTCTTCAATATATTTTTAGTCAAAAGGACTTAAATCTTTGACAAAGAAGGTGGTTAGAGCTTTTGAAGGAATATGACATGAGTGTCCTTTACCACCCCGGCAATGCTTATGTTGTAGCGGATGCACTTAGTAGATTGTCCATGGGTCGTGTGGCTCATATAGAGGATGAAAAGAAAGAATTGATCCGTGAGATGCATAGATTGGATCGGCTAGGTGTCCAACTAGTGGATTCCACCAAGGGTGGTTTCATGGTCCATAATAGGTCCGAACCATCCTTTTTGATGGATGTGAAGGCTAAGCAAAGCCTTGATCCTATATTGGTTGAGTTGAAAGAGTCGGTACCCAAGAAGTCCATTGAGGCCTTCTCCCAAGAGGGAGATGGGGTGCTTAGGTACCAAGGTCGGCTATGCGTTACGGATGTTAACGGTTTGAGGGAGCGAATTCTATAGAAAGCTCATAGTTCTCGATATTCTCTTCAAATGGGAGCCACCAAGATGTACCATGATCTACGTGAAGTCTATTGGTGGAATGGTACAAAGAGAAATATTGCGAGATTTGTAGCCGAATGTCCTAATTACACAAGTTAAAGTTGAACATCAAAGGCTGGGAGGCTTGTCACAAAATACCCCAATTCCCACTTAGAAGTGTGAAGATGTGAATATGGACTTTATTGTGGGTTTGCCTCGCACTCGAAAGAAACATGATTCTATTTGAGTCATTATAGATAGGATGACAAAATCAACCCAGTTTATTCCTTTTAAGCTTTCTCATTCGGCGGAAGACTATGCCAAGTTGTATATAGAAGAGATAGTGAACTTGCATGGGGTTCCTTTATCTATTATTTCGGATTGGGGTACTCAATTTACTTCACACTTTTGGAATTCATTACAAAAAGGGCTTGGTACAAAGGTGAAGCTTAGCACATCTTTTCACCCTCAAACGGATGGTCAAGAGGAACGCACCATTCAGACTCTAGAGGACATGTGTTATAGATTTCAAAGGTAGTTGGGATGACTACTTGCCATTAATAGAGTTTGCCTACAATAATAGTCACCACTAAAGTATCAGTATGACACCTTTTGAAGCCTTGTATGGTAAGAGATGTAGGTATCCGGTTGGTTGGTTCGAAGTAGGTGATGTTGCTCTTATTGGTCCCCAACCGATTTATGAAGCTATTGAGAAAATTCTGCTCATAGAGAGGTTGAGAACGACTCAAAGTAGACAAAAGTCTTATGCCAACTTGAGAAGAAGGGATCTAGAATTTGAAGTTAATGATTGGGTCTATTTGAAAATCTCACCCATGAAGGGGGTGATGAGGTTTGGCAAGAAAGGGAAACTTGGTCCCCGATATGTAGGCCCATATCAAATTTTGAAGCATATTGGGAAAGTTGCCTATGAGTTGGATTTTCCAAATGAGCTGGCCCCGATTCACCCGCTATTTCATGTTTCTATGCGTAAAAAGTGTATTGGATATCCGGTGCCCATTATTACTCTAGAAGGGTTGCAAATTGACGAAAGTCTTTCATATGAAGAAGTTCCAATAGAAATCCTAGACTGGCAAGTCAAGAGATTGAGAAACAAGGAAATAGCTTCCGTTAAGATTTTATGGAGGAATCATCTAGTTGAGAGTGCTACTTAGGATGTCGAGGCCGATATGAAGTCTCAATATCCTCATCTCTTTTCTTCTACTCCTATCCAAGCTTAAGGTAAATAGTTCCTCTTGAGTTTTAGTGTTATGGGAGTCACGTGTGTAATATGTGTTTCCATGATTTCCTTATGTTGTACATGTTCTTCATGAAATTCATGTTTAGTAAGAAAATGAGTTTTTATGATTGACTTTCCTCATGTTGTGGTGCATTCAGTATGTGTTGCCTATTTGACTCCAATAGATGAGTTGATTAACATGCTTTAGACAGAAATAGAATATTGGCTCCATGATATTTTGTTGAGCATGATTTTAGTTTGAGAAGGTAGTTCCTCCTATGAATATGAGAAATGTTGAGTTTCATACATATTGGGTTGTTAGATGTAGTTCCTACTTCCTTGTATTGCATTGATTATGTTTTGAGATAGAGTCGGTGTTTCCTCCTCTGAATTGTGCATTATTTTGATGTTTCATGTGGGCTGCTAGTTTTGAGTCTTTGATTCTGTAAAGTGTCTAGATCCTCATTCAAGGACGAATGTCTCCAAAGGGGAGATATTGTAACACTCTGGAAACTAGTAGGCTAAACTATTGCTTGAAGTTAAGGTTAGAGCCTTGAAATGTACCTCCCCGTACCTTAAAATAAGTGTTTTCGTGTTAAAACGTCAAGGTTCAAACCCCAAGGACCAACCATGGGTCCTTGAGGATTGAACCAAGAATGCACCTGAGTAGTGATCCACGAGGGGCCACTCGCCTCGTAGGACCCCCACGCCTCATGGGTGAGGGGACATAGATGGAGGCTGCAGAACCCTAACCAATGCTTCACCAGCACGGGATGTGGGTCCAACCATGGTCTGTTGGTAAGGGGGTCATGGGTGATGCCTGAAAACTATTTTTGTGAGTTAGTTAAGGGGTGTTTTGGGGTTTTCCCTTTTAATTAAATATGAAGTGACGTCGTTTTACACTTAATTAAACTAACTATATAAGGTTTTTAAGTCCCTTACCTAAGTCAGCCAAATCATAATTTTTAAATCCCAAATCAAAATCAACTTTACCCCCAAAACTCTCTCTAGAACTCCAAGGAAAAAGAAGAAGAAATGTGACGCTAGAGTTGAAGGAACAAGCTTTTTCACTTTCACAAAGGTATGGTAACTCTTCATCCATGGAGCCCCTTCAAAACCCCTAATTTCAAAGCTAGAAGTACCAAAAGTTAGGGTCTGACTTCAATCTCATAGATTCCTTTCAAATTCATTTTTATGATTGAATTATATTTTATTATGGATATATTGATGATTTAATATGGTTTTATGTTGAATTCCCCGAGAACCCATGAAATACCCTATTTCCCTAATTTGGATCTCAAAGTGTGGGTATTGATTGATAAGTAGAGTATCATAAAATTATGCATGGAGTAATTGAACTACTTGAATTATGTTATCATCCATGTCTAATGTAGTAATTCTAGATGTGTTAATTGAATATGATCTATGGTCCTTGAAGGCCATATTATGAGAATAATGCATGATTATGAGATTTATGTATATGCTTTAAGAACACTTTGAGAGTGAAGTGTCCATGATTATGATGATGTTGTTGTGTTGATTGAAAGTCCTTTCTCATGAACACACAATGAATATAATGTGAAATCTTTTCTCACAATATGATGATTCTAAGGTTGAAAGGCAATTCTCACCTATTGAATCAGCTATCTTATGAATTATGTTGGATTGAGTGTCAAGGAATGCTTCCATTAATATGAACATAAGTCAAGACTTCATATGTACTCCATGGGAATTATGCTTAGAAACGAGTGGATATTGAATTTGAGATCGAAGCTCCCTGATGAGTCCACAAATTGGACTCATTGAGGGCTTTATTTTGATAGAAATAGTGTCCTCAAATGCTTATTTTGTCTCAATATCTGATGAAAACTCTTAAGTTTCATGTATTTGAAGTTTTAGTGGAAGCATGGACACTTAGGCGCAAAAAGGAACAAAAAGTCTGAATAGAACGAAGAAGCTGAAGCCTGAGCATCACCAAGCACACTTGGCGATTCGTCGAAGAGACGTACTCCGCCTTTTGTTCCAATACGCGAAGCCCTGAAGGAGTAGGATCAAAAAGGCGATGAAAGGAGCAATCGGCATTCCACCAAATAGATTTGTGAAGCAGTACCATGTCGCCCAATGATACAAAACATGTTGATGCTAAAGGCTAGTGCAAGACGGCGACGAACTACACCAAAGGGCGAATCACCGAGTTAATCGGCGATTCTGACTAACCTCGCCGAATGATCCGCCAACACTATTTTCTGAAGTCTATAAATACTAAATTTTTTATTCATTTTTGGAGAGTCGAACATTATTATTTTTGTTTACAATAGAATAATACTTTTGGGTATTTTTCTCTCAAGTTTGGAGAGGGTTTTGGGAACTTGAAGCAAGGAATTCATCTTCCCCAAGTAGGAAGTGGGTCTTCTTTATTCTTCTTCCTGTGTTAAAATCAAGATTTAATTTCTTATACCCACTTGATTTTACTATCATTTTAGGTGTATTTTGTTATTTCCTGATGTGTGGCTAAAAACCCCATTCTTGGGGTGTGATAAAAGCAAATATGTGTTGATATTATTGTTGGGTCTTGCTTGCTGATATGCTAGATGTAATTTAATGGTGATTTCACCTAGTGGTTGTGGTTTAATCTAAAGGGTTTGTAGTTGCAAATACAAATCCACCCGTGTGTTTTCGGCTTGCCCGAGAGGGAGGTCGCGAAACCAAGACCACTAGACTGATGGCCTACGGAGTGGGTCGACATAAGATTCAGCCCGAGAGGGTGTGCCCTAGTCCCATATCCTAACACTCAGCTCGAGAGAGTGAGTGGGGGTAAGGTGTAGGCTGGACTTCATGCGGAAAATGGGAGTCCAAGAGGAACGCATTTGAAACAGGGTAAGTTGCCCGAGAGGGAACTTATTTCCATTTAAAGTTTAGCGTATTCACTATTATCTTACAAATTTCATATCAAAAGCATGTACCCAACTATTTATCTGAACTTGTATTGCGGTCGCATACAAGCCTCCTAGCATACACGAACAGAAAAACATAGGAAAATAGTGTGGAATTTAAACTTTTCTTTACAATCAAAGTCCCTTATAAAATGAAAGAGTATCTATGATACTATGTCTCTGTCACGTCCAAAATCCCACTAAGGTGGACCGGCACTCGTTGCCGAGAAGGCTTGGGATGACCAACCTGTAATCATGCTCTATCTATGAACATTTAAAGGTGCTGCCACAGTGGATAACATGTTTTCATGAAAGTAGACAGTATTAACAAACCAAAAGAAAGTGCACATGACTTGGCCGTTGGGACCATGAGGTCTAAGACACGAGGCACAACCACACTTCACTGTACATAGTCTACAAAGCCTCTCAATGATAAAACATTATGGGGTTAAGGTCGGGATAGGCCCACCTTACACACAACTACTATACAATACAAAAATACATGCTATAGACTCGGAAAGCCCTGAATCAACTTGGAGCTCACTAATAGCCGCTGGATGTCCTGTTCTCCTACTGGGGAGATCTACAAGCTCCTGTACCTGCAGCATGAATTGCAAGTCCCCCGAGAGAGACATCAGTACGGGAGAATGTACTGAGTATGCAAGGCATAAACTACTGTATGTTAAATAAGAACTCAAAGGAAATCATATACCAATGACAAGACCACCTTTTCTCATATTATGGAATCAGGTACTTTACATTCTTTTATTTACTTTATCATTGTTTACTTTACACTCTGTGCACAACATATAATACAAATGACCAGCTGATCAGTGGTAGACATATAAATCGGGATTCACCCATGCTAGGCTTTCTTTTAACCCCTGGGATACCACCCGTAATATTGGGATCGATCCGTGCTAGGTGATTCTTCCACCTCTGGGATACCACCCATCAATAAGCAGATTCATTTAATATCTTTCCATTAACATTTGAGATGATTCTTTTGGTGGTCATAGCATTTTTGAGTTGTGGGACTACGTAGTCAACAAGTGACATGTAATAATCATATAATGCAAGAACAACAAAGTAGAGAGTAGTTACACATTTAGTGAAATGCATAGGAGCTGAAATAAAATATGGACCTTATTTAGTTTAAAGGAGAACTCATGCAGGGTATTCAATGTATATGTACTGATTTGACAATGAACATGCATTGGAACGTGCAGACATGTTAAAGAGTGAGAACAAGGTCATAAGTCATGTTGGAGCTGGTAGGCTACCTCTATGTGTCGAGGACGAGTCTAGATTTCATGCCAATTGGTAGGAAATCGAAAAGCCTTACATACCTTGCTGTACCACATTGTAGTTACCTTGAAGTACCTTCCTTTCTTTTCAAATACTTATCTACAATAGAGTAGGTGATAAACTAGTATTAGTAGTTACTAAACATGCTTAGGCAGTCCAATCTCACTCAAAAATAATGATCGGGCAGCAAACCCGTAATTACCAAACTAAGGTTGTTATTTTAATCCCTGCCTTCTTTTATTACATTTGTACACTACACAACTATATTTCAATGTCAACAATTTCCACCCTTTCCATCTATCAACCAAGTTGTCCCCAATATGTTTATACATTAACCTGTCCCAAAAACAGTCCTAACAATCCAACATGCAATAGAGGACGTGAAACCATAGTTTCCCATCATCTTCCCACGAGTTCTTATCAACAATACATTTAAAATATCATACTTAGACTCGTGTTTACGGAAGACAAAGATAGGGCAGTCACTTTACCTTAATTCTTATAACTCGTTTTCCTTTTAAATTGAACTCTTCAATAACTTGAGTTTCCCTTCACCTAGGCCAAAGAAAAAGAGAAAAGCCTCTCAATAACAAAGGAAAGTGAGAAATTAAACTTTTCACAGATTCAGTCCTCTACTTGTTCTTAACTAAGTAGCATGTTTATCTAGCATTCCATGAGAGAATTCGGCTAAATCCATTAGTAATTCCACTTATCTTACCTTGCAAGGGCTTGGGTTTATCCAAGAACCCTAGGAAACTTGTGGCTGCTGCTATGATTTGAAAGAGAGAGGAGAAGCTTAGAGATAAATATGATTTTTATCTATTCTTAAAAGTGAGGAAATGGCCAACAACTTAGGGATTATAAAGGTCTTACTTTTCCCCACCTCTTAAGTTTTAATATCAACCACTAATTTGTCAAATTGGTCCAAGTAGGTGATGCACCTGCTTTGAATTATATATACACAAAATGGGCCCTTTATGTACTCATCTTAGGCTGCAATCTTTCCCCTTTCTAATATTAAGCCATGGGCCATAATTATACCTTTAATTTGGGCCTTAGTCTTTATTGGGCTCAAGTAGTTGGACTTGGACAGATTGGTGTGAGGCCTCATCTCCATTCCCTTTTCTTTTTTATTTAATTTGGGCCTGAAGTGAGCCCACTAATGCATGAACTAATCTTCCCCATCTACCTAGCCCATTTGAGCTAAGCAAGTAAGTGACACGTGTTAGATTTATAATGTCCAACAAGCACCTCAATTCTTTTATTCATTTTTCGAGCGTAATCTCCTTAGTTTAACTCAAAACTTATATACAGTTGATCACCTTAACTTTTTGACTTACATATAGCCCTTCGATCCAGAATTTAAATACTTCTAAAATTTGACGTTCACTCGATCGTGCAATATTGCAATGTACGGGAGTTACCCTTATAACTTCTTTATTGTCACCATTCATCTAGGAAATCAAGTTCATTACTTATACCACCAAGCTAAATCAAGTTCCATATGTGTAGCACTTGTACACGTAAAATACGGGGTGTTACATCCTCCCCCCCTTAGGAACATTCGTCCTCGAATGCTATCATAATCAGATAGCTTAAATAAGTTCAAACCTTTGTTTAAATAAACTGTTAACCACATAAGAAATACCCTTTCATGCGTACCTATTAATGCCCCCATTCTGCATCTTGGAATTCCTTTTTAGGTTCAAATAAATAAGGGTACTTGGATTTCATCGCTTCCTCAGCTTCCCACGTTCCTTCTTCCACTTGTTGGTTCCTCCAAAGCACCTTTACTAAAGCCATTTCTTTATTCCTTAAGTTTTTAACTTGACGATCTAGAATAGCAATAGGTACTTCTTTATAGGTGAGATCCCCCTGTAACTTGTACATCTTCAATAGGAGTGATATAGGATGGGTCACCTACGCACTTCCGAAGAATTGAGACATGAAACACCGGATGAACTGCTGAAAGATCCTGAGGTAGATGTAACTCATATGCAACTTGGCCAACTCTTCGAATAATCTTATATGGCCCTACATAGCGTGGACTCAACTTTCCCTTGCTCATTACCCCTTTCATTGGCGATACTTTCAAGAACACCCAATCTTCTATAGAAAACTCTAATCCTCTTCTTCTAACATCTGCATATGATTTGTGTCGGCTTTGAGCTGTTACTAGCCGTTGTTGTATCACCTTAAATTTTTCCATAGCTTAAAGAACAAGGTCTAGACCAAATAGAACATTTTTGCCTACTTCAAACCAGCCAATTGGTGATCTGCACTTCCTTCCTTAGAAAGCTTCATAAGGTGCCATTTTGATACTAGAATGATAACTATTATTATAGGCAAACTCAATAAGTGGCAAATGATCATCCCAACTACCTTTGAAGTCTAAGACACAAGCTCGAAGCATATCCTCAAGTGTTTGGATTATGCGTTCAGCTCGAAGCATATCCTCAAGTGTTTGGATTGTGCGTTCTGCTCAACCATCCGTTTGAGGGTGGAAGGCTGTACTTAAATTCACTTGTGTTCCCAAACTCTTATGGAATGATTTCCAAAACTTTGCAGTGAATTAAGCTCCTCGATCAAATATAATAGAGATTGGAACCCCGTGTAGCTGAACTATCTCCTTAATATATAACTTTGCATACTCTTCAGTTGTATAATCAGTCTTAACTGGCAAGAAATGTGCTGACTTGGTGAGTCTATCAACTATTACCCATATGGAGTCAAACTTACGAAACGAGCTAGGAAAACCAGTGACAAAATCCATGTTGATCATGTCCCACTTCCAAGTTGGAAGCTCCATACACTGCATATAACCTCCCAACTTTTGGTGCTCTACTTTGACTCGCTGGCAGTTTGGACTATGAGCCACAAATTCTGCAATGTCCTTCTTCATGTCCCCCCACCAATACACTCCTTTCAAGTCATGGTACATTTTAGTTGATCCCGGATGGATGGAATATCTTGAATGATGTGCTTCTGTCATTATCCTCCTTCTTAGTCCATTAATATTAGGTACACACAATCTGTTTTGACAACAAAGTACTCCATTTTGTGTAAGCTCAAATTCCTTTGTCGTACCTTGATTTACCTTCTCCTTAAGTCGTTGTAGAGTAGGATCTTTGAACTGCTTCTCTTTCATCTCAACTACTAATGAAGATTCTGCCGCATTATGCACTTTAATCCCTTCTTTTGGGGTTTGAAGAAGACGAACTCCCGAACTAGCTAGTTGACGTAGATCCTTCGCCATCCCTTATTTTTCCATGGTTTGCTCATTAATACTTGATATTGTCTTGCGACTGAGAGCATCGGCTACTACATTTTCTTTCCCTGGATGGTATAGTATATCAACGTCATAATCTTTTATTAGCTCTAACCATTTCGTTGCCTCAAATTCAGATCCTTCTGCTTGAAGATGTATTGCAAACTTTTATGGTCTATATATATGTCAACGTGAACCCCATATAAATAGTGGCGGTATCTTGAAAGCAAATACAACCGCTGCTAGTTCAAGATCATGTGTTGGGTAGTTTCTCTCATGTGGCCGCAGTTGTCTTGAGGCATAAGCTATTACTCTACCATGCTGCGTGAGTACACATCCTAAACCAACCCCTGAAGCATCACAATATACTGCATACCCCTCTGTGCCTTCCGGAAGTAATAATACAGGTGCGGAAGTTAGCCTACTTTTCAACTCTTGTAAGCTTCTTTCACATGCATCATTCCACTGAAACTTAGTTGCCTTGTCTGTTAGTTAGTTAAAGGTGCAGAAATAGAAGAAAATCCTTCCACGAACCTTTTATAATAACCTGCCAACCCTAGGAAGCTACAAACCTCTGTGGGTGTTGTTGGTCTTGGCCAATCTTTCACGGCCTCTATCTTTTGTGAATCAACCCTTATTCCTTCATTAGATACAATATGACCCAAGAACGCCACTGATTTTAACCAAAATTCACATTTGGAGAACTTGGCATACAACCACCGATCACAAAGAACTTGTAATACCTGTCGTAAGTGATTTGCATGGTCCTCTTCTGATCTTGAATACACCAAGATATCATCTATAAATACTATCACAAATACATCCAAAAACGGCTTGAACACCCAATTCATCAAATCCATAAAAATTGCCGGTGCATTTGTTAGCCCAAATGACATAACGAGAAATTCAAAATGACCATAGCGTGTTCGAAAAGCTGTCTTGGGTATATCCTTCTCCTTCACCCTCACTTGGTGGTAACCTGATCTCAAGTCAATTTTTGAAAAGCACTTGGCACCTTGTAACTGATCAAACAAATCATCAATTCTGGGGAGGGGATATTTGTTCTTAATTGTGACTCTATTCAATTGTCGGTAGTCGATACACATTCTCAATGTGCTGTCCTTCTTACGTACAAATAACACTGGTGCACCCCATGGGGATACACTAGGCTTTATAAACCCCTTTTCTAACAAGTGCTTTAATTGTTCCTTTAATTCACGTAATTCTGCCAGGGCCATTCTATACGGAGGAATAGAGATAGGTTGAATGTCTGGAATTAAATCAATGCCAAACTCTACTTCTCATTCTGGGGTTAAACCTGGAAGCTCTTCAGGAAACACATCAATAAATTCATTTACTACCGGAACAGATTGAAGAGTCCGTGGTTCAGCCTCCACATCTCTCACTATAACTAGATGACATATATACCCTTTTGACATCATCTTCCTCGCCTTCAAATAAGAAATAAACTTACCCCTTGGCGCTGCAACATTGCCTTCCCATTCAAGGACTGCCTCGTTTGGAAAGTGAAAGTGCACTCTCTTAGTGCGGCAATCCACCGTGGCATAACAAAAAGCCAACCAATCCATACCCATTATAACATCAAATTCAACCATTTCTAGTTCAATTAGGTCAGCCAATGTATCACGATCACAAACAGTTACTATGCAGTTACGATAGACCCTTGCTATAATAGACTCACCGGTTGGTGTAGACACTTCGAATGGTTTATTCAATAATTTTGGTGTTCTTTTAAGCTTCCCATCAACTAGTGGAGTGATATACGATAATGTGGAACCTGGATCAATTAACGCATATACATTATGTGAAAAGATGAACAATGTACCTGTTACTACATCAGGTGAAGCCTCCAAGTTTTGTCGACTCCCTAGAGTATATGTGGGATTTTGGACTCTGCTAGAACTAGCTACTCCTATAACACCTCTACCATGACCTGTAGGAACCTATAGACCTCTACCTAAAGGAGGCACTGATGATGATGATGCAACAGCTGATCTAGTAGGTTGTGCTATATCATCCATGCGCCTTTTATGGCAATCTCTCATTAGGTGCCCTGGCATACCACACCAATAACAGACATCTGTTCCAATATGACATATACCTAGATGAGTCCTCCCACATTGTTTACAAGGCTTCCTAGGAGGCATTGATTGGCTTGTACTTCCCTGCTCTGGATATCCGGCTGTCTATGAACCTTGGCTCTCACTCTTTTGCCTACACTGATTGCCTTTCGGCCCTTGAAATTGAGGTGGAGCGCTAGCTGTAGAGTAGGGAAATGACGGCCTAGCTGGTCTATTAGAATACCGAGGATTAAACTCACCTTGAGGTGGTATAAACTGCCCGGTAGACCTAGCCCTCTTGGACTGCCCCCGTTCTATCTCTTGTGTCATTCTTCTCTGCTTTTGATCCTCCAATTTCTGTGCAAAAGCTTACATCCTTGCTATTAGATCCATGTCTTTATTTAAAGAAGCAATAGTACAATCTCTAACCAGATACGAATCCAATCTATCCACATATCAATGAACTCTATCCTCCATAGTAGCAACAACATTGGGAGCATACCTGGACAAGGAATTAAACTGGAGACTGTACTCTCTCATGCTTATACCCCCTTGGTGAAGATTTAAGAACTGATCTGCGCGGGCCTCTCGAATCTCCAATGGAAAATAATGATCAAGAAACGCCTTTTTAAATTCTTTCCAAGTAGCTGGAGGTGCATCTGTACTCTTAGATTGCTTCCAAGTTTCATACCATAATATAGCCACACCCTTTAATCGATATGTTGCTAGCTCAACAACTTGTTTACCACTCACGTGCATAACATCCAAAGTTTGTTGGATTTGATCAATAAAGTCTTGCGGATCTTCATTAGGATCTAACCCGGTGAATGATGGAGGGTCCAAAGTAAGGAATTCACGTATCCGCGTGCTAGCTGCCCTATTTGCACCACCAATACCCGTAACTGGGCCTTCTTGCCTTTGACCTTGGCCAGCAACTATATGAGTCAATAATTGAACCGCATTCCTCAAAACTTGCACGGTAGCATCTGTAGGTGGTTCTGGGGGAACTCCATCCCTTTTCAACTCTTCAGGAAGTGGAGGAGTTGGGAATGTTTGTGATGGAGACTCATCTTGGGACTCACCTGGGGTAGTCTGGCTAGCCTCTCCAGCCGCCACTTCTACTTGCTTTCCTTTGCTTTTACTTTTCCTTTTCTGCGACATTTGTACTATAACAAAACAATTAAGAGGTTAAGCATGGTCCACCTACAACATTTGGCGCTATGGCACGATCTAAAGAATGAAAAGAAAGGAACAACTCCTAAATGCCACGTAGCCTCCTGCTTATAAATATGGTGCATAACACATCCATAAGCAAGACTCTACATAGACACGGCTTTGTAGACTCCCTAGGATGACCTGCTCTGAAACCACTTTTGTCACGCCCAAAATCCCATTAAGGCGGACCGGCACCCATTGCCGAGAAGACTCGGGAGGAACAACCTATAATCATGCTCTATCTATGAACATTTAAAGGTGCTGCCATAGTGGATAACATGTTTTCATGAAAGTAGACAGTATTAACAAACCAAAAGAAAGTGCACATGACTTGGCCGTTGAGACCATGATGTCTAAGACACGAGGCACAACCACACTTCACTATACATAGTCTACAAAGCCTCTAAATGACAAAACATTATGGGGTTAAGGTCGGGACAGACCCCGCCTTACACTCAGCTACTATACAATACCAAAATACATGCTATAGACTCGAAAATCCCCGGATCAACCTGGAGCTCACCAATAGCAGCTGATGTCCTGTTCTCCTATTGGGGAGATCTACTAGCTCCTGTACCTGCAGCATGAATTGCAGGTCCCCCGAGAGAGACGTCAGTACGGGAGAATGTACTGAGTATGTAAGGCATAAAGTACTGTATGTGAAATAAGAACTCAAATGAAATCATATACCAATGACAAGACCACCTTTTCTCATATTATGGAATCAGGTACTTTACATTCTTTTATTTACTTTATCATTCTTTACATTACACTCTGTGCACAACATATAATACAAATGACCATCTGATCAGTGGTAGACATATAAATCGGGATCGACCCATGCTAGGCTTTCCTTTAACCCCTGGGATACCACCCGTAATATTGGGATCGACCCATGCTAGGTGATTCTTCCACCCCTGGGATACCACCCATCAATAAGCATATTCATTTAATATCTTTCCATTAACATTTGTGATGATTCTTTTGGTGGTCATATTTGAGTTGTGGGACTATGTAGTCAACAAGTGACATGTAATAATCATATAATGCAAGAACAACAAAGTAGAGAGTAGTTACACATTTAGTGAAATGCATAGGAGCTGAAATAAAATATGGACCTTATTTAGTTAAAAGGAGAACTCATGCAGGGTATTCAATGTATATGTACAGATTTGACAATGAACATGTATTGGAACGTGCAGACATGTTAAAGAGTGAGAACAAGGTCATAAGTCGTGTTGGAGCGGGTAGGCTGCCTCTATGTGTCGAGGACGAGTCTAGATTTCATGCCAATTAGTAGGGAATCGAAAAGCCTTACATACCTTGTTGTACCACCTTGTAGTTACCTTGAAGTACCTTCCTTTCTTTTCAAATACTTATCTACAATAGAGTAGGTGATAAACTAGTATTAGTAGTTACTAAACATGCTTAGGAAGTCCAATCTCACTCAACAATAATGCTCGGGCAGCAAACCCGTAAGTACCAAACTAAGGTTGTTCTTTCGATCCCCGCCTTCTTTTATTGCATTTGTACACTACACAACTATATTTCAATATCAGCAATTTACACCCTTTCCATCTATCAACCAAGCTGTCCCCAATATGTTTATACATCAACTTGTCCTAAAAACAGTCCTAACAATCCAACATACAATAGAGGATGTGAAACCATAGTTTCCCATCATCATCCCACAAGTTCTTATCAACAATACACTTAAAATATCATACTTAGACTCGTGTTTACAGAAGACAAAGATAGGGGAGTCACTTTACCTTAATTCTTATAACTCGTTTTCCTTTTAATTTAAACTCTTCAATAACTTGATCTTCCCTTCACCTAGGCCAAAGAAAAAGAGGAAAGCCTCTCAATAACAAAGGAGAGTGAGAAATTAAACTTTTGACAGATTCAGTCCTCTACTTGTTCTTAACTAATTAACATGTTTATCTAGCATTCCATGAGAGAATTCGGCTAAATCCATTAGTAATTCCACTTATCTTACCTTGCAAGGGCTTGGGTTTATCCAAGAACCCTAGGAAACTTGTGGCTGCTGCTATGATTTGAAAGAGAGAGGAGCAGCTTAGAGATAAATATAATTTTTATCTATTCTTAAGAGTGAAGAAATGGCCAGAAACTTCGGGATTATAAAGGTCTTACTTTTCCCCACCTCTTAAGTTTTAATATCAGCCATTAATTTGTCAAATTGGTCCAAGTAGGTGATGCACCTGCTTTGAATTGTATATACACAAAATGGGCCCTTTATGTACTCATCTTGGGCTGCAATCTTTCCCCTTTCTAATATTAAGCCATGGGTCAGAATTATACCCTTAATTTGGGCCTTAGTCTTTATTGGGCTCAAGTAGTTGGACTTGGACAGATTGGTGTGAGGCCTCTTCTCCATTCCCTTTTCCCTTTTATTTAATTTGGGCCTCAAGTGGGCCTACTAATGTATGAACTAATCTTCCCTATCTACCTAGCCCATTTGAGCTAAGCAAGTAAGTGACACCTGCTAGCTTTATAAAGTCCAACAAGCACCTCAATTCTTTTATTCATTTTTCGAGCGTAATCTCCTTAGTTTAACTCAAAACTTATATACACTTGATTACCTTAACTTTTAGAGTTACATATAGACCTTCGATCCAGAATTTAAATACTTCTAAAATTTGACGTTCACTCGATCTGCAATAGTGCAATGTACGGGAGTTACCCTTATACCTTCTTTATTGTCACCATTCATCTAGGAAATCAAGTTCATTACTTATACCACCAAGTTAAATCAGGTTCCATATGTGTAGGACTTGTACACGTAAAATACGGGGTGTTATAGTCTCAAACCATCTACAACACTTGGATTATAACTCTTGAAATACAATCTTAGGGACATGGCCCTCACATAAGTCTAAAACATAAAAGTAAAGACAATAAATGACATTTGGTTGAGACCTCGAATACAATGAGGACTCACCAATCTTCTTCTTCTTGATCTCCTATGAACCTAGCCACGAGGATGAAATTCAATATCTCCAAAGCCTACACTTACAGAAAATGTAGAAATATGGGGGTAACGTAAAAAGTATCAAGTATGGAAGCCATGCACAAAACCATTAAAACATGCATAAAAAGGGACATTTCATTTGTAATCATGCTATATGCCATTTTTGAACATCATATTTTAAAATAGCTGGAAAATGTATCCAATAAGGCAACTCACATATATTACATTATAAAATGAGAGATATCATTATAATAACAAGCATAGTCTTAAACATCAACAAAATACATATCACAATCTTCACAATACATAACCTCCAATCATAACACAATACAAATTCAAATACCAAGATCATCTCATCATTAAGTAATCATCACATAAGCAACCCCTAAAAAACACTTGTGCAATGTATGGTTGGCATCCCATAATACCAACCCAACTAAGTCATCCTTTGAAACTACTTTAGTTATGCATTTCATCTTTAGACCTCATCCTAAGGAATAGTCACAAGTAAGGAAATAGTCATATACATTACTTGAATTATAAGGAAAATCATTCATAACACCTATCTATTCAATATACATGCATGCATTCAAATCTCATCATAATATAAAGGAACCATCCCATGACATCCTACTAAGTCTACTTGTACAATGTGGAAGTTAAGTCCCATACCCCCACTCCTACTAAGTAAAACTCATTAAGAAGTCATACTATAGTTCACGTCACATTCATTATCTTTATTATATAGCAAAGGTATCCATAACCGACATAGACCATGTGAGTTACATGGAATCCGATGTCGTGTAACCCTACACCGAAACAAGTCATCCTACTTGGCTAAGGTAAAACTAAATATATAGCTATAAGGTGGATCCACTAGCTAAGGTCCTAAGTTGGCATATAATTATGTGATAGGGAGATTTCTTCTAGAAACTCACACTATTGCATTAGCGGAGGGGCTTCCATCTCACAAATTCACTTGGATGACCCAACCTATTGCATTGGCGGAAGGGTCCTTACCTCATCTTCCATATCCACTCGGTGCTAAACAATATTTTCCAAATTATACATCATTAGTCTTTAATTGTATTTATATGTGTGAAGGAGTGCTCTACCATTCATTCAATACAATTTATTAAATAGCTCATAGATTCAATTAGGTGAGAATTGGACTTTCAACCTTAGAATCATCATTAGTATGTGAGGATAACTTTCACACCAAGATCATTTGTTTTCATGAGAATGGACTTTCATTCAACACAATAGGATCAACATGACCATGTACATTTCATGCATAATAATGTGTTTGTGCATATGAGAACTATACTTTCAATTAACACTATTTATACATCATAATCATGTTTGTGCGTGAAGTGTGTTCGTGTATGATTGTCTTTGCAATGACACAACAACAACATTATCATCATAGACACTTAACTCTCCAAGTATTCATAAGTATGTACATAATATCACAATTGTGCATCATTCCCATAAATTGCATTCAAGGATCATAGACCATGTAAATCAACACATCTAACATTTATCATAATAGACATGTATATAATCATAACTCAAATAGTTCATTCATTTGCATGTATATGCTCATATACACACACTGTAGGTCATGTGGGTAAAGTCCTTCCACAATATTACCTTATACAATTCAAAATGCATAATAGCTTCATTCTTAAAGCCTCTATATTTAATAGCTTCATTCTTAAAGACTCTACATTCATAGTTCATTAATTTTAGCTTTTACTCTTAAAGCCCGAGAAGTCCTCTTCATGCTTCAAGTATTACTCTCAAGCAATACCTCACATGGTCATCATGTAAACCTAACTCTCAAGGTAAACTAACCGCATGCTTCATTCATAATCAATTATAGACATTTATCATCAAGTAAACTAAAACTCAATACTACTTCAACCATGATTCATCATCTAAGACCTAATCAAGTTAGTTCATGTCTACAAGCTTTGTTCATAAGTGATTCATGTCTAGGTGATCTAATCTAAGGCAATTCATCAAAAAGGTCACATCTAAACCCTCAATCTGCCTCTTCCATGACATAACCGTAGAATCTTTGATTAATCAAGAATACATGTAGAATTAAACTAATATCAAGTAACTACATCATAATTAAACACCTCTACCTTTTAAGTGGATCAACAAATTCACATACAATCTTCATCAACATATACAATCCTAGCTAATTGCCTTTTAATACTAAGAATCAAGATAAACCCTAACTTCCAGAATTACCATACTAAATAGAGAGATATCATGATTCAACCACATAATAAACATAAACATAATTGCTTGTTAAGATTCCATGATCAATCCAGTCACACCTTAGTTCACAATTTAGGAAGAAGGGGAAATCGTGGGTCCAAAGGAGATTTTCATCAAAATCCATCAATAATCCATTATTCCAATCATAAATCATTATAATCAATCATAATAAACCTTAATTAATCAATTGAATTTGTTTTTGAAGGAGACTCATGACTAGATTGAAAAACCCTAGAATTTGGGGATTTGGAAACATAGTTGAAGGGGCTTCTTGGTGATAGCTAACCAAGAATGAAAAGAATCCATACCTTAGACTTAGAATTCATATAAAAAATCCATCTTCTTGAAGCTCTAGCTTGATCCCTTCCTTTGTTCTTCAATGGAGTCTAGAGAGAAGATTTTGGGAGGGAAAGGTAGTTGGGTTTTGATTTGGGGTCTAGGGTTATAATGAGTTAATGAGGTGTTTATGGAATTCAAATAATTTGTATACATGTATAATTACCATACTAAACGACCCCTAATGGAAACTAATTAAAAAGGAATTAGTTGGAAATTACTTACCCTGGTCGATTTTGACAACACAGAAGTGCAATTGGCGGACCCCTCATCCACGGACCGTGGATGGGTTCACGTTCCATACTATCATATCGTGATTTAGGTCAGAGACATAGTTTTAGTGTGCTTTACTTACGGAGCAAGACCACGAGCCGTGGATCAATCCACTGGTTGTGGATTGCAACCATAGTTCACAAGATTTTGGCAGCTTTTGAGAATTTAGGCAGCCTTTGGGTTTAGGCTTTTAGGGTCCTCCTCAAGGACCCTTGGTTGGTCTTTTGGGGGTCGTACCTTGACGTTTAAACCCTAGACTCCTCAACCTAAGCTTGGGAACTGAATATACAAAGTAAGACCAAACATCAAACTCAAAAGCTCACACGTTATACTCTAGTGTCATCTACTAGTTTACATTAGACTCTAGCTTGGTCTTACTAGATTTTTTCGGGGTTTTACATTATCTACCCCTTAGGAATATTCATCCTTGAATTACACTCTAAACACATTAAGGGATAAAGACTCAAGACTAGCAGCCCATCATGCATGCATCATCTTAAACAATGTACAAAACTAGGAGGAAACATCAACTCCAACTCACATGTTCAATGCAATAAAAGGAAGTATGAACTATATCTACAAACTCATTATGCATGAAATTCTTATAATTAGTTATGTTTGAGGAGGAACTACCATCTCCAAGTCACAACATGCTCAACATACTCTCATGGAACTCATATACCATTACTTCTCAAAACAAATCATTTTATAGAAGGGGGAATTTCTCAACTCCAACCCAAAGCATACTCATATATTCTTCCCATGAAGTTCAATAGGCAACTCATACTCAATGCACTACAACATGAGGAAAACAATTCACATAAGAATCATTTTCTTTGTAAACATAAGTTTTCATGCACATGCATCATATAAGGAATGCATTTGAAACGGGGTAACTAGCCTGAGAGGGAACTTATTTCCAATTAAAGCTTAACCTAGTCAGTATTATCTTACAAATTTCATATCAAAAGCATGTACCCAACTATTTATCTCAACTTGTATTGCGGTCACACCCCAAGAATTCTTCCCCATACTTGATTTTCTTGTTATTTTTGTTGTTTTTACTACTTGTGACAGAACCCCAAATTGATATTTGACACTTTTGTGTCACCCCTTTTAATTTAGTATGGTTTTACTAGTTAATGTCTTTAGCTATGAGTAGTTAGAACTAAATTTCATTTTTCTATTAATTCACAAAACCACTCCCTTGGGACAAGACCCCAACCCTTGGTTGGGTTACTATATTATTGACGATCGTAGACACTCGTACCGTAGGTTAGTGTCATTGGTCACGATAAGCATTACTCCCCCGCTAGAAAGGGCGAGTTTCTAGAAAGTATCTCTTCAAAATGAAGCTTCCCCGCTTAAAAGAGCAACTTTCTAGCAACAATCTCCTTATCCTTTAAGCTATGATCCCCCATAGGTCTTTAGCAAGTGGATCCACCTAAAAGCTATTATGATGATGGTCTTACATTAGGCAAGCAAGTCAATTATCACAACCCGGGGTTATTACTAGAAGTAACACGGCGTAATTGACCCCGAAGGGGTCGGATACAAGCCTTATAGCATTAACGAACATAAAAGCATAGGAAAATAGTGCGGAATTTAAAACTTTTCTTTACAATCGAAGTCCCTTATAAAATGAAAGAGTATATATGACACTATGTCTCAAACCATCTACAACACTTGGATTATAACTCTTGAAATACAATCTTAGGGACATGGCCCTCACATAAGTTTAAAACAAAAAAGTAAAGACAATAAAGGACATATGGTTGAGCCCTCGAATACAATGAGGACTCACCAATCTTCTTCTTCTTAATCTCCTATGAACCTAGCCACGAGGATAAAATCCAATATCTCCAAAGCCTACACTTATAGAAAATGTAAAAATATGGGGTTAGCACAAAAAGTATTAAGTATGGAAGCCATGCACAAAACCATTAAAACATGCATAAAAGGGACATTTCATTTGAAATCATGGTATATGGCATTTTTGAACATCATCTTTGAAATAGGTGGAGAATGCATCCAATAAGGCAACTCACACACATTACATTATAACATGAGAAATATCAGTTTAATAACAAGCATAGTCTCAAACATCAACACAATACATATCCCAATCTTCACAATACATAGCCTCCAATCATAACTCAATACAAAGTCAAATACCAAGATCATCTCATCATTAAGTAATCATCACATAAGCAACCCCTAAGAAACACTTTTGCAGTGTATGGTTGGCATCCCATAATACCAACCCTACTAAGTACTCCTTTGAAACTACTTTAGTTATGCATTTCATCTTTAGACCTCATCCTAAGCAATAGTCACAAATAAGGAAATATTCATGTACATTACTTGAATTATAATGAAAGTCATTCATAACAACTATCTATTTAATATACATGAGTGCATTCAAATCTCATCATAATATAAATGAACCATCCCATGACATCCTACTAAGTCTACTTGTGCAATGTGGAAGTGAAGACCCATACCCCACTCCTACTAAGTAAAACACATTAAGAAGTCATAGTATAGTTTAGGTCTCATTCATTATCTTTATTATATAGGGAAAGTATCCATAACCGACATGGACCATGTGAGCTACATGAAATCCGATGTCGTGTAACCCCACACCGAAAGTAGCCATCCTACTTGCCTAAGGTAGAACTAAATGTATAGCTATAAGGTGGATCCACTAGCTAAGGTCCTATGTTGGCATATAGTTATAGGATAGGGAGATTTCTTCCAGAAACCCGCCCTATTGCATTGGCGGAGGGGTTTCCATCTCATGAGTTCACTTGGATGACCGAACTTATTGCATTGGCGGAAGGGCCTTTACCTCATTTTCCATATCCAGTCGGTGCTAAGCATTATTTCCCAAATTTTACATCATTAGTCTTGAATTGTATTTGTATGTGTGAAGGAGTGCTCTACCTTTCATTCAATACAATTCATTAAATTGCTCATAGATTCAATTAGGTGAGAATTGGACTTTCAACCTTAGAATCATCATTAGTATGTGAGGATAACTTTCACACCAAGATCATGTGTTCTCATGAGAATTGACATTCATTCAACACAATAGGATCAACATGGCGATGTACATTTCATGCATAATAATGTGTCTGTGGATATGAGAACTATACTTTCAATTAACACTATTTATACATCATAATCATGTTTAAGCGTGAAGTGTGTGTGTATGATTGTCTTTGCAATGACACAACAACAACGTCATCATCATAGACACTTCCCTCTCAAAGTGTTCATAAGTATGTACATAATATCACAATCATGCATCATTCACATATATTCACATCTAACATTTATCATAATAGACATGTATATAATCATAATTCAAATAGTTCATTCATTTGCATGTATATGCTCATATACTAACATTGTAGGTCATGTGGGTAAAGTCCTTCCACAATAGTACCTTATACAATTCAACATGCATGATAACTTCATTCTTAAAGCCTTTACATTCATAGTTCATTAATTTTAGCTTTTACTCTTAAAGCCCTAGAAGTCCTCTTCATGCTTCAAGTATTACTCTCAAGCGATACCTCACATGGTCATCATGTAAACCTAACTCTCAAGGTAAACTAACCACATGCTTCATTCTTGATCAATTATAGACCTATATCATCAAGTAAACTAAAACTCAATACTACTTCAACCATGATTCATCATCTAAGACTTAATAAAGTTAGTTCATGTCTACTAGCTTTGTTCACAAGTGATTCATGTCTAGGTGATCTAATCTAAGGCAATTCATCAAGAAGTTTATCAATTATAGAAGGTCACATCTAAACCCTCAATTTGCCTCTTTCATGACATAATCCTAGAATCTTTGGTTAATCAAGAATACATGTAGAATTATACTAACATCAGGTAACTACATCATAACTAAACACCTCCACCTTTCAAGTGGATTAACAAGTTCATATACAATCTTCATCAACATATACAATCCTAGCTAATTCCCTTTCAATGCTAAGAATCAAGATCAACCCTAACTTCTAGAATTACCATACTAGATAGAGAGATATCATGATTCAACAACATAATAAACATAAACATAATTGATTGTGAAGATTCCATGATCAATCAAGTCACACCTTAGTTCACAATTTAGGAAGAAAGGGAAATCATGGGTCCAAGGGAGATTTTCATCAAAAATCCTTCAATACCCCATTAACACAATAATAAATCATCATAATCAATCATAATAAACCTTAATCAAACAATTTAATTCGTTTTGGAAGAAGACCCATGACTAGATTGAAAAACCCTAGAATTGGAGGATTTGGAAACATAGTTGAAGGGGCTTCTTTGTGATAGCTAACCAAGAATGAAAAGCAACCATAACTTAGACTTAGAATCCCATCAAATTCATATGAAAAATCTGTCTTCTTGGACCTCTAGATTGATCCCTTCCTTTGTTCTTCAATGGAGTCTAGAGAGAAGATTTTGGGAGGGAAAGGTAGTTGGGTTTTGATTTGCTAGGGTTATAACGAGTTAATGAGGTGTTTATGGACTTAAAATACTTTATATACATGTATAATTACCATAATAAACGACCCCTCATGGAAACTAATTAAAAAGGAATTAGTTGGAAATTACTTACCTTGGCCGATTTTGACAGCACACAAGTGCAATTGACGGACCCCTCATCCACGGACCGTGGATGGGTTCACATTCGATACTGTCATATTGTTGGTTAGGTCAGAGACATAGTTTTGGTGTCCTTTACCTACGGAGCAAGACCACGATCCATGGATCAATCCACTGGCTGTGGATTACATCCGTAGTTCACAAGATTTTGGCATCTTTTGAGAACTTAGGCAGCCTTGGGGTTTAGGCTTTAAGGTCCTCCCCAAGGACCCTTGGTTGGTCTTTGGTGGGGGGGGGTCGTACTTTGACGTTTAACCCCTAAACTCCTCAACCTAAGCCCGGGAACTAAATATACAAGCTAAAACCAAACACCAAACTTAAAAGCTCACACGTTAGGCTGTAGTTTCACCTACTAGTTTCCATTAGATTCTAGCTTGGTCTTACTAGATTTTTTCGGGGTGTTACATTATCTACCCCTTAGGAATATTCATCCTTGAATTACACTCTAAACACATTAAGGGATAAAGACTCAAGACTAGCAGCCCATCATGCATGCATCATCTTAAACAATGTACAAAACTAGGAGGAAACATCAACTCCAACTCACATGTTCAATGCAATAAAAGGAAGTATGAACTATATCTACAAACTCATTATGCATGAAATTCTTATAATTAGTTATGTTTGAGGAGGAACTACCATCTCCAAGTCACAACATGCTCAACATACTCTCATGGAGCTCATATACCATTACTTCTCAAAATGAAGCATTTTATAGAAGGAAGAATTTCTCAACTCCAACCCAAAGCATACTCATATATTCTTCCCATGAAGTTCAATAGGCAACTCATACTCAATGCACTACAACATGAGGAAAAGAATTCACATAATAATCATTTTCTTTATAAACACAAGTTTTCATGAATATGCATCATATAAGGAAGTCATGGCAACTCATCAACATATAACAACAATGTTAACTAGGCACACCATCTCCCCCTTAGGAGTGAGCCTTTACCAACACTCCTAAACATCATCAACTACATAATAATAGGAGGAACTACGTTTTTCTCATTAAAAGCAATCTCAACACAACATTATGGAGCCCATGTGTCATTTCATCAAAAACACAACAAAGCATGTTCATCACATCTTCTCATGAAGTCAAATATGCCATTACCATTCTAGAATGCACAACAACATGAGGAACATGTAAAACATAAAAATCCATTTATACAAAGTAATAATATTTCAAAAACATGCTCAACATAAGGAGATCATGGAGATTTCTAAAACACTCATGACTCCTAAACATAAAACAAGCCCCAAAAAGAAAGTCTTGGTCTCAAGCTAGAATAGTAATAGGAGAAAAGATGAAGATATCGGGACACTCAATACATTTTGCTAACTAAGCATATGGTCTCCCCCTTGGGAGCAAGCCCCTAAAAACCTCAATTTCTACTCCTTTCAACAAACTCAAGGCATTACCAAGACTCATTATAACCCTACCGGGCTCTAAAACTAATAGAGGTTTAATAATCGTGCATCCAAATCCTACCATGTTTAACAAAAGGTACTCCATGGTACAAGGAAATCATAGGACACACATGACATTCAAGACTCCACAATCATGAAATGAGTCAAGGGGAACTTTATCATCTAAGGTAGAGAATGAATAGAAGGGAACATAAGGACATGGGGACATCTCATTGGCCCTTGGCCTCCCAATTAAGCACCTTTAACTAACACCCTTACTGAAATACTACTCCTCAACACTTTCATGAAAGCATGTTCTTATTCCTCTATTTCTTATCTTGCCGGTCTAAGATCCCAATTGGTACTTCTAAATTAGAGAGGTTCTCATCTAAGCACTGTTTCTTACAAGCAACCTTACCAACACCACTCAAAGTCTCATATGAGCATACCAAACCGGGACTAAATTTCACCACTCACTACACCTTTTTAAGGTGAGATTATTAAGCAAGCCTAACTCATGATTATCAAGGACACTCAATGACCTTACCATTTAAGCACATTATCCCCCTCTTGGGGTAAGCCTATACAAACTTCTTACAACATCACTTCTTCAATTCTAAGGTCAGAGCAAGTCATAACTAAACCTTCACACTCATCACACAATATGATTCTAAAGCATGTTGAATTACACTTCTACCCTTTTTAGTGGAATCTATTGACTCAACACGTATAGGCATTACTCAACCACCCTCTTTCACCAAACTTTACAACCTACCAAAACTCAAAATGGTCAAGTAGGGTTTTACAATCAATATCATATCACAGCTATGAAGCCCAGTCATGCTAAGGACAACATCAAGGTCTAGCATATCAAGTCACAAAAGACAAGAAATATCGAAATCTTATAAAGCATAACACATATCAGAACCATTAGGAGGAACTTTCTTATCCTCTCTTCCTCTAGCCTTAAGCACCGGACAATCTTTCATTAGGTGGAGACTTCCACCACGACCATAACAACCCTTTGTACCGGCTAGACACTTACCATTATGTTTCTTTCCACACCTAGCACAAGTAGGACTAATCACATAAGATCCACTACCACTCACTCCTTGAGAATTTGGGGTAGATACATTTTTTTGGTGAAACTTAGGGTATAATTTGAAGAGCTTTGTCCTTGAAACCTTTGTCTCTTTCAATTCTACTAAGATCGGATCAAGACGATTCTAGACAATTTCATCCCTTATCGTCACCTTTTGTGGGATTTACCGACCAATCATATCTAGGTATTATGTAAGCACCCTACTCAAAAGGACCATACATAAGATCAATCTTAAAAGACCACGAGCCGTGGATCAATCCACTAGCTATGGATTGCATCCGTAGTTCACAAGATTTTGGCAGCTTTTGAGAAATTAGGCAGCCTTGGGGTTTAGGCTTTAGGGTTCTCCTCAACGACCCTTGGTTGGTCTTTGGGGGGTCGCATCTTGACGTTTAACCCCTAGACTCCTCATCCTAAGCTTAGGAACTAAATATACTACCTAAAACCAAACATCAAACTCAGAAGCTCACACGTTAGGCTCTAGTTTCACCTACTAGTTTCCATTAGATTCTAGATTGGTCTTACTAGATTTTTACGGGGTGTTACAACAACCCTTTCGGTGTGGGTAACACCGGATTCGATGTTAAGCTCACATGGTATATGTCGGTTAAGTGTTATTCCCACTATGAACAAGAAGATGAATTATGAACTATGGTTACTCAAGAAACTTTACTTAGCATTGGTAGGATTATGGGATCTTATTCATGCATTGCACAAATAGACTTTAAGGGTACTTATGGTATGTTTCTCATATGGTATGATGATCTATGGAATGAACATAATTATGACTTGTGCATTTCCTTTTCCTTCAAGAAGATGCTTTAACTTAATAAATTGCATGCATTCAACTAAAATGTTCCTTTTAGAATGTTTTAAAGGTTTTTACATTGCTATCATACTTAGTGCATTTTTATACTAACCTATATTTTCCTACATTTTTCCCAATTGTAGGGTCTGGTTCTTAAGGCGGTCATCATTTGGTTTGAGCTCGGTTTTGACTATTCTCCTTGCTTGTGGTGAGTCCTCATGATTCGAGGATGGATGTTTACTTTGAGTTTCCTTTCAACATCTCATTTTCAAACTATGTTGTATGGGCTGTGCCCCTTTTCATTTGGACTATAGTAATAGATGGCTAATTGAGACAAGTCTAGACTTCCGCTTTACTTTTATGAAAACTTCTTATGACTCGAAATGTGTTTTTACGCTTATTGTTTTAATGCTTTATGTTATGATATGATAAGTGGCTTACATGGTGACTTTTAAGGGTATTATGTGCCTTGTTATGTCTAGGGGGTACCCTTGGATCGTGACAATTTTACATCTGGGGTGTACCCCTAGGTCGTGACAATTCCAAAAGTGAGAAGTAAATTAAGTACCCCGATTGGAAATAATAGATACATGAACTCTATGCAATTTCAACATTTCTCTTATATACAACTTAGCATAGTCTGCCGCCGAAAAAGAAACGTTGACGGGAATAAAGTTGCCTAATTTGGTTATCCGATCTATAATGACCCAAATAGAATCATGTTGTCTTCAGGTGTGAGGCAAACAAATAAGAAAGTCCATATTCACATCTTCCGACTTCCAAGTGCCACCTATATCTTGGGATAAGCTTCCTGGCCTTTGATGCTCAACCTTAACTTGTTGATAGTTAGGGAAATTGGCCAAGAATCCCGCAATATCTTTCTTCATCCCATTTCACCAATAGACTTCCCATAGGTCATAATACATCTTGGTGGTTCTCGGATGAATAGAATACCGAGAACTATAAGCTTTCTCTAAAATTTGTTCCCTCAAACCATCAACATTTGAAACATATAACCAACCTTGATACCTAAGTACCCCATCTCCACATTGGGAAAATGCCTCAACAGACTTCTTATGTACAACTGATGAGTCCACAAATTAGACTCATTTAGGGCTATATTTTAATAGAAATTGTGTCCTCAAATGCTTATTTTATCTCAATATTTGAAGAAAACCTTTAAGTTTCAAGAATTTGAAACTTGAAGGAAAGCATGAACACTACTTTGCAAAAAGGAACTAAGAGGCTGAAAAGAACAAGAAAATGAAGGCTGAAGAATCGCCGAGTTCACTTGACGAATCGCCGAAGGGTCTCACTTTGCCTTTTGTTCCAGTGTGCTGAGCCCTGAAGGAAAGGATCAAGTCGGCGGAAAAAGAGAGCAGTCGGCGCATCGTTTATGAGTTCCACGAAGCAGTACTATGTCGCCCAATGACCCATAGCACGACGATGCCGAAGGATGGTGCAAGAAGGCAATGAACTACACCAAAGGGTGGATCGCTTAGTTGATCGATGATTCTGACTAATGTCGTCGAATGATCCGCCGCAACACAGATTCTTGAAAACTACAAATACTCATTGAGAGTTATAGCTTAGTATCAGAAATTTTAGTGTTAATAGACAATATCATATTCTTAAAATAATTTTAGTACTTTTTATTTTACTCTCAAGTTTGGAGAGGGTTTTGAAAACTTGAAGAAGAAGAGGGTTTCATCTTTTCCAAATTTGAAGTGGGTCTCTTGGATTCCTCTTTCTTTGCTCAAATCAAGACTTATTTCTCTATACCCATTTGATTTCAACTTTATCAAAGGTATACATTTCTATCTCTTGACGTGTGGCTAAAAACCCCATTCTTAGGGTGTGATTTAGCAAATATGTGTTGATATTATTGTTGGGTCTTGCTTGATAATAGGTTAGATGTAGTTTAATGGTGATTTCACCTAGTGGTTGTGGTTTAATTTAATTGGTTTGTAGTTGCAAATACAAATCCACCCATGTGTTTTCGGCTTGCCTGAGAGGGAGGTCGCGAAATCAAGAGCACTAGACTGATGGCCTAAGGAGTCGATCGACATGAGGTTCAGCCCGAGAGGGTGAACCTAGTCCCATATACTAACACTCAACTCGAGAGAGTGAGTGGGGTACGGCGTAGGCTGGTCTTTATGCGACAAATGGGTGTCCGAGAGGAACGCATTTGAAACGTGGTAAGTTGCTTGAGAGGGAACTTATTTCCTTCTAAAGCTTACCCTAGTAACTATTATTTTGCAAATTTCCTATCGAAAGCATGTACCCAACTATTTATCTCAACTTGTATTGCGGTCACTCCCCAAGAACTCTTCCCCATACTTGATTTTCTTGTTATATTTTTTGTTTTTGCTATACTTGTGACAAACCCCCAAATTGTTATTTGACACTTTTGTGTCCCTTTCTTTGATTTACAATGTTTTTCATCGTTAATGTCTTTAGCTACGACTAGTTAGAACTTAATTTTATTTTTCTATTAATTCTCAAAATTGCTTCCTTGGGACACGACCCGAACCGTTGGTTGGGTTACTATACTATTCCACGATTGTAGACAGTCGTACTGTAAGTTGTGTCGTTGATTACGCAAAGCATCAAAATGGCGCTACTGCCGGGGAGTGGTATTACTTGAGAATTTTTAGTTAAGTAAAATTGTTATTCTTCTTAGTTGTAGTTCTACTTATTTGATTTGTAGTTTTACTTTGTTCACATGTTTTTACAGATATAGGAGAGATAAGTGTGGTTAATGACTATGGACCAATAGAGCACCTCTCGGTGGAAGTGATGAGATTCAGGGATAGAATCCTGACCTCCAAACAAATGGAAGATGAGCTTCTTCATGAGCCATGGCTAAGGTTTAAAGAACTGTTGATAAAATGCCCAACTCATGAAATTCCTGACCTAGTTCTACTGGAGTGCTTTTACAGGGGTTTTAATCTCGAGAACAAAGGATTAATTGATCGACTTATCTCGGGTGGTCTTGAGAGATACTCCTATGAGACCGTAGCTAAGCTCCTTGACCTTGTGGCCAAAACCAACAAGGGTGCTGAGAAGGACCAGCAATCGAATATTTGGCTGGGTTAGATGAATAACTTGATCCAAAAGGTTGAGGAACTGGAGGTGATGTCCAAAGAGGAGAGCAAATGCATAGCACCTACCAAGCAGAGAAGATCTATGGACAATGAAAATAGACGTATCGAGGATATGTTATTAATAATTTTCCGAAAGCTAAATGAACAAGATGGACTGTTAGAGGAGATTAGATAAAATGTAGAAGTGGGAACTCAGACGAATGGTTCTCACTCTAGATCTATCTAGCTAATTGAAACTCTCTTGGGTCATGTATTGCCCCGACTCCATCCAAAAGAACAATTGGGATCACCTAGTTGCACTTGGTTTAACACTAAAAAGAAGGTTTAACCATTGAAATGCGTCATGCCATGACATTAACTACGACGCTATTTGGGAGGCAACCCAAAACTAATTTAATTACTTTACTTTTGTTTTGGTGAATAATGGTGTGATGGTTGTCCAGGTTTAGATGAGGAAAGTGTTTGGAGAATGCAGATTGGCAAGCAAATGATCTTGTCTGAAAATTGCCGAAGAGGTCGGCAGGTCTGACTTGATCTGCCGTTTGGCTCAACACAATTTCAACTCAGAGCCTGTAAAACTCAGCGAGGCGAAAGAGCAGTTTGGTGAATCGCCAATTTGGTCGGCATCCACGATTAAGACTGCCATTTTGAACCCTAAAAAATTGAAGATCCTATGGAGGTTGGCGGGTGTGATTAATGTCACCGAATGGGTGCATATTGGACAACGCTAAACGACAGAAGGATTTAAAGTTTAAAACTCCTCACTTTTGCTCACTTTTAAACTTGACAAACTCACACCTAGTTAGTATTGTCAATATTTCTGCATTCCATAAGTATCTTGGTCGCTAACTTGTGCATGGATTTGGGAGTACATTGCTGCCTATCACTTCAGTTCTATCATAGTCAGCATCAAAGGTTTGTAGTCCGAAACCCGAAGATTATTCTATAGGATATATACTCATTTGCAACATCCTTATCTTGTTGAAATGTGATGGGTCTCTCTGAATGGTCTCATCTATACCTGTGGTTAATTCAAAAATATTGTTCTATTTGCTTAAATTGTTGAAATGCCGTATGTTTGTGCTTTAAGCAGAAGTTAAGTTTGTGAGATTGAATTCGAGAGTATGGGTTGAGAACAGGCACGTTGGTTCATTTGGTGAGCTAGGTTGAGCTCGCCGCACCACTCGGTGTTTCACCTAATGTTCCCACCTCGTCTTTAATTTCATGCTTTATCTGATAGTCTTCAGCGGGTTAGGTCTTGCTTACCTAAAGATGTCAGTGATTCATAGAAAGGAGTCCCCTTAGCCTACTTAAGCAACAAGACTGTATGCAACCATTTAATTGTGAATCTGGTTGAATGCTTTCTAACATTTTCTTAAGGGTTTACAGATATGGCAAAACCAAAGCTGCTGAGAGAATCGTACCAGCACAAGAGATGGCTAAGGGGAAGGTGGAAAATGAGGAGACCGCTACATCTAAAGGCAAAGCTACTACACCACCCACGTCTGGTGGGGAGAAAGATAAGGGAAAGGGTAAGGGAGCCAGGGAAGTCTATTCATCTTTGGGTCAACAACCTATTTCAAAGATTCCACAAACCCATAAAGTACCCTCATGGGCTCGGGAGTTCTATGCCGCTGTGCATGCTTATTGGGCGAATTCGCAGGTGGTCACTCCTAGTGGACCTAACAATGTTGATGCTTCAGAGATAGCTCCGGTTCTGGATGCCTAAACCTCAAGCATGACTCCGGGTACTGATGCCCATGCACAAACTGCTACACCAGCTACTGAGACTCCGACAGGGAGAGAGACTGCATAGATAAGACCTTTCTTTACCTCCCTCTCTGTGTTTCTTTGTTCTGCCTTTCGGATTCCATTTTATTTGCATTTGAGGACAAATACTTTTATTGGTGGTAGGGTGAGGCCCACACCTTTTGTATTGACAGATTCGTGTTTTGTTTATATTTGGGTTTTGTGCTTAAATTGTTTTTACATTGCTTTATGTGGATGTTCGAGTTCATGGCTCCCTTTTGATTTAAATTACAGAAATGATTTTGACCCTTCCAAATTTTTTTGAATTTTTCACACATTCTTGCCACCTCTCGTTTGTTGAAAGTGGTTGTTCTTTTGCAAAATTTAAGTCTCAGTCCCGATCAATACTGATGAATTGAATAGTGCTATCAATCGAACGAACATGAATGCGCGGCTACGAAGAGACCAAATGAAGTTGCATAGACAATAGGTGAACTGTTTTCATCTTGTTGTGATTATCCATTTATCGAATTGATTTTCTTGTAATGACCGTTGCACACTAGCGAAAGTGCGTAGTCTTGTTTGACTTAAGTGTCGATGCCTTGTTTGATTAGCTTACTTTGAACCATGTATGAATAAACACATAATTTTCCTCGTTAGTCTGATTGATTTAGAAAGGTGTGCTCTGGAAATGATCTTACACAACTTTAAAGCCAAATTTGATATATACCTCTTTTGTGGCCTACTTGTGAGTGTCTGAAACTCTTTTGAACACCCCTTGAGCCTTACCTTTCTTGGGAAGAACCTTGATGAACCCTAGACCTTACTTGACCCACTACCTATAATCCTCTTGATTTGTGGTTTAGTGAATAGCCAAGTTGGGGGTGTGGTGAAAAGGAAAAGGAGAAGTCAAGAAGTGCAAGAAAAGTCTCCCTCAACCCTGGTATTGCAAAATAGAAATGAAAACCCTTAAAAAAAAGAAAAAAAAAGGGGGTTGTGGTATAAAAAGTGCAAAAGGAATTGGGTTTCCAAGCAATACATGGAGAGTAAATAAAAGGATGACTTAGAAGCACTAGAAGAAAGAGTGATAAGGGAAGGAAAAAGAATGTTTTGAGAACACCACACCTCACGAGGATGAAGAAGTCACTGAGCCTAAATGACCATACATTTGCACTCAGCCCCATTACAAGCCTTGAAAAGACCTTTTTGATCTTGAGTAAGCCAATTCGAAAGTCGATTGGAAAATAAGGGCAAACCTATGGGTGAAAACATGAATTGTGTTTCTCTTTTTGAGTGTGAGCATTGCATCTGATTCTTGATCTTGAATTGATTAACTTCTATGTGTGAATATGGAATCATTCTTTATGTGAGGGTGTTTAGATACTTTTTGTTAAGCTTAAACTTGCACAAGTAGCAAGTATTGTGAGCATGAGAATCTTTGGTAATGGTGTGTCACAACTTGAGTCTTTGAGTACACAATTGAATCTTCGCATAAGTAGTTTGAAGTCTTGTTATGTACATTCATGATTGAGTCTTGTGTAGCACTGTTTGAGACAACCTTTTTAAACAATTGAACTTGAGTTTGCTTGAGGACAAACAAAAGTTTAAGTCGGGGTTGTTGATGAGTCCACAAATTGGACTCATTTAGGGCTATATTTTAATAGAAATTGTGTCCTCAAATGTTTATTTTATCTCAATATCTGATGAAAACCTTTAAGTTTCAGGAATTTGAAGTTTGAAGGAAACCATAGACACTACTTCGCAAAAATGAACGAAAAGGCTGAAAAGAACGAGAAAATGAAGGCCTGAGGATCGCTGAGTTCACTTGGCAAATTGTCGAAGGGTCTCACTTCGCCTTTTGTTCTAGTGTGCTGAGCCCTGAAGAAAAGGATCAAGTTGGCGGAAAAAGAGAGCAGTCGACACATCGCCGAGGAGTTCCGCGAAGCAGTACTATGTCTCCCAATGACCCAGAGCACAACGATGCTGAAAGATGGTGCAAGACGACGATGAACTACACCAAAGAGAGAATCGCTGAGTTGATCGGCGATTCTGACTAATGTCGCCGAATGAACCACCGCAGCACATATTTTTGAAAAGTATAACTACTCATTGAGAGTTATATTTTAATATCAGAGTTTTTAGTATTATTAGACAATATCAGATTCTTAATATAATTTTAGTACTTTTTATTTTACTCTCAAGTTTGGAGAGGGTTTTGGAAACTTGAAGAAGAAGAGGGTTTCATCTCTTCCAATTTTGAAGTGGGTCTCTTGGATTCCTCTTTCTTTGCTCAAATCAATACTTATTTCTCTATACCCATTTGATTTCAACTTCATGAAAGGTAAAAATTTATATCTCTTGATGTGTGGCTAAAAAACCCCATTCTTGGGGTGTGATTTAGCAAATATGTGTTGGTATTATTGTTGGGTCTTGCATGCTGATAGGTTAGATGTAGTTTAATGGTGATTTCACCTAGTGGTTGTGGTTTAATTTAATGGGTTTGTAGTTGCTAATACAAAGCCACCCATGTGTTTTCGGCTTACCCGATAGGGAGGTCGCGAAACCAAGACCACTAGACTAATGACCTAAGGAGTGGGTCAACATGAGGTTCAACTCGAGAAGGTGAACCGTAGTCCCATATCCTAACACTCAGCTCGAGAGAGTTAGTGGGTTAAGGCATAGGTTGGTCTTTATGCGGCAAATGGGTGTCCGAGAGGAACGCATTTGAAACGAGGTAAGTTGCCCGAGAAGGAACTTATTTCCATCTAAAGCTTAGCCTAGTCACTATTATCTAGCAAATTTCCTATCGAAAGCATGTACCTAACTATTTATCTCAACTTGTATTGCAGTCACACCCCAAGAGCTCTTCCCCATACTTGATTTTCTTATTATATTTGTTGTTTTCTCTATATACTTGTGACAAAACCCCCAAATTGCTATTTGACACTTTTGTGTCCCCCTATTTGATTTACAATGTTTTTCATCGTTAATGTCTTTAGCTACGACTAGTTAGAACTTAATTTTTAATTTTCTATTAATTCTCAAAACCGCTCCCTTGGGACACGACCCCAACCGTTGGTTGGGTTACTATACTATTGCACATTCATAAACACTCGATCACAAAGGATGATTCAGATTCATTATGAATCATGACACCACCCTTGGTGGAATCCACTAGTTGAACACCTAATTGGGCCAACCTATGCATATCGCGAACCAATTCTTTCTTTTCATCCTCTACATGAACCACACTACCCATGGATAATCTACTAAGAGCATCCGCTACCTATAGCTCTACCGAGGTGATAAAGGACACTCATGTCATAATCCTTCAATAATTCCAACCACCTTCGTTGAGAAAGATTCAAGTCCTTTTGTATAAACATATATTGTAGACTCATATGATCGGTGAAAACATCCACATGGACCCCATACAGATAATGCCTCCATATTTTTAAGGCAAACACAACCGCCTTTAACTCAAGGTCATGGGTAGGATAGTTCTTCTCATGGAATTCAAGTTGTCTTGAAGCATAGGCAATCACTTTACCATTTTGCATAAGTACACATCCCAACCCAACTCTAGAGGTATCACAATAGACCACAAAACCATCCGTACCTTCCGGTAATATCAACACCGAAGCGAAAGTAAGTCTATCTTTCAATTATTGGAAACTTTTCTCACAAGCTTTCGACCACACAAACTTAGACTTCTTTTGAGTCAATGCCGTTAAAGGAGAAACAATGGAAGAAAATCCCTCAAATAACCTTCTACAGTAACCGGCTAAACCCAAAAAGCTTTTAATGTTATAAGGAGATAGAGGTTTATGACAACTCTTGACCGCGTCTGTCTTCTTAGGATCTACCTCAGGACCCTTGCTTCACAAAATATGACCAAGGAAAGCAACAAACCTTAACCAAAATTCACATTTTGCTAAACTTTGCAAAAAGTTGTTGGTCCTTAAGAACTTGCAACACAATTCTCAAATGGTCAACATACTCATTTTCACTCCTTTAAAAGATCAAAATATCAGTGATAAACACAATCACAAACATATCAAGGTATTCTCTAAACACCCTATTCATCAAATCATTAAATGTCATCGGGGCATTCGTCAACCCAAACGACAAAACTAAAAACTCATAATGATCATACCGGGTTTGAAAAGACGTCTTTGGAATATCATTCCCTCTCACCCTTAATTGGTGATAACCCAAATGAAGATCAATCTTAGAAAAATAACTAGCCCCTTGAAGTTGTTCAAATAAATCATCGATTCTTGGAAGATGTTATTTATTCGTGATGGTCACTTTATTCAATTGATGATAATCAACACACATTCTAAGAGACTCATATTTCTTTCTAACAAACAACGCGGGAGCACCCCATGGAGAGATACTCGGTAGAATGAAACCCTTATCTAGAAAATCCTTTAGTTTCTCCTTCAACTCCTTTAACTCAGCCAAAGCCATTCTATAAAGAGGAATAGAGATAGGTTTCATATCCGATAAAAGTCAATACCAAAATCTATTTCCCGTTTGGGAGGAATATCGGGTAACTCATCAGGGAAAAGTTAAAACTTATGGGAACTCATTAACCATGAAAACTAACTCAAGAGAAGGGGTTTCGAAGTCCACATCCCTCACCCTAACAAGATGGTAAATATATCATTTGGAGATCATCTTCCTAGCCTTAAGAGAAGAGACAAATTGACCTCTAGGCATAGGATTCCCCCCTTCCACTCTAAGATAGCCTCATTTGGGAATTGGAATTTAACCACCCGAGTTCTACAATTGATAGAGGCATAACATTCATGCAACCAATCCATACCAAGAATCACATCAAAGTCTAAGAAGTCAAGCTCTACCAAGTCAACAAGTGTAACTCTATGGGACAAGGAAACGGGACATCTTCTATAAACCCTCTTAGCCACCACATAATCACCAACCGGAGTAGAAACATAACAAGGATCTAAAAGCACTTTCGGGGAAATATCAAATCTCATCGCCACATAAGGCGTCACAAATGACAAAGTAGCACCGAGATTTAACTAGGCATATACATCATAAGAAAGTCTTTTAACATACCAGTCACTACATCCGGGGATCTCTCTTGGTCACCTCGGTATTGAAGAGCATAAAAAGGGTTTTGCTTGGGAGCATTGAAGTTTGAACCTCTAGGAGGACCTTGCTAGCCCTCTCTTCTGTCACGACCCGAGAGTACCTCCTAGACGTAACACGGCGTACTCGACCCCAAAGGGGTCTTATACAAGTCCTTAGCATAATCAAAGTCATAAGATCATAGGAAAATAGTGCGGAATTTAAAATTTTTCTTTACAATCGATGTCTTTTATACAAATGATAGAGTCTATACACTATGTCTCAAACCATCTATTTTACTTAGTTTACAACTCTTGAATACAATCTTAGGGACATAGCCCTTACAACCAAAGTTTAAAACATAAAAGAAAGACAACAAAGGACATGTGGTTGAGCCCTCGAATACAATGAGGACTCACCAATCTTCTCCTTCTTGATCTCCTATGAACCTAGCCACGAGGATGGAATCCAACATCTCCAAAGCCTACACTTATAGAAGATGCAGAAAGATGGGGTTAGCACAAAAAGTACTAAGTATGGAAGCCATGCACAAAAACATTAAAACATGCATAAAGGGACATTTCATTTGAAATCATGATATATGCCATTTATGAACATCATCTTTGAAATAATTGGAGAAGGCAACCTATAAGGCAACTCACATATATTTCATTATAACAAGAGAGATATCATTATAATAACAAACATAGTCTCCAATGTCAACACAATACACATCCCAATCTTCATAATACATAGCCTCCGATCATAAAAGAATACACCGTCAAATATCAAGATCATTTCATCATAAAGTAATCATCACATAAGAAAGCCCTAAGAAACACTTGTGCAATGTATCATTGGCATTACTTAATACCGACCCTACTAAGTACTCCTTTGAAGTTACTTTAGTCATGCATTTCATCCTTAGACCTCTTCAGAAGCAATAGCCCCAATTAAGGAAATAGTCATGTACATTACTTGAATTATAAGGAAAGTCATTCATAACAACTATCTATTCAACACACATGCATACATTCAAATCCCATCATAACACCAAGGAACCATACCATAACATCCTACCAAGTCTACTTGTGCAATGTAAAAGTAAAGTCCCATAACCCCACTCCTACTAAGTAAAACTCATTAAGAAGTCATAGTATAGTTCATGTCTCATTCATTATCTTTCTTATGTAGGGAAAATAACATTGACCAACATAGACCATGTGAGCTACATGGAATCCGGTGTTCTATCCCCACACCAAAAAGAGGGTGTCCTACTTGCCTAAGGTAGGACTAACATGTTTAGCTTTTAGGTGGAGCCACTAACTAATGACCTATGTGGGCACATAGTTATGGGATAAGAAGATTGCTACTAGAAACCTGGACTTCTAACGTAAATGGTTTCCATCTCATGAGACAACCTATGTTGAGAAGCTAAACTTGCTAAACATAAAAGATTCCTATCTTATTGTTCATATCCTCTCGGTGCTAAGTATATTGTAACGACCCTCAAAATAAAGTAGGATAAACTAGATCCTCACATGGGTTTTATGCATTAATTACTTGTCAAAATAATGAAGAATAGCCTTATAAGTCAGTTTTTAATAGTTTGGAAGTCAAACGTCAAGGGACGACCAAGACGTTTGGAAACTAGTCTTTTAGGTGTTGGTGTGTTCTAGTATGTTGTTCATGTTTTCAGGTGTTGTTTGGAGTCTAAAATCAGTGGAGCTGACCCTAGAGTCTTAATAAATGTTTTTAGGGTAAAAACGTTTGGATACGATGCCCCGGGGGCCACCCTAAGGGTCCCCGAGGAGGACCCCAACCTTGGCCAAGCAAGCTACCAAGGTAGCTTGAAGTTGTGCTTGAAGGGAGCATGTCCGCGTCGCAGACTAGCTCCACCAAGGGCCAAATGTTTGGTCCGCATCGCGGACATGTCACGGACTCTACTATCTTGAATTTAATTTCCGGAAAACTTGTGGGAACACCCCAGCGTTGCGAACTTGTTTCCCGACGAAATCTGTGAAAATAAAACTCAAGTTTGACTTGTTTAAAAGGTCCCACTAAGTGAGGGATAGTTTCGGTACTTTGGGGAATTATTATAAGCGGTTATTCTACCTATTTTAGGGTATTTTAAGTTGGTTAAAACCCCAAAACTTAAAATTAGACCCCATTCTTCAAATTGACCCTTCCCTCTCAAAATAGATTCTCTTAAAAACTCCATTGAAGACCTTGATGAAGCTCAAGCTAGAAGATGGGTTTTCAACTGATTTCTTCTTCAATTTCATGGTTCTTCAATAATTAAGGTATGGTGACTCTTGATTCTTGAATAACCTCTCATTCAAGGAGTTCTATCAAAGATTTTCAAAAGTGATTCAAAGACCAAAATTACCAATTTTCAATCTAACCGTGGGTTCCTTGTCAAACGATTTTCTAAATCATTATATTGATGAATTAATGTGGAATTAATGTTTTTAAGACAATTTTAAAAGGAATTCTTGAAGAACCCATGATCCCCAAATTCTCGAAAATTGGCCTATGATGTGGGTCTTTGTGAATATGATCTCTATTTGTGAAATTATATTTATATTAGATTGTATTGATGTTTCTTATGATTTTATATACTTATTCATGTTGAATTGTTGGTATATTGATGAGTTGGGGATTATGGCCTTATAGGCAAAGTTATGAGTTGATTCTTTTGTTTATGGAATTGTACTTAGACTATGTTTATGATATTGAATTATATTGTTGATTCCTATTGCTACCTATGTCAATTAATTATGAATTATTGAGGATTGATCCATGGTGATTATGGCTTGGAGAATTGGTAAGTTGACCTAATTTCTAGTCTATAGTATGAGAAGTGATGTGGTGTGGTTTGATCCACTTATGGTGGAGGAGTTCAATTATATTCTTGTCTATCTATGCATGTTGAGATCATGGCCTTGAAGGCAATAAACGTGAAGTGAATTGATGATTATGATGCACATGTTTATGAAGTTATGCTATGAAGGTTATGTATGAAATACTCAATACTAACATGATTGTAACGACCCAAGAGCACCCCGTAGTCGTTACCGGCGTATTCGACCTCGAAGAGGTCTTATGCCCTTAGCATTCATCATAGCATGTATCATAGAATAAAAAACACAGAAAATTTAATACTTTTACTTTGGAAGTTCAACTTCACTTCATATATGAAAATAAAATCTAACTTCGTCACAATGTACCATCTAGACATAGAAGTATCGAAAATGGGACTTAGCCCTTACATCAATAAGAAGTCTAGAAATAAGAAAGTACAACAATGTCTTTCAACATAAGCAAAGAAGTGAACATAGAAGCTAGATCATAGGGTGTTTTCCTCGGACTTGAGGACTCACCAACTTGGGGAAGCAACTCCAAGTGTGTTGAGAAGTAAGCTTGAATCCTCAACGGCCCGAACCTAAATGTTTGGGGGAAAAAGGAGAAAATATGGGTTAGTACAACACACGTACAAAGTATGGCTACTATGCATAAAAACCATTGAAACATGCATAAAAAGTCATTCTAGTCAAAACATGCTTTTTACCAAGTAAATCCAATATGCATGCATACAAAGTAAGCATCATAGTACAAACCAACATAATATCATCCCAACACGTAGACAACCCAAGTAATACTAGTACAATGCAAGGAATAGAATCCCATAACCCTATTCAAAGCCAAGTATTACATTAAGCAACCTACTTCATACATACATACATAAGATCATACTTCGTCATAACTTACCATATTCATAATGATCATACATAATATAGCTTCAACATACATAAGTCATAATCATCATAATCATAAGAGAACACTACTACAACCATCTCTTAGGATCCCACAAGTGCAATGTGCAAGAGAAGTCCCATACCCTCCCTTACACAATGTAGAAACCCTTAAAAAAGCCCTAGTAAGAGTTCACACCTTTCATATCTTCATTTAGTTTTACATTAGGGAGATATTGCTTTAACCGAGATAGACCATGAGAGCTACATGGAATCCAGTGTTCTACTCCCACACCAAAATGAGAGGGTTAACACTTGCCTAAGGTGTAACCATTCGTACATAGCTATCTAGGTGGATCCACTGAGCTAAAGTTCTATCTGGGCACATAGTTAAGGGTCAAGGAGATTGCTCCTAGAAATCCTAACTTACTAAACGTGGGGGATTTCAATCTCATGAGACAACACATACCGTGGGTAATCCGAACTTGCTAAACATGAGGAAACCCATGTGGGGAGCCGGACTTGCTAAACGTGAGATCCCCATCTCATTTACATGTCCTTTCAGTGCTAAGCATCTAATTCCCTTTTGTAATCATCTTTAGTCATCACATAGGTTCACTTAGCCTTTACTAGACTCTTATGTAAACATCTTACCATAATAGCTCATATGTGTTCATAAGTGAGTAACAATCCTTTCAGTTTAGAAACACTTAGTAAGTGAGTAATCCTTTCACTTTACATTACACTATAATCATGAGAGCTACCTTTCAATCATAAAGAAGTCATACCATAGCATACATACATATTTAATAGCTAATTGAAGTGTAGAGGGTTAAGGATGAGGAAACTAGGTCATCAACACCACAACAACACATTAGGTATATCATCATTACAATCTAAGTAATTCACCTTTCATACTTGAGTTCAAAGAAGAACCAACCTTCATACCTTTTTTCCCATCATAGGACATTCATACTTCAATCACCAATCAGTTCATAACCAATACATAATACAAGGTAATTCATGAAGTAATACATAATCAACATCAATATAAGCAATTGACATATTCCCTTCAAGGCTTCATTCAAACACTCAACCCTAATTTCATAGATAATATACATAACCTAGGGTAGAATCATGATACAAACTTGAATTACATAACATCATATTCGATTCATAGCCTTCACTCAATATCCAACACAAACTAGGGTTAAAATTATGAAAAGAAGGAGAAAGATGGGTCTAATGGGGAATTCTTCAAGAAACCACAAATACAACATAAATTCATTCATAATTGTTCATATAACATCAATCATCAGTTTATAACATCAATTTCACTTTAGAAAGAAGACCCACGTTTTTGGATTGAAAACCTAGAAATTGGAGATTTTGAAATTTATCTTGAAGGGACCTCTTGGGGAAAGGAATCCCAAGAGTGATAAGCAACCATACCTTAGTTGATTCCTTGAGAATCAATGGAGAAACTCCAAGCAATTTGTGAAAGAACCTTGAAACCCTAGCTCCACGTATTCTTCTTCTTTTAAGGTTTTTTGGAGGGAGAGTTTAGAGAGAAGTGGGAGAGTTTTGATTTCAATTGGGTGTTGTGTATAATTACCATAACTTATGAATATAAACTTAAAAACCAATATACAATTAACCTCTAAAAATACCCAAAACACCCCTACTTAAATAGGACTTAAAAGGAAAAGTCCCAAAACTCCTCATTTAAATGGTCCCCGTCNAGAATCAATGGAGAAACTCCAAGCAATTTGTGAAAGAACCTTGAAACCCTAGCTCCACGTATTCTTCTTCTTTTAAGGTTTTTTGGAGGGAGAGTTTAGAGAGAAGTGGGAGAGTTTTGATTTCAATTGGGTGTTGTGTATAATTACCATAACTTATGAATATAAACTTAAAAACCAATATACAATTAACCTCTAAAAATACCCAAAACACCCCTACTTAAATAGGACTTAAAAGGAAAAGTCCCAAAACTCCTCATTTAAATGGTCCCCGTCAGGGACCACACCAACATTCACGGACCGTGAAAGTGCACCACAGACCGTGATACTGCCCGTGGTGTTGAAGACAGTGGCTCCCCTTTCGTGCACAAGCCAAAAATTGGCCAAGGCAAGACCACGGAGTCTTCCACGATCCGTGGTCATGACCACGTTCCGTGGTGATAGTCTTGGTCATGACTTGGCCTTGTGGAGGCAAGGCCTTCAAGCCTTGGTGCCAAGTGATGTTCACGAGCCACCCCTCTCCCTCGTCAAGTGCACCACGGCCCGTAGTGGTGCCCGTGGTGCATTGGGCAGTAGCTACCCTAATAACCCCTAACTCTTTAAAAGCCAAGAGAACTTCACGCCCACCTTCACGAGCCGTGAAGTGGACCACGACCTGTCGTGAAGGGTGAGGCAGTGTCTGGGATACTTGGAGGTCCCTCTCCCTCGACCAAGGAAACTCTATGAAGCCTCCCACGGTCCGTGGTCATGACTACGAGCCGTGGTGATGGCCATGGAGTTTGAGGCAGTCGCTCCAAATTTGGGGCAGCCTTGGCCTTAGGCCTTGGCTTGCCCATTTTGTTTGGCAGTCCTCCCTTAGGCCTTAACTCTTAGACCACCAAAGCACACCTAGATGGTCTACTAACTTAGGGGAATTCATTTTATACCTCATTGACACTACATTTAGGCTCTAGTTCAACCTAAAGAATTTCCGGGGTGTTACAATATCCTCCCCTTAGGAACATTCGTCCCCGAATGTCACTAGGGCTTCTTTCGAGGGAGACAATGACTCGAACCAGCAGCACAACAACCAGTCACATCAACATCATCATATCATATAGGAATTTAATCCACAATATCACTATGTTCAAAACTCTTTACCTCACATAAGTATAGGAGGAACTACCTTCTCCATATTCAATGAGCATCAACATATATTTTCATCAATCAATAAGACATTTTGTTAACAAGACAACATCACGCATGCTTATTACAACTCTCATGAAGACAACATCACACAACATCTATGGGTGCAATTTCAATCATGAGAAACAAAATTCATGAAAATTCAACATACAACTTACGCTTGAATTTTCACAAAAATATGCACATACAAGGAAATCATGTCATAATCATCAACACACATGATTTTCAATTTATACCAAATTAAGAGAGACTATTGACCTCAACTATGGCTAGGAGTAGGAGGGAAAAGATGAGGGTAGCGGGACTTCATGTCGGCCTCGGCTTCCCATGTTGTACCCTCAACTAGGTGGTTTCTCCATAGGACTTTTACAGAGGCAACTTCTTTATACCTCAACTTCTTAACTTGACGATCTAATATTTCGACCAGAACCTCTTCATAAGAAAGGTTCTCAACTGCACCTAAACCTTCTAGAGGGAGGATGGACACCGGGTCACCTATACACTTCTTTAACATAGAAATATGGAACACGGGTGAATCGGAGCCAATTTATTAGGCAATTTCAACTCATAAGCAACCTTTTCGACGCGCTTCAAGATCTCATAAGGCCCAACATATCGGAGGCTAAGTTTCCCCTTCTTACCAAACCTCATCACCCATTTCACGGGTGAGATCTTCAAGTAGACCCAATCACCTACTTCAAATTCAAGATCTCTCTTTCTACTATCGGCATAAGACTTTTGCCGACTATGAGCCATTTTCAACCTATCTCTTATAGGTCGAAATTTCTCCGAGGCCTCATCGACTTCCTCAGGACCAAGAAGAGCAAATTCACCCACTTCAAACTACCCAACCGGAGATCGACACCTTCTACCATAAAGTGCTTCAAAGGGTGCCATAGCAATACTTGAGTGGTAGCTAATGTTGTAGGAAAATTCTATCAATGGTAGGTGGTCATCCCAATTATGAAATGACCCAAAAGGTTCTTAAAAATGTGCTTCGGAAGTTACCGGAAACTTGTTTAGCTATATCAAAAAAAATCCATTTCGTTTTTCAAAAATCTGACTTCATATTCTTGTTTAGGGGGTCAAATGGAGTGGGAAATAAGTCTAACCAAAATTTTAGAGCAACCGTATCAAAATCCGAAATTTCCAATTGAAGCCTTTTTCGAGGGTCTACTTTGAAGGATCATATCTCCTAGAACACAAATAATTGAGTGACCCATAACATATCCATGGAAAGCCCTTTGAGTTAGCTACCTAACTCACTTCGTTTCACCTCATTCGGAGTTCGGACGAAGAAGTTATTCCCATTTTCGTAAAATCTGTCCGGCAGGAAATGCAATTTCCAGTGAGCGTTTTTACTGTTCACCCGCCTCATTTTTTTTTCTAAGTGTTGGACCATTTTTCCAAAGGGCATATGTTATTTCCTATATACCATTAGTTCAATTCACATCTCTAAAACATTTCCCAAAACACGTCTCCCATACTTAGACACATTTTCTCTCAAGTTCTCTCAAGAACCCTAATCCAAAACCTTCCTCAAGATTGAAGAGACTCTTGCTCC
>NC_064289.1:39990961-40147636 GCF_019186545.1 Solanum stenotomum | reverse complement strand
TTGTCTATTGTTGTGTTGCACCCCGCATACTTAGTACATTCCAAGTACTAACGCATATTTTGCCTACATGATGTCACCATGTAGGGACCGGAGCTACTCTTGATCCTTCTCTCCATTCACGTGGCTAGTACGGTGCTTATCCGAGTTTGTTGGTGAGTCCTCAATGATTCGAGGGCTATGTTATGTTTCCTACTCCTATGTTTTGAGACTTTAGCTTGCAATTGTATTTTGACTATGAGGGGAGCCGGTAGTATGTCATGGCCCCCGTCCTATCTATGTATGTAGAGGTGTGCGTTGGACAAGTATTTTGTAAATGAGCTCGACTCTTATTCTATGATGTCTTTTTGAAATGGTTTGCCCTTAATCCCTATCTCCCGTTAATTAATGTTGATTGTACTTTCGCGACCGATGAAGTGTGATGACAAGTTTGAGAGGCTTGTTTGGGTTCCTTCGGGTTCCTCATTCGCCATGTCACGTCTAGGCCCTAGGCTTGGGTCGTGACAAGCTTGGTATCAGAGCACTAGGTTGTAAAATCCTCGGAGTCCAACACACCGCATTGAGTAGAGTCCTAATCTTGGTTGTGAAGCGCACCACGTCTATGAATGGGAGGCTACAAAACGTTTTAGGAAAGGTTTCCCTTCTTCATGCTCTATGTCGTGCTTAGAGTGCGATAAGGTGATTCCTCCCTAACACTTGTTCTTTGAATTGCTAGATCATCATGCCAAACATGAGGGGAAGACGGGCCCGATCACCGGAAGAGCCACCCACCAATGGCGAGCTCCGTGATGCACTCACCATGCTTGCACAAGTGATAGCTAACCAAGTGCAACAAGGAGCCCAAGCTCCTCGAACTACCACCCCGAGGGAAAGGGTGAGAGATTTCATGAGGATGAACCCTCCGGTCTTTCATGGTTCAAAGGTGGATGAGGACCCGCAAGAGTTCATCGATGAGGTAAGCAAAATCTTGACCATTATGGATGTCGGTGCTTATGAGAAGGCGAAATTGACGGCCTACCAACTCAAGGGGGTTGCTCAAATTTGGTTTGATCAATGGAAGGGTGAGAAAGGTAATGGCTATGTGGTGTTGTGGGAGGAGTTTAAACTTGCTTTCCTTAATAGGTTCTTCCCTCTTGAGCTTAGGGAGACAAAGTTGGTGGAGTTCATTAACTTGAAGCAAGGAACTATGAGTGTGAGGGAGTATGCCCTCAAACGGATGGCCAAGCCGAAAGAACAATTCAAACCTTGGAGGATATGCTTAGAGCTTCTGATAGCATCCAAGGAAGCTCTACTCCATTGAAGGACAAGGATGAAGCTTTAGAAACTCCAAGGAGGCCCATAACAAGATCTCAAACCAAGGAGTTCAATGATAAGCTCAATGGGCTTCAATCGCTGATCCAAAGGTGTCTTATTGGGGAAGAAGAGTTCAAGCCCAAGGGAGAGGAATTGTCCAAATGCTATAATTATTTGGTGGCCCAAATTCAAGCCCAAGATGAGGAATTTTAAGGGCCATTTTCGTGCAAATAAGGTCAAGAAGAGTCCAAGAATCAGCCACAACAAGAGTTGCTTTCTGCCCAAGTTTTGAGAGAAGACTAGTCAAACTTTCCAAGATTGTCAAGATTCTTCTCCTAGTTGGGATTTACCTTATTTCTTTATTTATATATAGGTTATTAATATTTTCCTTAGTCTATTTATGGTCTCCTAAGTACCATTTAATGCTTTCCTAGAAATACTAAATTTTGTTCTTAGTTAGGTTACTTTATTTCCTTTCTAGAGTAGGATTCCTTGTAATTGTCTTTTTAGGGTTTGGCATAAGGGGTCTTGGACGTTTTTCCCCCCTTCTCCTATATATAGGAGTCCTTTTTATTCATTAAAGACAATTTAGATTGATATTAATAATATTTGAGAGAGTTCTTTGAACCTTTGTGACTTGTTCTTTGAGAATTTATCTTTAAACCTTTACTAGTTTCATAGTTTAAGGTATAAAGTAACTTCTTCTTGTGATATCTTTGGTTTCTTTTTGGTATTCTTTAGAAGGTGATTAGTTTCTACATACTAATTATTGTCTTTAGTTACTCATAAAGCGGTCAAGATCCGAATCTATCGTTTTGATTCGTTTTCTCAAGTAAAGGCGTTAGATTTCTTCCATAAATCTATACGTTGTTACTTGGATCTTTTCAAGGCCTTAGAACATCTAATCTTTGGAAATTTGTGGATCTTTCCTTCGAATTTCCCATATCTTTATTTAGTTTTTTTGTTTCTTTTCTTTGTGCTTCCGCATTCTAATATTTAATTCTCTATTTGTGATCTCCCTTAACCTTGCTGTTATCAACAATCATATAATAGCCCTATGGCTTAGGGAACTCACTTTAGTATCTTTTAGGCCTACTCGTGCAATTTATAGGTTGCATCCTATACTACTACCTACACTTTGTAGAACCTAACCAATAGTTAGAGTGCACATCCCATATGATAAAAATACGCCTTAACCGACATAGACCATACTAGCAAGGTATGACATCTGGAGTCTATCCTACTCCATGGAGGTTGTTCTACATGGCAAGGGTAAAACCAAAAGCAACCCATGTAGGCACATGGTTAAGGGGATGTCCAAGGAAGTTCATTGTGCGTAATCTCATACTCAACTAGGCCACCTTCCTAACCACATCCACTCTGTGCTTAGCCTTGGTTTCCATAGAGTAGTTCATTCACATATTTACTAGAGAGGGTTCCTTTTCTAGATCAACCAACTCATAGTACCTCTTCTCAAAAAAGGTCTCATTTCTTAGTCATAGCCAATCAAGGTTCATAAGGATAGCTCATTTGACTTTCTTAGATAAGGATTCTCATGCCGTTGTCGCTCCATCCATCTCTAAGTCTATCATTTCACTTAAGAAGGAGGCACCATCATAAGGTCTACCGCTTCAAGGTTTTACATTCACATTTAGGAGTCTAGACTTACTCATAAAAAGGGTACCAAGCTAGGTCTAGCCTAATCAAGACATAGTCTAGGAGTCCTCGTTTACCATTCATGAAAATGGCACCATTTCTTAGTTCTAGCCCACTTCACACATTCATGCATTCAGGACTTCAACTAACAAGGAGAGACACTTTAGTCTACTAACCAAGTCACAACATTATAATCTAAGTATACTTCATAATCCCACATCATCACATATATACATCAGGAGAAATCATACTTTAATTAACAATGCTATCCACTTTAGATAGGATCATCACAAGATGACATAAACTCATTCAGATCAGACCTTCAGATATAGCTTCACATAAAACTTTAGATATAGCTTCATCTAGAACTTTACATATAGCTTCATTTATATATAATAATACAACAATACAACAATACTCATATAATGCCCTTCATGGCAACAATCATAATTCAGAAGCAACAAGCAACACTTCAACCAAAGGTGGATCCAACCTAATAAGCAATTTTAGCAATATTAAGAGATCAAGCCATATTAACATCTTTCAAAAGCCAGAAGACACAATACTCCATTCCATGCCAATTATATAATATCTATCAAGTTAGGTCAACTTACCCTCTTTCCATAGCTATCTTCATCATCTTCATAATCCAGCAATTAACAATACAATAACAATGGTAATAACAACATTCAACTATACAAGCTAAGCTAAAGAATATTCAATAACCAACATAAAGGCAAAATCCCAATTTATGACCATTCAAGGCTACTATCTCACATTATACAATTCAATAGCAATTTCCAACAATTCAGCATAGCTAAGAGCATATAAGTACAACCCACATCAAACTACTCAATAATCCTTTATCAATTACTTAAAATCAATAGACCCACTTTAGATCAAATTTAGAGAATTTGAGAAGACATGGGTTCATGAAGATTTCTTTCTTAAAACCATAAATGATCATTAATAACAACATAAAACATCATTTAAAAGGTTTTCATGAAAGAACCCATGCTAGAATTGTAATTAGGGTTTTGTGTTTTTGGAAGAACTTTCAAAACATTTAGATTGAGCTCCTTGAAAGGAATAATAATCAAGGATGAAGGATCCCCATACCTTAACTTTCATGAATCCCACTAATTTTTGAGAAGAAAACACTTGAAACATTCAACCCTAACTTGAACTTGACCTAACCCTTCAATGGAGTTCTAGAGAAAACTTTTTAGGAGAGAAGGGGTTTTTTTTTTTGGGAAATATGAAGAATGAATTCTAAAACACAATATAAATATTTAAATACCTTTAAAATACTTTAAAACACTTAAAACAACCATTGATGCATTTAATTAGCCAAGGGTGGAATTTAGTAAACCACCCTTGGCTTGGTCGTGTCACTTGACAGCTTGCAGGTGTGACCTATGACTCCACACCTACGGACCGTAGGTAGAGTGACGGGCCATCCTGTTGGCTCATCATTTCTGACAGACACTTGGCCATGGGAGCTAAGGCTCCCTAGGCTAAGTCTTGACTTACAGAGCAAGTCCACGAGCCGTAGATCAACCTACTGGCCATGGTTTGCTTTCGTAGATCACCTAGGATTGGCAGTTTGGGGTATAAACTTAGGGTCCTCCTCAATGACACTTAAGGTGGTCCTTGGGGAGTAATACCTGGACGTTTAACCCCTACACATGTCCATCTACACATGGGAACTATCACCACATGATTTCATCCTCAAACAACTCATCAAACTTTGACGACACAACACTAGGACACACTACCTCCCAAGACTAGTTTCTGAACGTCATGTTCGTCTCTTGAAGTTTGACTTCAAAACTGACTAAATAACCCATATAAATTCATGACTAATCATATAAAATAGTTACACACTGCCTCGCACCATCACACACTGATTTAGACCATAAACACCACATAACCAACCATCAAAACACATGAGAGGTTCTAGTTCTTCCTATGTCATTTTTAGGGTCCTTACATTAACCCCCACTTGGGAACATTCGTCCTCAAATGACACTTAAACACTTTTCAAGGAAAACGACCAAAGTAAACACCCCATACTCATGCATACCATAATATAAACCTTACACATAATAAGGAGGAACAATACTCCACATAAAAGCCCCACAATAGCCCGTATTATGCATATGCTTGTTCTATTTTTGTGATACTTGACATTGCCTTATAGTATAGGTAAGGAACCACGTTTCTTATATGATTAGAGTTGGTTTAAACTAGATCCGAAGGTGATGTGATGCCTTTCAAGTTTCAGCGTGTGTACTACAAGTTAACTCTAACGGGAGTATTTAAACTTGAGACAGTAAGGTGGTAATTGAAAGTTAAGTGCTAAGTTAAAGCAAAAAAAAATTAATATTTAGAAAATGGACTAAAATAATGGAGTTGCTTGTTTGACTTAATTAATATAGTAGGTGACAAGTAGGTGCCTCACCTACATTGACTTATTGACCAACCCAAAGGACCAACTAGGTGCATCACCTAGTAAGACTCTTTTTTTGACCATATAATTGGGCCAAGTGCACTACGACCTACTTGCATTAATCTTTCCCAAGTTGAGTAGAAGAATAAGGGGAAAATGGACTGCCAAGGCCCAATTGTTTAAGTCCAAAAAGGCCTAAGTGAAAAGTCCCAGTAGGTCCATCACATACTTGCATTAATTATGGGCCAAATTGAGAAGAATAGAGGGATAATTGACAGTAAGGCCCAACAAGTGTTGAAGTGCCCAAAGGCCCAAGTTAAAAGGACAAGTAAGTGGGTCACCTACTTGACAATATATGACCCAAAATTTTCCAAGAAAGTCGGCCATTACACCTCCCTTTTAAAGGGATAAAGAATAGATCTTTTGCTCCATTTTTAACTTGCAAAATTTTTAGATTTCATAAGTTTCTCTCTTAGTGTCTATTGGATTCAATCAGCAGTCCTAAAACACCTTGGGGTTCTTGAGTATTGTCCCTTTTTTCAAGTAAAAGTTTGAAGGAGAGTTTCAGTTCCTGAGTACAAGTTTAGAGGATAAATTTCCAGAAACTAAGTTAAGACTACTGCCTATTCTTACCTCTCTTTAAATACAGGTTTGGGTGGAGAATTTTGTATATATCTGTCAAGAACTAATGGATGGTGATAAATCCTTGAGTCAATATTCTCCTGTTATGCTGAAAGATTTTTAGGGATTGATAGTGGCTGCCTTGTGTATATTGTTATTGGGGGCAGTTTGGGTATCTTGGCAAAGGATATATGAAGTTGAATTAATGTATAGAAGAAGGGTGTGGTGTTTCACCATTTGTGTAAGGGTTGTATAGGCCTACTTTCCGTCATGTGTTTAGATACTATTTTTTTGAGGGCCTTAATGTGATTAGTTGCTGACATCAGCTTAATCAAGACTTATATTGTAGATTAGTACCCAAAAAGGAAGGCTGACTCGTGACAGTAGTATTGGTCAGAAAATAAGGTATGTAGGGTTATTCGATTCCATTCTCCTTGGAATGACATATGATACTTGTGAGTAATATCAATAAGTGAATTTTCTAAGTTCTATTCCTAGTAAAGAAAACATAATGGCAGTGTACGATCTCCGAATAGCTAACAATATTTCCCCCTCTCCTTAGTGTGTAAAATTGCTTCATTATATGTTTACTACTATATACTTGTGTAATTAACCTCGTATGTGCTGGTATAGAAATAGTATTTGCAATTGCAAGTTTGGTGAATCCTTCTCATAGTTAGTTGAAGTCAATTGTGTCATTTAAGCTCACAAATAATGCATTGATGTTACATAGTTCCTTATGTCATTGTTACTGCCTTGAAGTATTGTTTTCATGTGTTCTACTACTGGTCCGTATTTCCAAATATCAAAAATGATTATGACCACCAAAACAACAATCTCAAAGATTAAAGAATCTAACTGAAGCAATTTGTATAATTAAGGGTGGCAGCTCAGGGGCGAAATCCTAGCATTGGCCGATCCCAATTGGTATATAAGGGTGGCAGCTCAGGGGAAAAAGCCTAGCATCGGCCGATCCCAATTTGTGTAATTATGAGGACCGCATCCCAGGGTTAAAATGCCTAGCATGGGTGATCCTCTTCTACCTCTGATCAGCTAGTCATTCGTATCACATGCCTTATAAAGATCATAACACACGAAAAGGTAAAGACAATAATTTAACATACACGATCCCACAAGAGTTAACAAAGGTGGTCTTCTGTTCAGATTTATGCACACTTGTATTGATACTTGGTTTCATTAAAACTTTTATTTTATATATGTAATTTTCTAACATATTCAGTACATTTTTTTGTACTAACATTCCTCGTTGGGGACGCTGCATTTCATGCTGCAGGTACACCAACTTGTAGACCTACTCAATATGATCATACGACACTGAGCTAGTTTTTGTGAACTCCAGGTTGATTCAGAGCTTTGTTGAGTCCTTGGTAGATTCATTTTGGTATTGTATCGTAGTTAAGGGTAAGGCGGGGTCTATCCTGACCTACTCTAAGGTTTTCTATCTTTAGAGGCTTTGTAGACTTATGTATATGATTCAGTTGATTCTTAAATAGGTCGTGGCCTCAACGGCCAAGTCTTGTAAATTAGTTTTCGATCTACTTATGTTGGTTCATATAGCTGCATCCTATGTGAACTTGTCACAAGATTGTCATAGTAATATGCATAGTAAGCATGTGTTACGTGTTGCTTCTCTCGGGCCTTTAGGGAATCGAGTGTCTATCCGTCTTAATGGGATTTCAGGCGTGACACCCTAAGCCTACCAATTCAAGATGTACCATTATATAGAAGAGACCTTTGACATATATCATCATCATTCATAAATGTATAATTGAGAGTAACCTTTCAATAATAACACAATTACATTGTAGACATGATCACATTACTTTCATTGCAATCACAAGTATATACACAACATCATGATTTAGCCCTCTAAGGCCCTGAATCACAATTTACCAACACACAAAGAATACTACAATTTAGGCATGAATAATGACATAATTGAATAAACTAAATCAATATAGACTTAATCTCTTCACATACTTTCATAATCTATCAATCGTAAATCACAATACACAATTTAGTATTTTGGGGGAATTTCATCATAAATCAACATTTACTTCCTCAATTCAATCATAATTCGTCACAAATAAACCTTTGAAAACGTTTTGAATTTGAACCCATGACTTAGAATTAATCCCTAACATTTGGGAGATTTTAGAATCTTTGAAATCATGTTTTGGAGGGGCTCCTTTGATGGAAACTACCATACCTAAATTGATGAAACTCATGAAATTGAAGAGAAAAGATTAACTCTTGAGCTCTAAACCTTGACTTCTTTTTCTCTAGTGGTGGTTTCTAGAGAGAGAATTATTTGGAGGGGAGGTAGTTTCTATTTTGAGTTTTGGGAATAATGGATTGTAAAAAGGTGTTTAATACTTTAAAAAGCCTTAAATAACTCTAATTAATTAAAATAAACTGACCCCTTACTTAACTAACCACCCCATGAAATTATCAAACTACCCTAACCTTGGCCGAGCCTAGGCAGATTTCCAGGGGTGACCTATGCTCACCAACCCACAGACCGTAGGTGGGCTCACGCCCTATCTTGCAGGTCTGTGGTTTTGTTCAGGAACTTCTCATCTAGGACCTTGACCTGCGGACCACCTCCATGAGGTGTGGATGGACCAACAGGGTGTAGGTCCCATCCGTAGGTCCTTGGACTTTTGACAGCTTTTGGTTTCTTGAAAGCTTTGGGGGTTAGACTTTAGGGTCCTCCTCCAAGACCTTTGGTTGGTCCTTAGGGAGTCGTACATTGACATTTAACCCCTAAACCCTTCAACCTAAATTTTGGAACTCATTTCACAACACAAAACCCCATATCAAACTCTACAACAAACTTGTTAAGCTCTCGTTTCACCTAAAATTTTCCGAGTAGTAACAATAACTCCCTCTTGGGAACAATTGACCTTGAATGACACTTTAAATACTTTTAGGGAAATAAATACTCAATACTAGCATCCCATCATGCATGAAACATCATAAACAATGCACAACAAAAGGAGGAAACATAAACTCGATCTCACACATAATCCTTGCAACACATGAAAGTATGAAGTACATCTACAAATTCATTATGCATGAAAACATCAACATTTATCATTTCATTGGAGGAATTACCTTCTTCAACTCAAAATATGCTCATCATAACATCATTAAGCACATTATTCAACTACTCTTAAAAGCATATTTAGGCATGCTAAACAATTCACATCATGAAGCATATATGCAACTCATACTAAATGCACATCAACACGAGGAACATAAATCATAAAACTCTTTTTCTCATTTAAACTTGAATTCATCAAAAACATGCATAACATAAGGAGACCATGGAAACACATAATCACACATGACTTAAAAACATGAAACAAACGATAAGGAACTCTTGCTCTCAAGCTTGAATAGGAATAGTATGAAGGATATAAGGATATTAGAACTCTCAAAAACCTTACTATTCATCATACTATCGCCGCCTTGGGAACAAACTCATACTTAGGCTAACATGAAAATAGCATAGGGACCTTAACAAGACATTTACAACGGTAAGGAACTATCAATATACTGGTGCCTTCATCTGGAAGAGCTCTCTTGTCCTCTATAGATCAGAAAGCATAGAAACGACCATAATTTTGATTGGTTGAAACTGTACCATTAAGAGAAGTTTGCTTGGCATCTCTTCCTTTTGCCGAAAGTGTAGGGCAATCCTTCACCTTATGATCATTCATTCCACAACCATAACACCCATTTCTATTTGTTAGGCACTTCTTAAGATGTCTCCTTCCACATTTGGTGCAAGTAGGTTTAGGAAATGGAGACCCACTACCTTTCTCTTGGTTAACCCTAGGAGTTCTTGAAGAATCTTGGTTAAAAGCCCTCTTTTTTAACCTTGGTTTACCTCGTTCATAGGACCTAATTCTCTTCATCTGCCTATTCTTTTTCTTAATTTTGAACTCCACAATTTATTGAGAAAATACCATAAGCCTAGAGATATTCATGTCATCATGGAGAATTGTTGTACGACATTCTTTCTCAACTAAGTTGTACATACCCGACACATATCTACTCATCTCATCCCTCGAGTTTGACAGCAAAGATGGAGCATACTTAGACAATAGGGTAAATTTTAAAGAGTACTATTGCACACTCATGCTACACTGCCTAAGGTTGATAAACTCCTCCACCTTAGTTTCCCTTTTCTAACAGGGAAAGAACCTACCAAGGGATGCTTCCTTACACACCTCCCAATCTATGGGACCCTCTCATACCAGCCTATTACTCTTCCATTGAGTAAGCCAAACTTGGGCAACATCCTTCAATTGATAAAAGGCTAGTTCCTCTTTTTATATAGAAGTGACCCCTATAGCATTAACTACCTTTTACACCTGATCCAGAAACTCTTTTGGATCCTCTCCCAACTTGGAACCAAGAAAAATCGGAGGATGAATTTTTCGTAGCGGAACTAGTAGCTGGGGGATTCATGGAAGTGGTAGTGTGGTAGGTGGTAGTGTGATAAGTGAGTATTTTATTTTAAAGATTTTATTGTCGTATTCTTTTGCTAAGTGTCTTAATCTTGATATCCCTTTAATGTTAATTTTAGGTAGTGTGTAATTCATGGTAAAATGTAATAATATTTATTGTAATATTCTTCCGACAGTTGTTTTAATCTAAATATTTCTTTAATATTATTTATGATATATTCAAGATATAACATATCTTCGGTTCTTTGGTACATATATAAATTTTCCTTCATTAATTGTTCTAATAGTTTTATATCTTCCATAGCCTCTATCCAATATTGTAAATATTCGTAATTCATTTTAATCTGAATTTATTTCTAAATCGTACCATTCTATTCTTTCGTATTCTAAATCATGTAAGTCTATTTCATACCATTGTTGGTCCAATATATCTTCTGGTTCGTTATTAAATATTTTTTCCCATATGATTCTTCTTAATTCAATTATTTTTATATCTTTAAGTATATATAATATTAAAGTTTCATAGTTTTTTATCATTTCATTATGAAGGTAAGTAGTCATGTTCTTTATTATGCAGATTTTTTTTATTTCAAATTATTCCTTCCTATCATATTCATAATTGATTAAATTCATATTAGATCATTATGAACTAGATTATTTTTATCATGTTTTCCTGTCACTACTAGCATCGTACTTTAGCGGATACTTTCTTCTTATCAGCGCCTCAACTTTGTTTACTCCCCTAAACGGCTTCCTCGCCTACCGGTTTCAACATTAGGATGGCATAGTATAGAAGTTTTCTCCCTGTTTCCAGTGTGCTAATAAACTAGAAATCATGATTCAAATAATTCTAATACATAATAACTAACATAAATTTATTCAATCATATATATGATATTCAGGAATATATGAAATTAGTTCCGCATATTTTTTGAACAATATACCTTTGCCTCTTGCTTAGCCATGCTATCTGAAATATCTGACTGGATTTCAGATTTATCCATTAACTTTTAAGTAATTAGTATCTTAAGAGAGTTTTTTGGGAAGAGAGTTTTTATTTAGGCGTTGCCTGCCTTACAATATTTACAACTGTGTCTATATATAGACATACAAACTTACTATTCTAAATACTTATCCTAACACATGTTCACTACTATTTACTACTATTCATGACTACTATTCATGAATAGTTCTTATTTTGTCTACCACTATCTACTTTACGACTTATTTGATGTACACTATCTACTACATACACTTGTCATTATTTGACAAAAGACCCATACCTATTTCATACCTACTTTATGACACTTATTTGACAAACTTTACATTATTACATGTAACTTCTTCCGTTTATCTTGACAACTTTATATTTACATTATTCTACATGACTTTTTTTTGTTCTTATCTCCTTCTTGTTTTCTTCCTTGTTGATTATTCCAGCTGGACCTCTGGAATTATATTATCTTCTCCGTTGCACTTTGAACATATATGGTCCGGGTATTTATGACCAATTAGCTTGCAATATCTGGTTAATAATTTTGCTGAAATAAATCCTTCTTTTAATGCTCGTGTCGTAGGTCGTTCTTCTGGCTTTAGTAGCGATAAAATCCATCTTTGGACTTCATCCATATCTGCTTTTCTTAGCTCCCTTGAATTTGAATAAATCATTAACTGATCTCTTGCATAGTAGCTCCATATAGCATTTCCATTTAAATAATTGTTTGCTAATTCTTGTATGATAGTTGATATACCAATTATTCTTTTGTTGGCATAAAAACTTGGTATCTCTATTTTGCATATCTCTTCTTGTTGTCCGATGTCCTCGGGTATAATCATATCTTTAGTCAGTCCTATCTTGATAACCTGTATCGGAGGTTTTATCTCTTCGTATAATATCTCCGCTGGTGCTGTATAGAATTTAATATAAAATAAATTTCCTTTCGTAACTCTTTTGTATGTGATGAATGCTTTGTGTAGTTCTGGTATTCCACTAACTTCTTCTCCGTCGTATGTGTATACTGTATTTAACAGTCCGTAGTTGTAACATGTTCTTACTAAATTAGCGTTAGTTTTTGGCCGTGCAATTAACTTGTTATATCCTTGTAACTTTTGTGTCAAATAATCTTGGTTTGGTTCTTTTGTAGTTGATATGGGGTTGCGGTTTAAATAAGTTTGGATTTTGTGTATATTTTCGATATAGGTTCGTGTGATGTAGTTATATGTCTTTTTCTCATTTTGGTTTTGCAAACTATCTGCGTATGTAGATGTTTGTGGTTCTATGGACATATGTCTAGGTGTCCTTTGGGTAAATGGTTTTGCGAATAGCTGGTTTAAGTTCGCATTTTTATGTTGTTTATCGCTAACTTGTTTGCTTGTACCTGCAGCTGTATTTAAACAAACATTATGGGTTTTAAGGAGTTTCCCATCGTCTCCTTTTAGCTCTGGGTTTTTTCCGTCTTCCGATCGACGTAGCTCCGCATTTTTATAGTCATGCTGCTGACTAGCTTTAGACTTCAGATTATCTTCATTAGTCTTTAGCTTTTGTATCTCGTTGTCCATACTATCCACTTTTGTACAAAGTGTAGTTATGGCTTTGAGTATCTCTTCCATTGTATTTTCGTTCTCAGTCTGAGTAGCTTTGTCTTGATAAGTAATCTGCAATAACATTCTTATCAGTTTTTATTACTTCAATTGTAAATGTGAAATTTAATATATTTAATACCAATCTCCTTATTTCTTTTGTTGTTACCGAATCTTGTATTTTTCTTGTTAGCCACCATTTTACTTGTGTATTATCTGTTCTTATAATAAATTTGTTATATACAATATATGGTTCAAATGATAATAAACACTTATATACTGAATATAATTCTTTTCTATTTATTTCCCATTTTATTTCTGTATTATTAAACGTTCCTGAATAATACCTGCAATGATGTTCTATCGTAGTGTCATCATACCTGTATTTTAATATTCCTCCATAACTTTTTTCACTTGCATCTGATTCTATTATATAAGTAAATTTTTTATTTTCATCTGGAAAGTATAGTTTAGGTAAGTTTTTACATAATAATTTTACCTTTTGTATTTGTATTTGGTCTTTTTTATCAAACTGATATTCTATATCTTTCTTTAATTTTTGTTGTAATGGTTTTAAATTCTCTGCTAATTTTGGTATGTATTCTCTTACTTGATTTACTAGTCCTAAGAATGATTGTAATTTCTTTTTTGTGTCTAGTTGTTCATTTGAGTTAATTATTTTTTGTACTATATGTGTTTGCATTTTTATTCCGTTTTTATCAATTTGTATTCCTAAGAATTCTATTTGATTTTTCATTATATCAGCTTTCTTTTTACTTAGACTTATACCTGAATATTCTATGATGTGTATAAATTTTTCTAATAATCTTATATGTTCATCTTGTGTCTTAGAATATAATAATATATCATCGATGTACACTACACAATTTTCTATTTGTTTAAAGTAATTGTCCATAAAGTGTTGATATCTACCTGGTGCGTTTTTATATCCAAATGGTAATACATTCCATTCATAAAATCCTTGTGGTACAGTGAATGCTGTTAGTTTTTTAGATTCTTCTTCTAGTTTTAAGTGGTAAAATCCTGATTTACAATCAAATTTGCTAAAATAATTATATCCTTGTATTTGTCTTATCTTTAGTATTTTATTTGGTATCGGATAATTATATGTTTTAGTTTTTGCATTTAAATTTCTATAATCAATAACCATTCTACTTTTTCCTCTTTTTTGTTCACTATGTTTATTTACGATAAATGCCGGGCTTGTATGCTTACTATTGCTTTCTTGTATATATCCTTTTTCTAGTAATTCATCTATATGTATCTTAAATTCGGTTAAATCATTAAAATTATACTTTAATGGTTTTTGGGTTATTATACTGTTATTATCAATTAGCTCAATTTTTACTTTTGTTTTATGTTTTTCCCATCCTTGTAAAGGATCCTCACTATATAATAATTCTAACTTATCTTGAATTATTTTTACTTTATCTATAGAGAATATAATTAATTCTATTTTAGGGTCTTCTTCTTTTATATTTTCTAATTTTTGTGTAATTTTTTCACTTCCTTTTATCCATTCTGTTGTTTTTCGTTTTTTATTATTTACTCTTTTTGCTCCTATTTTTTGTTTACACGGTGTCGTGAACCACCAGTGTGTTTTTGTTATTATATGTGGGTATAATTTTTCTAAAAATGGCATTCCTAATAGCATATCTTTTGTAGTTAATTCAAAGTTATATATTTCTTCTATAGTTAATATCTTATCCCATATTTGTACTTTTATATTTTTTGCCTTATATGTGATCATGCTTCCTTCATTATTAAATCCTGTTACTACTATAGGTGTTTTTAATTTTTCCCACTTATCTTCTGGTAAACAATTATATTTACATATATTAGCTTCTGCTCCCGTATCTATCATTGGTGTATAATATCGGTTGTAATATCCTTCTATTATTATCTTCGCAAGTATATATATTTTCATATTTTTATCATACTAAAGTCCTTTTTATTATTACCCTTTTATTTTCATAATTTATTGTTAATTGTTTGTCTTCTAGATTATATGGTTTTACTTGTTCTAACCATTTTATTCCTAAGATGATATTTTCATTTCCTTGATATATTTTGAATTTTATCACTATTGGTACTCCTCCGATGATTATTTCCTTTTCTGTAGTTTCTTCGGTATATATTAATGCTTTTGGTAGTTCGGAGCATGATTGTTCAATAGTTATTATTTCATCTTCCGTCACTAATTCTCTTGTAATATAATTTTCTTCTCGTCCTGTATCTATTAGTATTAAATATTTTCGTTGTTCCATTATTCCCGTGATGTAGTAATGATATGGTTTTATGTCTTCTTCCATTGATTTTAGTGGGGTTTTATCTATTCTCCTTGAGGTACTCATTTTTGATGATATTTGGGGTATCTCATTGTTTATTCTTTTCGATGTGCTTAGTCTTTCTTTTACTATTTCTAAATCTTCTTCTATATCAATTTCATTATAACTATAATCATTTTTATCTATGACTGTAACTATTCTTTCAAAGGGATCTTCTATTTTTATTTTATTTATTTTATTTTTTGCTGTTATTTTGTGTTTTGTCGTTAAAACATATAAGTTTTTACATCTAGCTGTAAATATTTTACTTCCCGGGGCTAGTTCTATTCCTGACATTTTCCAATATAATACTAATGATTTATCTATATTTCTGTCATTTACTGCTACTGAGTAATTAGCACTTATTATAAATTTAAATTTTTGGTATATGAGGTTACCTTTTACCGCACTTATTATGCTTTTTTCTATAGGTTGTATAATTCTATCATCTGCTAAGTATATTTCTATGGGTGTATCTATTCCTTCTCTAAAACATGCTTTTATTAATATTTCTGTTCCTCCTAAATGTACATATTTAATTGGATTTTTAGCCTTAATATCTTGTATTTCTTTATTTATTATTCGTTTATTTATTATTGGTATTTTAGCTTTTCCTTTAGTGTATTTGCAATCTATGATATGTTCTCTTTGACTTACTACGTAATATTCTTCTTTTTGTCGTTTAAACCAGTTTCTTATTGTTGGTATTTCGAATATTTTTGCTACACTTAGGTCTAATTCTTTTCCTTTTATTTGCTCAAATATATTATTATCAAATATTATTTTTTGTTCTGTCGATTCTTCATCTTGATATTTTTCTTTAGTTATTATTTGTATATCTTTTTCAGTCATTGATATCGTATTCATTATCCGATTCTATTACTGAGCTATTTTCTATTTCATTTTCCGATAATTCATATATACTATCATTGCTTTCTAATTCATAATCTACGTACTCTATTTGTGTATATTTTTCATCGTCTATTATTATTTCTGATATTTGTTTTTTCTTTGGATTTTTAGGTAATTTACAATCTCTAGCTATATGTCCTAATTTTCCACAATTATAACAAGTACATTCCGTTAGTTTTCTTTTTGGTCTATATGGTCTTTTGGTTTTGTAGTTTTTTACATAGTACCTTCTTCTTGGTTTTTTATATTTATATTTTGATCTATATTTTTTATTATATTTCTTTTTATTTTTATAATATCTATCCGTACAACCAAATTGGGGTGCTGTCTTATTTTTGCAACATGCCAAGTTTTTTACTAATATTTTTTCCATTTTTATTTCTTCTTTATGTTTTTCACATAGTTCTATAAACCATCGTTGTAAGAATTTTATTCTAGCTCCTAAGGTATCTGTTAATTCTGCTTCATTCCAACTTTTTATTATTTTTGAATTAAAAGGTTCTGGTAATTTTGTAAAATATAATTTTCTTATTTCTTTACCTTCTTCTATGCTATATGTTCCTTTATAATAGTATTCTCTAAATGCACATGTATATTCATCTATGTAACACATATTACATATTGCTAATTTTGTCATTAGATTCCGATTTATGATTTTTTCTTTATTTTGTTCTTCTACCTCTGTTGTCATACTACTAAATTCATTTCTTATAGCTATTTCGTATTTATATAATATTTCCATGGTTGTAGTGGCTATTTCACCATCAAATTTTTTATTATTTCTTAAAGTTGTTAAGCTTTCATTTGTTAAATTTTGTAGCCATAATTTTACTGTTCCTATAATTGTTCTTTCTATGTATCCTGGTGCCTCTGCTATTACTATCTTGTTATCTATTAATTGTTTTGATATGTATCCTACCCATAATTGGATTGTTTTATTTATGTCTGCTACACAGTCTAAATCTAAAAATTCATGTTGTCCAGTTATTGGTTTAGGCGTCCATTTTTTATTTAATCTTTTATCCCATGTAGTTTTTTCTTTATTATATTGTTCATAATTTTTATTATAATATTTTGGATTAAAATTTTTTGGGTTTTTTACTCCTGATGTGCTAGGTTTTTCGTCCATGTCTACGTCTTCTGCATTTACTTCTAAATTCTTTGTATTATCTATATTTGCTAAAAGTTCCGTATATGTTTCACTTGTTTCCGAATGTTGTTCTAGATCATCATCGTTTATTTCATCAACTCTTATTTCGGGTAGATTATCTTGGTTATTTTCTTCTTTTTCTTCTAATTCATCTTGTAATTGCAATTTTTCTTTAATTTTAATTATCTCATTTGCTAATTTTGTTTTTTGTTCTTTTTCTTTTTGTTTAATTTCATACATTTCTTTTAATATTGCTAGCTCTTTTTCTAGCTCTATTATTTTAGTATTTTTTACTTCTTCTAATTGTTGTACTTCCTTTTTTGCTTGTTGTTTTATTTTTTCAATTTCCGTTCTTCTATCTATTTCTTCATTTTCTTTTGTTATTCTTACCATAGCAGTTAAACTATCTTCTAGTTTTACCGTTTCTTTTTCTAACATTAAACTTATATTATCACCTATTTTCTTATATCTTCTTCCTAGATTAGAAAATATTATCTTTATTTTTAATCCGTCATAATTTTCATATGTTTTTTCATCTATTGCGTATTCTTCTTTATTCATTTATAAATTATGTTGTAGTTTATATTCTAAGTTATTTATTTGTATTTCTAGATAAAAAATAGTCTTTCTTTGTGCTAGTATAGATTTGTGACAAATTCCTGCAAATATATTACTATTAAGTCTATTTTGCCTATATTCTAATTCTTGTCGTTTTTCTATAATTACTTCATTAAGTTTTTGTCTATATTCGCTATTCTTGTTATTCATTGTTTTTTTAAGTATTGAATATATTTATATTCTATTTTAGATATATTATCTATTAATTGATTTAATTTTTCGTTATTAGTTTTTGTGATATTAAGTTGTTTATATTCCGGATATAATTTGTTTAATTTTCTTCTTATTTTTCTTAATTTTCTACTAGTATTTTTCTTACCATGTTTCTTATTATCCATAGCTCTGATACCATTTTTCGTAGCGGAACTAGTAGCAGGGGGATTCATGGAAGTGGTAGTGTGGTAGGTGGTAGTGTGATAAGTGAGTATCATAAATTTTTCTGTAGTTTGAGATTATTACTCAAAAATCTTTCTCTTAGAAGAGATTTTACTCGAACTGCTCAAAACTGTTTTGGAAATCTCAGTTTTCTCTCATCTTAAATGTGAAAACATTTACTCTTTGAAATACATAGTACACATATATCATTTTAAGGAAAATGAACTCAACTCTGCTCTTTCTCAAAAAACATTTCAAAATAAAATTATAATATGATCATTGATGACTCGGGAAGTCATACTACATAAACATTGATGGTATATCTAGATACCTTACTGCTCAAAAATTGATGGCATACTCGATTATCATACTAATTATGTTTTAGAAAACTCTTTTTAAAAATCACATCTTTACTTTCTGAAAACATATTTTAAGAACTCAATTGATGGCAATAAATAGCTTTTCAAAATTTATAACTCAAATCATAGGGTTCATGTGGAATTATTGACATGAACGAAGCAACTCAAGAATGTCAATGATATCTCTCAACTCAAAACTGCTCGACTCATAGGGTTCATGCGAAATTATGGGCATGAACTACTCAACTCAAGGACCTTCATGGTTAACATGTTGTAACCCCATGATTTAGAATAAAATCCCAAAACAATTAAGGAACTCAATAATCAAGGCTTAGAACATAAAGATACTGCTACTCTCAAAGATGCTCAATGTATGAAGTTCATGCGAAATTTATGGGCATGAATTAATCGACTCGAAGGTGTACATAATAATATGGAAATCATGTATACGACTCTTCTCATTCTCATGCTTACTTCCTCAAATCGATAGTTGATCTCAAAGGATCCACAATTAAAATCAAAGACATACTTGAATTCTACTTATAACTCTCCCTTAAATGTGAATTATGAATTCAAGAGTTATGGATCATGATATGAAGGATATTGATAACAATATAGCAGTTCCATAATTAGGACTGGAACTTTTAAATGAAACATGAACTGAAGAACTCAAAATCAACTTATCTCAACTATACTCAAATGTAGGGGTAGAATGCTATTCTTTTTTACTTATTTGAAAGTACATGTAGGGCGTCAGAATAAACTAGTCCAACACTATGATAGCCTTACATTAAAGAAGATTCTCGAAAAAGATTGAAAGAATCTTGAATGGAGTCTTCTACATTGATTTTTCCTTAGGGTTTTTCCCTAGGGTTTGAGAGAGAAGAGAATGATGGATTAGAAAATGAAAATCTGATTGTTTTGAGCTTTTTATTAGTCAACAAATTCGTTTAGGGTTTTTTTTGGCGCTAAAAAAACAAAATCAACCCATTTTAATGCTTTCCCGCCGGCTAAATTCGTAACAACACTTCATAGGTTACTAAAATTGTCATAATGTTTTACTTAAAAAAATGGATTGATACGAAATTGGTGGCGTTAGAAATTAGATTAAAATACCTTTAATTTTGTATATTGTAGCTCACGTAACTCTTTATATTCTAAGAGATATGGTTGCTTGAATTTGACCCTAGTAGAATCTGACATCAACACTTAATCGATAAGTAAACTTGATAAACACTTTTCAAGAACTGATAAAAAAATTAAGTTGCTCAATATTTATGGATAGATTTGCAAAAGAAACTCATGATTGGCGTGTGGGTGAACGAACCAATCACTATGGAAGCTTACATACCTCATAGAACTAGGTTCTTGGCGAAATCTTGAATTTCTTGAAGAAACACTTGTACTTTGAACTTTTTGTCCTCTTGAATCTTCTCTCTAAAAGCCTAAATGCTTTTGGGGATGAAAGAAACTAATTCTAATCAGTTTAGACTCCAAAAACCATTCTAAAAACTCTTAAATCCAATTGAGTAAGGAAAAGACCAAAATAGCCCTCATATTTTCGTGTAACTTTCCTTGATTGGACAATCAAACTTCAAAAGGGAACATCTCCCTCATACAAGCTCAAAATTTAGCAAACTCGATGGCATTGGAAAAATGATTCAAAGACCTTTCACTGGTTATCTTATGAGGCACCGAACTCATGTTGTACTAAAGGTTATGGTTACTTAAAGTTGACCCAAAAGTTTGAAGAACATAGGAATGTCTTGAATGAATTTTCTCTAATTCTTTTTGGAATTCAACATGATATATCCAGTGATCTTAATATTTAAGAAATTTTGAGTCCCTTAAAAATCTAGTCATCACGAAGGATGGTTTAGGTCGTTAGTTCAAAAAATTTTCTGAGGTGTTACAATAGCTCTCCCTTGGGATTATTCGTCCATGAATAATGGCTGGACTGGGTATGAAACGGGGTTACTCTTTTCATCTCTTCCATACAAACTAGAACTTTCCCTCATTACTACTCGAAACAAACTAAGGGCTCTCATTTAGCTATTTGTGATAGTAAAACCTCATTTTCATCTTCCTCCTCTTTTAAAACCTTTGACGGAATTATCATACCATCATTATCATGATAAGATCATTAACCTTCTATTTCTAACATTACTTTGTAACTAAAAGGACCTCATAAAAGATATTTCCCATACTCTTTTAAACTCATTACAATATTATTCTCAAAACTTGACTTGATTTCCAATCTTATCATCTCACCCTTAGGTCTAAAGCTGACACTTGAAGGGTATGGACCTATTTCAACATCCCTAACTAGTTTACAACCTCTTTTACTGTAGCACTAAGATGATGTTTATCTCATGACTACCAAACTCTCCATAAGCAGGAAGAAAGAGGTCTTTCTAATTAAATACCCTCTCGGTACACCTCTAATTGCTCTAGTTAATCTTGTGAGTTAGCTACACTTCACTTCCCTTATCTAAAGGTTAGGATTTCTCACTGGTACAACTCACATTTATTGCAGCTAATCACCTCAATTTCTCACCTACTCTATGTTAAGTCTTCTAGATAAAATTTCAAGACTAACATCATCACCCTCATGTTGTCATTCTTTCAGTTATGCCACTCATCTCAAATTCAAGCTTAATGATTATTACTAAACCTGAATATCAATATGATTGTTCTCCTGCTATGCTATACTCTTTAGTTGATCAGTTCTATAACTTTCTAAACATCATGACCCTCTCAAACAAATCATAAGCATAGTTTGGATCTATCACTTTATGAATATTTTTGCTCTTCTATTCGACACTTACACATGGTCATTACCTACACAATGACATTGCATCACAAGCTCCTTTCTAGCTAAAACACGCTCTACCTTGTGTGATGGAATCTTCATAACTCATCACTTCGTAGTCTACCCATAGGGTAAACTCCTCATCAACAACTTACTAGGTGCATGACTACAATAACATAATCTTGTCCATCACTATCTCCCTCTCATAAATTTCTATACCTTTGCATATTATCCTCTAACTATGGACTCTTTCACTACTACTACTCTTGATCTCGTAACTGAGGTTACCATTTTCAGTGAACATACTATCCAAGTTCTAAACATACTTTCTCATAACGATCTTAACTGAAACAAGGCTTAAGGAAAAGAGTACAACTCGCTTTTAGTTCAACGCACGATTCATATACTATGAGTGCATTCCTTTTCAAACTCAACACTTAACTCACTCATCGGCTTCTCTCAAGCCCCTGTGGAGGCTTATGACTTCCTCAAGATTTCTGGTAAGAAAAACTCATCGATAAAGGACTGACTTTTCTGTTCAACCACCTCTAGTATGATGGGTAGTCGAATAAATGAATCTGAGAAATGCACGAGTAAGAATAAATCTCTATGACTTAGCTCTATTGCACGATAAAGAGTTTGAAAGAAGGGAAACATTTCTTTAATGTATATTGTCCCTCATTGATTGAAGTGGGGCCCTCACAACCATTAACAAGACCCTATTGATACGCTTCATAGAAACCCTAGGACTCTTGAAATTTCTTCTCTGATACAAAGTTTATCACCACCAGAGCCTACACCGTGGACATGGTCGACATTCGAGAATCATTATTGGTCCCAAAGCGAACCCTCATCCTGGCTGACTACAAGCGGAAGACGAACCTAAGCATACAAAGCTTATAACAGAATAAAATTTATTGGAACTCAAATATTTAACTTGGAATATAATATCTACTAGCCAAAACTAGGCAACTCAAGTCTTTAAATAATTTAACAAGCTAAATGAAACAGACTTCTGAAACACTATTGTCTATATATGAAGCCTCAAACTGACAAAGATGGAAGTCGAAACAACAGCCATGACATCCTAACAACTGATACAACTAAAAGTACAAGTGGAACCCACTAGAAGCAAGGAGGCTCACCATATCTAATTTGAACTCCATGTGGTATACCCGAAGCTCTTAATTCTAACCCTGAATACCTGTATCTGCATCATGAAATAAGGTATGCCAGATGGCTCAGTACGTTGAATGTACGAGTATGTAAGGGAAATTCTAAAGCATAAACATAAGCTTGAAATTGATAAAAAGGAAACATACTTACCTGTTCTGAACTCACTCAACTAAACTCAACTCAACTCAACTAAAGATACTCACCTCATGATACTCAAGGATAATGAAACAGTAAAAGATGTAATATATATGGACGCTTTTAAAACAGTACATAGCAACACAATGTATTGAATAATACAATAATAACTCAGTTTGTATATATAAAAATACATTATAACTTTGTGGGAATTTCTCTAACCGACAACCATCACTATGAGCTATGTGATGCTACAGAGTCTCACCTACGCTGCTAGAACTGTCCTATATTTTGTCGGGGTATAGAACCTCTCAACTAAGTGGATCCACTAGTCTATGATAAAAGCATTGAATCATCTAAAAAATATGACTCTTTCTACCTACGTTGGCTACATGGAATATGGGGGTTGTGAGTTATATGAACTCTCCTCTATATCGGTGCTCAATAGTACTCCTAAAGTATACTAGCTCATATATTTAAAAATATAACTTTTTCTGTAGTTTGAGATTATTATTCAAAATCTTTCTTTTAATAGAGATGGTACTCAAACTGCTGAAAACTCTTTTGGAAATTTCACATTCCACTCATCTTAAATGTGAAAACGTTAACTCTTGGGAATACTTAGTCCCCATATATCATTTTAAAAATATGAACTCAACTCTACTCTTTCTCAAAAATATTTCAAAATCATATAATATGATCATTGCTGACTCAGAAAGTCAGACTGCATAAACATTGATGGTATATCTATATACCATATTGCTCAGACATTGATGGCATACTTGATTGTAGTACTAAACATGATCTAGAAAACTCTTTTCTCAAAACTCATATTTACTTTCTCAAAGCTCAATTTGAGAACTGAACTGTTGGCTTTAAAATGTTTTCAAAATTTATAACTCATGTCATAGGGTTCATGCTGAATTATGGACATGAACGACTCAACTCAAGAATGTCAATGATACCTCTCATCCCAAGACTGCTTGACTCATAGGGTTCATGTAGAACTATGGGCTTGAACTACTTACCTCAAGGGCCCTGATAGGTAACATGTAGTATCCCCATGATTAGGAATAAAATTCCAAAATGATTTAGGAACTCAATACTCAAAGCTTAGACCTTAAAGATACTACTCCTCTCAAATATGCTCAATATTTGAATTTCATGCGGAATTTATGGGCATTAACGACTAGACTCGAGGGTCTACATAAAAATATGGAAATCATGTATACGACTATTCTCCTTATCATACTTACTTCCTCGAAACTCAGCTCAAATCAATAGTTCATAACAAAGGATCCACAATTGAACTAAAAGACTTACTTGAACTCTACTCTTAACTCTCTCTTGAATGTAAATTATGGATTCAAGAGTTCTAGTTCATGATGTGAAGGATCTCGATAACAATATAGAAATTAGATAATTAGGAATAGAAGTTTTAAATAAACAAAACACCCCTCAAAATGAAGTAGTATAAAGTAGAGCCTCACATGAGTTTTATGCATTAATAACTTGTTAAAATAATGAAGAATAGTCTTTTTAGTGAGTTTTAAAGAGTTTGGAAGTCAAACATCAAGGGACGACGAGGACGTTCAGAAACTAGAGAAGAATGTGTTCTAGTGTGTCCTTAGGTTTTGGGTAGGTTTGGAAGTGTCGTATGAGGGTATAATCTGGTGAAAAGGCTTAAAATCGGTAAATATATGCTCCTAGGATCAAAATGTTTGAATACGATGCCCCGGGGCCACCCTAAGGAGCCCCGAGGAGGACCCCAACCTTAGAAAAGCAAGCTGCCAATCCATCTTGAAAAATGCACTTGGAGGGAATAGAGGCGTGTCGCGCACTTTCTCCCCCAAACAACAAAAAGTCAGTTTGCGACGTGGTCGTGTCGCAGACTCTACTGTCTCAAAATTTAATTCCCAATATCTTCAGGGAAAAGCTCCATGTCGCAGACTTGTTCCGCGATGAAAATCTAGAAATTCAGAAATCTATTTTTTACTTCATTAAAGGGTCCAACTAAGTGAGGGATAGTTTGGGTACCTTGGGTTATTTTTTAAAGCCTTGGGTTATTTTTTAAAGTGTTTTTAAGTATATTTAAACATTTAAAGTCTATTTTAAAGTCATTCTCCCAAATTCAAAACCCTCCCTCTCTCAAAACTCTCTCAAAAACCCCATGGAAGCTCAAGGTGAAAGATGGAACTAGGGTTGATGGTGGCTACGTAGTTCTTCTTCAATTTCGTTTGGTTCTTGATGATTAAGGTATGGAGATCCTTTACCCTTGATTATTCTTTCTTTTAAGGAGCCCAATCAAAAGGTTTTCAAGGTTTCTCAAATACACAAAACCCTATTTCAAATTCTAAGCATGGGTTCTTGTATTAAATGATGTTAAATGATGTTTCATGTTGTTATTAATGATTATTTATGGTTTTAAGAAATAAATCTTTGTGAACCCATGTCTTCTCAAAGTCTTTAAATTTGTCCTAAAGTGGGTCTATTGATTTTGAGTAATTGATGAAGGATTATTGAGTGGTTTGATGTTGGTTGTTCTTATATGATCTTAGCTATGTTGAATTGCTAGAAATTGTTATTGAATTGTATAATGTGAGGTAGTAGCCTTGAATGGTCATAAATTGGGATTTTAGCCCTTATGTTGCTTATTTAATATTGTATAGCTCAGCTTGTATAGTTGAATGTTGTTATTATCATTGTCATTGTATTGTTAATTGTTGGAAAATTAGGATGATGAAGATAGCTATGGAAAGAGGGTAAGTTGACCTAACTTGATGAATATTGTATAATTGGCATGTAATTGAGTATTGTGCCTTATGGCCTTCGAAGGGTGTTAAGATGGCTTGATCTGTGAATATTGCTATAATTGCTTCTTAGGTTGGATCTACCTTTGGTGGAAGTGTTGCTTGTTGCTTTTGAATTATGATTGTGGCCATGAAAGAGCATTCTATGAGTATTATTGTATTATTGTGTTCATATATGTATGAAGCTAATATGTAAAGTTCTAAATAAAGCTATATGTAAAGTTTTATGTGAAGCTATATGTGAAGATATGATGTGAATGAGTTTATGTGATCTCGAGATGATCCTATATAAAGTTGATAGCATTGTAATTTAAATTATGATTTCTCATGATGTATATGTGTGATGATGTTGGATTATGAAGTGTCCTCAAATGATAATGTTGTGACTTGATTAGTAGACTAAAGTGTCTCTTCCTTTTATTTAAAGTCTTGAATGCATGAATGTGTGATGTGGGCTAGAACTAAGAAATGGTGCCCTTTCTATAAACGCTGAAAGAGGAATTCTAGGCCAAGACTTGAATCGGTAGAACTAAGAGATGGTGCCCTTTCATAAGTCTGCCTTTCCTAAGTAAACATATAACCTTGAAGGATGGGGTTTAAGGAGATCTTCCCTTCTTGAGTAAAATGATAGACTTCGAGATGGATGGAGCCGGAACGACATGAGAATCCTTATGAACCTTGTTTGGCTATGACTAAGAAGCAGGGCCTTTCTTGGGAAGAGGTACTATGAGTTGGTTGAACTAGAAAAGGAACCCTCTCTAGTACATATGTGATTGAATATTCTATGGGTAACAAGGCTAGGACTGAGTGGATGTGGTTAGGAAGATAGCCTAGTTGAGTATGAGATTAGGTACAATGAACTTCCTTGGACATCCCCCAAACCACATGCCTACATGGGTTACTTAATTGTTCTACCCTTGGGAAGAAGAACAACCTCCACGGAGTAGGATACACTCCGGATTCCATGCCTAGTTAGTATGGTCTATGTCGGTTATGCCTATTCCCATAATGTGGGATGTGCACTATAGTTATTGAATAGGTTCTACAACGTGTAGGTAGTAGTATGTGATGCTATCTACACATGGCACGAGTAGGCTTTGAAGATAGTAAAGTGAGTTCCCTAAGTCTAACGACTATTATGTGAAAGTCCCCTTATGTGCTTGAAGGTTTCCTATGTGTGTTCTTAAAGAATGTTGGTCTATTGATGTTATGTTGTAATGGAAATGTCCTTATCTAAGATAATCTTGAGGAACACTTAAGTGTGCTTGAAGAGGTTGTATGGGCGGTCACTTCTTGTCTCACTCAAGTGTGTCTTAAGGTTATATTAGGTAGAGGTCCTATGGTAATGAAATGACATGTGTTCTTTTAAAGTTAAGCATGGGTTGTATATGGATATATGTAGAGTATAAGTATGGTTGGCTATGGTCTTATATGTGAATGTTGACTTGTATTATATCTCTTATACTTGTGAAGTGAAGGTTTTATCAAAATGATATGAAAGCATATATTCCTTGTAAATGTCTGTTGAAACATGTTTTTGCGTGTTCTCCAAACTTGGTATTTAATTGTGCTAAACCCTTTCTTTCCCTTTTTGACTAAAGTGTAAGGATTGGGAGATGGTGACATGTCATGTCTACTTGATAGGTTTCTAAGTGTTGACGATGAAGACTTGGTGAGTCCTCATAGATTCGAGGACAATACCCTACATGTTACTTTATACGTATTTCTAGTATTGTGTTTAAGTCTTGTATGGGATTAGTCCCAATGTTGTATTCAAGTATTAGATGGTTTTGAGACATCATGTGCAAAGTCTAGAAAGTCTTCCGCTTGCTATTTTTAATGAAATGTCTTCTTTGCAACGAAAATTTTAAATTCTTAGTGACTTTTATGATCTATGCGATGAATGAATGCTAAGGCTTGTATGAGACCTTCGAGAGGTCAAATACGCATGTAACGGCTAGGGGGTTCTCTCGGGTCGTTACAACCCTGGTATCAGAGCATAAGGTTCCTGGTATGGTCTTAGGTTGTCTCAAACCACATCTAGTAGAGTCTTGTTCATAATGTGAAGCGAGCCACATTGTGAATAGTAGTCTATTAGGTGCTAAGAAAGTTTCACTTCTTAATTCTTCAAGTCGTGCCATAGATCTTTGGTCTATAACGTCTTTCCCTTGTTCATTATATGATGGTCATTAGAGTATGACTTGCCTTGAGAGGTTTATGTTGCAACGGTTGAGGAAGAGAAAAGTTTGGTTATGATACCAACTATAGCTTAGTGACTTTATAGATGTGAGGGGAAACTTGTGATGTTGACTTGAGATTGAATGGGTTGCCTTATGATTATTTGTATCGTTAGTGACTTTCATAATCTATGCGATGAATGAATGCTAAGGCTTGTATGAGACCGTCGAGACGTCGAATATGCATGCAACGGCTAGGGGGTGCTCTCGGGTCGTTACAACAAAACACGAACTCAAGAACTCAAAATATACTTATCTCCACAATACCCAAATCTAGGGGTAGAAACCTAGATTTCTCTTTTACAGATTTGAAAATAGATGTAAGTCGTGAGGGAAAACTAGTCCAACAGTATGATAGTCTTACATATCTGGAAGAACAAGGTTCTTGAATATCTTGGATGAATCTTGAAGAATAACTTGATTAGAAGCCTTGAAACCCTAAATTGAAGGTAAACGATCAAGAAAACCTGTCTTGAGATTCTTGAATTAGTTTCTTGAAATCTCTATGGCCAAGAATTTTGATTTTTATTACCGATTCATAAATGTATGGAGGAATTTGATTTTTATTAGTGATTCATAAGCCATGTCCAGTAGAGTATTGTTCATAAGTGTGTAGCGCGCCACATTTATGAATGAGAGCTACAAGAAGTTTATGAAATCTCACTTCTTCATTACTCCTATGTCGTGCCTTAAAGTTTAACTATAAAAGGTTTTCACCTTCCTAATTTTTCTGTTGTGTCTTCAGGATATGAATACACAAAGGACTAATTCTAGAAGGATGGAAGAGGACAATGTGAATCAATGAGCTCCTCCTCAAGCCCCAATAGATCCTTTGGTTGAGAATGTGACCTATGCGGAGTTTTGGTCTACTATCTAAACGTTTCCTCAACCTGTTATGGCTCAATCAAATCGAGAAGTTATAGTTGCAGTGAACCCTATTGTGAATTCGACTGCTTCAAGGGTTAGGGATTTTGCATGAATGAACCCTCTCCAATTTCATGGCTCAAAAGTGGAAGAAGATCCTCAAAAGATTCATCGACGAGGTTTATAATGTTCTTACTATAATGAGGGTTTCTCTAGAAGAGAAGTTGCAGTTAGCCACCTTCCAACTAAAAGATGTGTCTCAGGTTAGGTATGATCAGTGGAAGGGTGGAACACTCGAAGGAGTGGGCCCAGTTGAATGGGAAATGCTCAAATTGGCATTCCTTGATAGGTTCTTTCCCCGAGAATTGTGGGAATTTAAGGTGGAAGAGTTCATAAATCTTATTCAAGGAAGTATGAGAGTGAAGAAGTATTCCCTAATTTTCATACAATTGTCCAAGTATGCTCCAACTATGGTTGCAGATTCGACAAATAAGATGAGTAGGTTTTTGAAAGACCTATCTGACTTGGTAGAAAAAGAATGTCGTACGACAATGCTCTATCATAACATGGATATCTCAAGGCTTATGGTATACGATCAAAAAAATGAGGAGTCAAAACTCAAGGAAAAGAATAGGGAAGTGAAAAGAGCTAGAACTAGTGAGGCGAACTTCTCCAGTGCTAGGTCTGATGGACATGGTCGACCAAGGATTAGACAAAGGTTTTCCAACCAAGGTTCTTCTATTTCTCCCCCAAGGGTCAACAAGGATAGGGTGTCTAACCCTAAACCTCAAGGAGGTAATAGTAGTGGTTCTGATGTGGCTAGACCTAATTGTGCAAAGTGTGGAAGAATACATGATGGTAAGTGCCTAGTTGGCACATATGGGTGTTTAGTTGCGGGAAGTGTTTCCATAAGATGTGATATTATCCGATGCTCAGGGTTTAGGGGAGATAAAATAAGCAAGCTCCTCTATCCAGTTCAAACTCCAATGCCTCATAGTAAAACAACTTTTATGTTATTCAATCCCGAGATTACCAAAAGAGCTCCCCGGATGTAGTGACCGGCATGTTTAAAGTCTTTTTTATTGATGTATCTGCCATGTTAGATCCCGGTGCTACTTTCTCCTTTGTGACACCTTATGTGGCCATGAAGTTTGATATAGTCCTCGAAGTGTTAATAGAAACATTTTCACTCTCTACCTTGGTTAGTGATTTTTTGGTGGCTAAGAGGGTTTATAGAAAATGTCTTGTTTCCTTGTCTCATAGAGTTACTCTTATTGACATGATAGAGTTAGACATGTTAGAATTTGATGTGATTTTGGATATGGATTGGTTGCATGCATAATTTGCCTCTATCGATGGTAGGACTCGGGTGGTTAGATTCCAATTTCCAAATGAGCCTATTTTAGAGTGAATGGGGAGAAATTCTATTTGTATAGGTCAATTTGTCTGTTGTCTTAAAGCTAGTAAGATAATCTCAAAAGGGTGTATTTACCATCTTGTTAGGGTGAGGGATGTTGATTCTGTAACTCTTTCTCTACAGTCGATTCTAGTAGTTAACGAGTTCCAAGAATTTTTCCCTGATGATTTGCCCGACATTCCTCCTGAGGGGAAAATTGATTTCGGTATTGATCTTTTACTAGATATGCAATCTATCTCTATCCCTCCTTATAGAATGGCTCCGGATGAGTTGTAAGAGCTGAAATACCAACTACAGGATTCGCTAGATAAGGGTTTCAGCCGACCTAATATCTCTCCATTGGGTGCTCCGGCGTTGTTTATTAGAAAGAATGATTGGTCACTTAGAAAGTGTATTGATTATCGTCAATTAAATAAAGTGACCATGAAGAACAAGTATCCACTTCCGAGAATTGATGACTTATTTGACCAACTTCAAATGGCTAGGTACTTCTCCAAGATTGGTCTTCGTGCGGGTTATCACCAATTGAGGGTTAGAGGGGTTGATATTCCAAAAATGGCTTTCCAAACTCGGTATTGCCATTATGAATTCCTAGTAATGTCATATGGGGAGACTAGAGCTCCGGGGGTATTTATGGACTTGATGAATAAAGTGTTTAGGCAATACCTATACATGTTTGTGATTGTGTATATGAATGATATTTGTATCTATTCAAGTAGTGAGAATGAACATATGGGCCATTTGAGAATTGTGTTTCAAGTTCTTAAGGACTAACAACTTGTTGCAAAGTTTAACAACTGTGAATATTGGTTGAGGTCTGTAGGTTTCCTTGGTCATATTGTGTCAAGTGAAGGTATTGAGTTAGATCCTAAGAACACGGATGCGGTCAAGAGTTGGACTAGTCCTCTATCTCCTTCCGACCTTAGAAACTTTTTCGGTTTGGTCGGTTACTATAAAGGGTTTGTTGAGGGGTTTTCCTCCATTGCTTCTCCTTTGACAACTTTGAGTCAAAATAAGGCTAAGTTTTTGTGGTTAGAAGATTATGAGAAAAGTTTCCAAAAGTTAAAAGATAGACTTACTTCAGCTCCAGTGTTGACCTTACCGAAGTGTACGAGTTGTTTTTGATACGCTCAAAGTACACCTCCCTAAATAAGTATATGTGAACATTATCAAGTAAAGAGCCCAACTTGTAGGTTAGGGTCGATCCCACGAGGAATATGTTTTAGACTTAAACTTAACTTATGATTATATTCATTTACTCAACGTATTTCTTAGACAAGTAGGTAAAAGGGGAGGGGGGGTTGTGTAACAAATAACTGATTATAGTTGATAGAACAAGTGAGCAAGATTCAAACTTTAGTTGTTATCAATGAGAAAGTAACTAGGGTATATGTCTTACCCATAAGCTCATAGAGCGGTAATGCTAGTAATAGTAATCCTTTCCAGGTGTGTCACATGTGTATGTATCTCTAAATCATTGGTCCGGCAAATAGAGAATTTCACCCCTCACTTAGGTCCGGCTACGTGTGTATAATTTACTAACCCTTACCTTTACCTCATATTAGACATCACATCAATGTATGCCTTAGTTTTCACCATCACACCTATTGACATTAGACTATTAGATAGTATCACACTAAATCTAGGTTGATAATTCTTTTCTAATTAACTACCTCCTTGGTCCGGCAAGTAGCAATAGGAGGTGTTCTACCGTTGCACACATTTAAAAAGACTTCTAAATGAAAGAATTATCAATGCATGCAATACACTATTCAAGAATTACTTAGTTACTATTCATACTTTGTTAATCGGTCATGGTTCCCACAACCCTAGTTGTTGATTTAGTTACCCATAGTAGCAAGAACACAATTCATATTTTTAGAAGAAGATTCATGAACTTACGTAATGAGTAGAAGAAACCCGAAATCTTCAATTGAAATTGAAACCAAGAATATTTATACACCGAAATTGGCAAATCAAATTGCTATTGTTTGCAAGTTAATTCCCAAGAAAACGCCAAGAACTAAAAGTTAACAATAAAGTCTAACCCCCCAAAAATGAGGTTTACATGCCCTATTTATAGAAAACATAGTCCCAATCAAAAAGGAAACGAAATAAGGAAATAAAATTGTGGGACGCGGCTTCAATCGATGAAACTGACTTACAGACCGTGGATTGACTTACGGTCCGTAGGTCCCTTCTGTGGCTCAGGACTTAGGTAAATTTTCAAACTACGTACCTGTACTACGGACCTTAGATCAACCTATGGTTTGTGGGTCCCCTCTCGTGGCTCTATACTTAAAACTTTTCATCAGATACTGGAAGTCAGACTTTCTGATACAAATGACGGACTTTCAGGATGGCTCGTAGGTCGACCTACGGTTCGTCAATGGCTTCCGTGGTTCGACCCTTCGTCAAGAATTCCCTGATGCTTATCTACACCTCCAACATACGGAGCATGAATGGACCTATGGTCCGTAGATCACCTCCGTAGGTGGCTCCTTCTGCAGAATATCAATTAATGTCTCTCTCAACCTCGTCCAAGTCTATTTCTTGTAAATTTAGCACCATAATCATTAGTTCTAATACAAAATGTCCCTAGACACACACAACTCTTAAGTGAAACGTATTAAAACTACCATAAACTAAGGGTCTATCAACATTCTCAACTTAACTTCGTTGTTTATCCTCAAGTAACACACTAAGATTCTAAACGACACTTGTATAGAAGCAGACATTCAAGCACAAGCAGTCACATGGCTTTCTATCCCGACTCCCTTTTTTATTGCAAATCTTTTCTCTTAGAATGAACAAACTATCTCATGCGGATCAAGATATGACAAAGATAGACCAATATACACACAACATATACTATTTCAATATCAGCAAGGTACCAACTGTCCGACAATGTAACTAGTGCCCGTACTTCAAATGAAATCCCTTTTTCACACAATGAACATGATTTTGAGTTAAAGGATTCATTAAACACTGACACTCAAAAGATACTTCAAGTACAGTTAGTGTTCAATACTATAGGCTTGCCCTTATTTTCAGTACTTAGAGTCTCAAAACTAGTTGCTAGGATCACTATTGGACTTTCTTAGCTTGTAACGTAGGCTCAGGGTCACGTGTGGTACATTTGGGTACTTTTTAGTGATTTCCTGTCGTCCTTGACATTACATTATTTACTTACCTCTTTATTGACCTATTTTTGGCATCTTTTCATTTCACTTTCTTTCCCTTACACTTTGCAACATGGATGCGACTTTTGATTTTATAACTCTTATTTCACACTTTATTCTTCTTTCTTTCACTTCATTTTTCTTTTGTTTCTTTCAACACTATTCTTTTTCCTTCTTTTTTCACAAAGTCAAATCCTCTTTCTTTTTTTCTTTTCATCACACCACTCTTATCCTACCCTTTTTTCATTTGGTTTCCTCTTTCATAGCCACCCTCAACTTATGCATTTTGCATTAATTGAAGTGCACAATGTCCGATGTCGCACCAAGGCCAAGATCAAGGTAACTTTTGACTTAGCCAACCTCAACATAGGCTTTTGGCATATGTGAAGGTGCACATGTCCAAGGAGGGACCGGGGCCAGGAAAATATTTTAACGGAAGGTGAGTTAGGTGAATCAAAAGAAACGATGAATTTTAGGCTCAACTATTTGGAACAAAAGGGAATAATGCAACCATTTGGTTAGATCATTTTATACTTAAGCGGAGTCATTTGAACAATGTCCTCTAGTCACTTCCCAACTTCTAGCCTAGATTATCCTAGCAGTACCAACGGGGAAAGTTCTAGATTGGCACACTGTCTCAACATTCAACTATTCTCACACACTTTTGTCACCTTGTTTCATTATTAGATTATCAGATTACCCAGTTCAAGTTTTAGGTTAAGTCATGAGATCAAATTGTTTCTTTATCATGTCATACTCAGAGCCATAACATTCAACTCATTCAAGCCTACAAATTTTAGCTCATATCACAAATTTTGAATGTGTATCATTTTTGATTCGTGATTAAGTCATCATGTTTCATTCTTTCTCAGCCTTCTACATATACAATCCGAACACATATCGGTTCAACAGGAATTAAAACAATATCTTGGGGGAAAAGAACACAGGAAAGAAAACCCCAAGAGAGGATTATGAAATGGGTTACTCGAACTTCACCCTATCACCCACAATCCGTTAACCCCACCCCCAACAAAATAGAGTGCAATTGTCCCCATTGCTCAAAAAGTAAAGTATAAAGGATCGACACTTGGGTCACCCTTAGTAGTGCCCGCATCAACTATGACAACACCATCAATAATGCTATTAGCTAATCTCACTGCCCCATCAGTGGTGCTCACACTACTCGAGGCACCAACACCACCATCCCTAGCACGCTGTTGGCGTGACTCCTCATAACCATAAATGCTCTCCGAGCCTCCTCAAGATGTTGGCGCTCCCTCTTGTAAACCCTCTTAGCCTTAGTATGCTCAAAAAACCGACTGCATAGGGGTCACTTCCCAGCATGATGGGAAAAATCATGTGACTAGTCAACTCTTTCCGGAAAGCAAAGACATATGTGGTGGGAGGTGGACTCTCTTGGAATTAAATCTCAAATGAGTCAACATGTTGGCGCACGGCCTAAACCATACTATCCATTATTTTCTCCATTCACTGGTCCACCCTAGTTGCAGAATCATCAATAGCACGCTACATCCAAGGACTAATAAACTGTAGTAATGAGACCATCTGAGCATATCACTTCTGGACCCGAGCCAAGGGCATGGGAACAGACTCTGAAGAGGGGGTGGATCTGGAGGAGCTAGGGGCCTGACTGGAGGTCAGAGCATCCTCAGTGGGGGTTGAAAAGGCATAATTGTCAACCTGTATCTGCTCCACATCACGCACTAAGTCCGCTCCCAGTGGACGCACCTCAACCTACGACTCACTATGTGGTGCCGCCACATTTGCCTCATGTCACGCCTCAAACCCATTAATACGGATAGTCACATGATGCCCTAAAGGCCCGAGAAAACCAATATGTAACATGTGCTTACTATGCATATAACTATGACAATCTTAAAGTTGTAACAAGTTCACATAGGATGTTGTGATAAGAATCAGCATAAGTAGACCTAAAACTTTTGTACAAGACTTGGCCGTTTAGGTCACAATTTGTTAAGACACATTTGAACCATATACATTAGTTTACAAAGCCTCTAAAAGATAGAAAACCTTACAGTAGGTCGGGACAAACCACTCTTTACCCTTAACTACGATACAATACCAAAATGAATCTACCAAGGACTCAGTAAAGCTCTGAATCAACCAGAAGCTCACCAAAAGTAACTGAGTGTCGTGTGCTCCTACTGGGGAGGTCTAATAGCTAGAGTACTTCTTCCTGCCGCATGAAACGCAGCGTCCCCCGTGAGGGACATCAGTACGAAAAAATGTACTAAATATGTAAGGCAATAACATATATAAAATAAGAGTTTGAATGAAAACAAGTATCAATATATATGTGCATAAATCATAACAGAAGACCACATTTGTTAACTCTTGTGGATCATGTATGTTACATTCTTTTCTTTACCTTTCTGTTTGTTATGATCTTTATAAGGCATGTGATACGAATGACTAGTTGATCAGTGGTAGAAGAGGATGACCCATGCTAGGCATTTTAACCCTTGGGATGCGGTCCTCATAATTACACAAATTAAGATCGGCCCGTGCAAGGCTTTCACCCCTGACCTGCCACCCTTCTATACCAATCGGGATCGGCCCATGCTAGGCTTTTATTTGCCCCTAGTCTGCCTCCCATATTTATACAGATTTCATAACTAAAATTCTTTAATCCTTGAGATTGTTGTTTTGGAGGTCATAATCATTTTTTATATTTAGAACTACGGACCAGTAGTAGAAGACATGAAAATAACACTTCAAGGTAGTAACAATGACATAAGGAGCTATGTAACATCAATGCATTACTTGTGAGCTTAAATGACACAATTTACTTCAACTGACTAAGAGGAGGATAATTGCATAGATATAGAGTAGTAAACATATAATAAATTAATTATATACACTAAGGAGAGGGGGAAATATTGTCAACTATTTTGAGATCGTACGCTGCCACTATGTTTCCTTTACTCGGAATAAAACTTAGGAAATTCACTTATTGATATTAATTGTAAGTATCAAATGTCATGCCAAAGAATATTGAATCTAATTGACTTACATACCTTATCCTCTGACCAATACAACTATCATGATTTTGCCTCCCCCTTTTAGGTTTTAATCTACAATATAAGTCATGATAAATTAAAATTAGCAGCTATCACACCGTGAGCCTCGTAAAAAAGTAGCTAACTTTGACGGATAATAAGCCCATACAACCCTTAAAATAATGTGTATCACCACACCCTCCTTCTTTGCCCAATACATACATTATATATCTTTTTCCAAGATTACCCAAGCTGCACCAACAACAATACACATAAAACAACCTAAAATATTATTTATCATACAACCAATTATTGAATTCACCACACCCTTGAGTTCTTTATAACAGCACACCCATAATTACTCACTCAAACTCATACATAAGGAGGAAGAAAATGGAGCAGTCACATTACCTCAATTTCTGCAACTTCTCGTTATAACTTGAATTTTTCTAGAACTTCAACTTCCCTACACACTTAAATCAAAAAAGAAGAGAAAAGTATGTTAATAATTAAGGTAATTGAACAATAGCGTGTACTTCTGCCTTGTACTTATAATTAAGCATGAATATCATGTTTTCTAGTCTTCCATGAGAGAATTAAGCTAAATTCATAAGTGTTTCTCTTACCTTGGTTTGCAAATATAAGGGTTTAATTTCTTCAAGAACCCTAGAAGGAGTTTTTAGGCTGCTCTTGAGAGAAAAGAGAGAGATAGCTTAAGTAAATTGTGAATTTTTTGTCTTAAAATTAGTGAAAAGATCAACTCATATTGGGTTTATATGGAGCCTTCTTGACCATAAAATATAATCCTCTAGAACCTCTCTTCTTTGGTCCATTTTCAGCCACTAATTGGTGAAATAGGTGATGCACCTGCTTATGTACATCAAGTAGCTCAAAAGGTCAAACTAGATGATGCACCTACACTACAACATTTTAGGCCTAAGGCCACACTATATCTGGACAACGCTTGTAAAGTGTTGCCTAAAATATTTTTGGGGACGCTTTTAAAGCGTAGCCTATGTTTTTCACTTTTAGTAACGATAATATTGGCAACACTTGTAAATCGTACTCTTTAATGGTATAGGCTACACTTTATAAGCGTTGTTATAGTATGAAATAATTGGCAACAACTATTTACGTATATGGCCACACTTTTAAAGTGTCCTATTTTTATAATTTTAAAAACAACACATTACAACTGTGGCCTTAAAATTTTCACGAAATTATTATATTCCCTCAAACATTTTTAACTCTCCCTCCCATTTTTATTTGTGATCTTTTTTAAATAAAACATTAATAATTCAATAAAAAAATTCTCTTTCTGCAGACACACTTTACTCCTTCTCCCTAGAACACGCTTTTCTCCATAACTGATCGAATAGCGAAAGCTGAATATTTCTCCATACCTACGATTCTCTTCTCCAGAACACTCTTTTCTCGAAGAGCTGACGAGATAAAGGTAAAGATCTGAAGATCGAAGAACATACTTTTCTCTTTCTTCAAACACGCTTTTCTCTGGAAGAGCTGAAGTCAAAGAACTAAAGAGCAGAAGCTGAAGAACTGAAGAGCTAAACTGAAGATTTCTTCGATACCTACGATTCTCTTCTCCCTGAACCGAAGATTTGAGCTTAGCTGAGCTGAAAATTTCGTCAAGCATAAGTACCGATTCCTCTTCTTATTCTCATTATTTTTGTCAATATGTTAGAGGATGATGGCAGAATCGCAGTGTATTTGTGTACAGATCCCAAATTGAGCTAAGATATTTTTGCCCTTTTAAGTTTGGTATAGGTTTTACCGTAAGATTTTTGCACTCCCACAATTTTTACAGTGTATTTATGTACACATTCTCGTAGATGTTAATGATTTTCTTGAAAATAGGTTAGAGGATGTTGGCTATGCTGTTGGAGCACGGATTTTAGAACTCCTCTGCCACAGGGAAAAGGTATGAAGCTTCAATGCTATTTCCACCCTAATGTTCTACTTTTATTTCTTCACTTAGAGCAACTTCATATCTTGATGCTAGTTGTGGCATTACATATGTCTCGTCAACGCTTATTTTCTCTGCGACTAATAGTGTTTCAGGAACCGTACCTTGTCTATATAGGCATATATGACCTGCAGTACTATGTTATGGATCAAAATGTAGGAAACTGAGACGATTCTATGACATACTACTTGTGTACCTGAAGAACTTACGAGTTTAGGTGATCTCCAATGAACTATAGAAAGATCCACACCATCATTAATTTTGAAACTTTACTTATTAAGTATCAAATGAACATGAACATGCTGTAATTTTCAAGTAAACGCTTCTAAAATGCTCTATTTTGATATTAAACATAGATGGATAACATTAAGAAGATCACATAATCTAGAAAACACAATACTAATAATGAAAAACAAAATTAAATGACACCAAGTATGATATGATTTTGCTAAAGATTTTCAGGGTTAGGGATATCAGCCCAATTAAGGTAGCCAACATGAACGATAGCCCGAAGAGAGTTACGCATCCCCTTAACCCTTAGAGTCCTAAAGACACAATTTTTAGGATCATATGAAACAAGATATCTGGATCTTACATAAAGAAAAGTAGCATGAGCTACAAAATTAAAACTTTAACTTTTAATCTTTTGAATTCCATTTATTTACTTTCTTTCTTAATTGTGTCTTTCCTAGTAATTTTACCTATTTTTCCTTGGTAGTATATACTTATTTGTTTTCTTTTTTTAACAGGCAGTAGGCATTAGAGACAGATTAGTGAGTTATGCAGTTCGAAGTCGCTCCTGGTTTTGTCGCTATCCCTAGTTTGTCGCTCCGACAAAGGTACAACTTTTTACCTTTAATTTTTCCTTGTTTGTTTCAGACTAAGAGTGTTATGCATTGTTGTGACTGAAATAGTGAGATGCTAGTTTGTATCAGTTTCTTAGTTGATATGATTTGATTTGTTTTCTTAAAGTTAACTGAGTCTCCTTTTAGTTTGTTAAAGATGGTATGTAGTTCATTCAGTCGTGATTTTAAGTGTGCCTGCTATGTGTTCTGGGCTCTTGAAATGGGGTTGTAAAATCTAGTTGTTTACCTTTCTCTCCAAGTGTGGCTCAGTTCTCTTTTCAGCATCTTTTAACTTCCTCGTTGTATATCTCCGTCTGATTGTTCTCAAATGCTATATCATGCTATGAGGCTTCAAGTTCTAATGTTCAATTTGATCAAAAATAGTTTGTCTAGGTCCTTATTTTTTTTTGAGTTTATTTTAGTACAGTTTTTATGGACAACATATTGTAAGCAAGTGAGATAGTATACTCAGAAACTATTTTGTCGCATTAAAGTAACTGAAATTTACACACGATATAAGTTACTTTTAAAAGTTAGTTTTTGACTTATCCTCTAGAGTACAACTGATCTCCAAGAATTAGAAAATCAGTGGCAACAACTTATATTGTTTGCATAGGCTGCCACTGCTCATCTGAATGGTTGTACAGGTTATGGAGTTAGTTTAGTTGTGCCTCCTGCTTCCCTACTAGGACATTGTATCTATACGAGTTATAGAATTCGTATAATGTATATACAGTGATAGAAATTCTTGATACTCAGCTGGTGCAATATTATATAGTGCTGGAGATTCTAGAAACTCGGCCGCTGCAATATTATACAATTTTGGAAATTCTGGAAACTGCAATATTATACATTGCTGGAAATTCTGAAAATTTTGGAAACTCAGCTGCTTCGTGATCAACGACACTGTCCTATGGTATGAGTGTCTACGATCGTCGATAATATAGTAACCCAACCGAGGGTTGGGGTTTTGTCCCAAGGGAGCGGTTTTGAGAATTGATAGAAAAATACAATTTACATTCTAAGTAGTAGTAGCTAAACATATTAACGAACAAAAATATAGTGAATAAAGGGGGTGACACGAAAGTGTCAAATATCTAAGGGAGTTTTGTAAGAAGTACTACAACAGCAAAATAAATAAAAAAATCAAGTACGGGAAAAGGTTCTTGGGATGTGACCGCAATACAAGTTGAGATAAATTGTTGGGTACATGCTTTCGATAGGACATTTGCAAAACAATACTGACTAAGCTAAGCTTTAAATGGAAAAGAGTCCCCTCTCGGGCAACTTACGTTGTTCCAAATGCATTCCTCTCAGATTCCCATTTGCTGCATGAAGACCAGCCTACGCCTTACCCCACTTACTCTCTCGAGCTGAGTGTTAGGATATGGGACTAGGGCTCATCCTCTCGAGCTGAACCTCATGTCGACCCACTCCTTAGGCCATCAATCTAGTGGTTTTGCTTACGCAACCTCCTTCTCAAGCAAGCCGAAAACACGTGGGTGTCTTTGTATTTGCAACTAAAAACCCTTTCGATTAAACCACAACCACTAAGTGGAATCACCATTAAAATACATCTAACCTATCAGTAGGCAAGACCCAACAAGAATATCAACCTATATTTGCTAAATAACACACCACTAATAGAGGTTTTTAGCCACACATCAAGAAATAAGAAATTATACCTAACATGATAATGAAATCAAATGGGTATAAGATATTAAACATTAAATTAAGCAAAGGAAAATGAATAGAGAAACCAACTTCCAACTTGGGGAAGAAGAACTCCTTTCTTCAAGTGTCCACAAAACCCTCTCAAAACTTGATAGAAAAATATCAGGTAGAATATGTTCTAAGTGAAAATAATAATAATAATTGTTCCACACTCAATTTCCCTTAAAACTACAATTCTAAATAATGTTTATAGTTTTCACAGATTGTGCTGTGGGGAATTGTTCAGCGTCATTAGTCGAGATCACCGATGAACTTGGCGATCCGCCGTTTGGTCAGCTCATCACCTTCATTGTCTAGCATCCTCGCATTCTGGATCATTTGGCGATAAAGTACTGTGTCGCGGAACTGATTGGCGACTTACTGACCGCTCCTTTCCTTGCCTTTTGATCCGCTTCCTTCAAGGCTTCGCGTACTGGAATGAAGGGCGGTTCATGATGTTTCGGCGAATCGCCAAGTTAAACTCGGTGATCTGCAGGATTCCATTCCTTGTTCTTTTCAGCCCTATTTGCTCCGTTTTGCACCTAAGTGTCCATGTTTCCACTAAAACATTAAACACATGAAACTTGCATTTTAATCATGTATTAAGATAAAACAAGGATTCAAGGACACTATTTCTATTAAAATACAGCCCTAAGGAGTCCAATTTGGGGACTCATCAACACCCCCAACTTAAACTTTTGCTTGCCCTCAAATAAACTCAAGTTCAGCTGTTCAAAAAGGGTGCCTCAAACAGTGCTACACAAGACTAAATCATGAATGCACACAACAAGGCTCAATTTACTTATGCAAGGATCACTTATGTACTCAAAGATTCAAATTGTGACACACCATCACTAAAGATTCTCATGCTCGCAATACTTGTTACTTGTGCAAGTTCAAGCTCAACAAAAATATCTATATGCCCTCGCACAAAGAATGATTCCATATTCACACACACATAAGAGTCAATTTAAGATAAGGAATTAGATACAACGCTCACACTCAAAAACAGGAACGCAATGCATGTTTTCACCCATAGGTTTACCCTTATTTTCCAATTGACTTCGATCTAACTTTCTCAAGATCAAAAAGGTGTTTCTAAGTCTTGTAATGGGGCTGAGTGCAAATGTATGGTCACTTAGGCTTAGTGACTTTTTCCTCGTGAGATGTGGTATTCTAAAAGCATTCCTTTCTTTTCCTTTATCACACATTTTTCTAGTGCTTCTAAGTCATCCTTTTATTCACTCCCCATGAATTGCTAGGAACCTCAATATCCTTTGTACTTTATTCCACAAATTTCTTTTTCAATTTTTATTTTTTTACTTTTTATTTTTTTTACGGAGGGATCCATTGTTTTGCAACATAGGTATTGGAGGACTTTTTATAGCGCTTCTTGACTTCTCCTTTTTTTTTCACCACACCCCCAACTTAGGCTTTTTGTCCTAAGTTCGCTATTTACTAAACCACAAATCAAGAGGATTATAGGTAGTGAATCAAGTAAGGTCTAGGGTCTAGATTTATTAAAGCATAGTTCAAAGTAAGCTAATCACACAAGGCATCGATTTTTCAGTCAAACAAGACTAGACACGTTTGCTAGCGTACAATTGTCCTCACAAGAAAATCAATTCGATAAATGGCTAGTCACAATGAGATGCAAAGAGTGCAAATATTGTCTATGTAACTTCATTTGGCCTCGTCGTAGTCGTGCATTTATGTTTGCTCAATTGGGAGCACTATTCAAGTCATCGGTATTGATCGGAACCAAGACTTAATTTTTTGCAAAGGAACAGCCACTTTCAATACAATTGGTGGCGAATTTTTTTCTGAAAGGATCAAAATTGTTTTTGAATTAAAACAACAAGATCCATAAGCTCAAATATCGATAGAAAAGCAGTAATTAAAACACAAATTAAAATAGACAGCCCAAATATCCAAATAACACACAAAGGTGGGCCTCATCCCACCACAAATAAAAGCATTTGTCCTCAAATGGAAATAACAACGAATCTGAAAGGTAGAGTAAAGAAAGACAGAGAGGTAGATAAAGAGGTGATCCTGGCTACTTGATCGACTCATTTGTCTAGATTTCAATGCTGGGGGTAACCTCTAGAAGGACCGGCCTCACTTAATCCCGCAGCTGGTGATTTGGCCAAGGATGCCTGCACAGCAGCATCTATCAAGATTTCCTTAGTCTCTGCTATGTCATTTGATGTAGCTCCCTCGAACATCTCTTCATCAGTCTGTGCTTCTGCTCAAGAATCTTTTGTCTGCTCCACTCAATCCCCATATCCTGTAGTAGTCTTAGGCCTCTCAGGCATGACTGGAATTTCCAATGTCCCAAAGACCATGGAAACATTAGTGGCCTTCAAGTGAATCACATCTTCTCTCAGCTCAGCAATTGCAGCTTTTAAAAATCTTATCTCACTAGTGGGGCCTTGCCTGTGCTCACACACCGCTATCCTAGCCGTTAGGGCTTCTATGGTAGTGTTCATGGGTGTCACAACTTCAGTTAGGGCCATCTGGATCATGCCTGGACCAACTGCTTCTATACAAGCAGCTCGAGGATCAGCAGAAAGGGCCATTTGTCCCATCTGATGTTGGGAAGCGTGGGTGAGTAGGGGATTGGAAATAGCAGCAGAGGAACCGGGAGTGTTAGTGGAAGTAGTAGTGGTAATGGATATACCTGAAGGTCCAAGAGCTAGAGTGAGAAGAAGTGCTTCTGTAGGTTTAGATCTAGAGGTCGCCACTTCAGTCTTCTTCTTTTCTGCTTGATCCTTCAGATATTCGGCTTCAATATTTTGGATATTGGTCGAGGTTGTCAGCATCACTTCTACATCCTTCTTGACATCCAGAGGTACTCGAGCATATTTGCACAATGTAGTAATTAATACCCAGAAAGGGAGAGATGTCTGGCTTTGCTTGGCACACATATGGATTTCAGAAGCAATAATCATTCCAAGATTTATCCTTGTTTTCTCTATGATGCACCCAAGACATGCTGCTTTAGCGACGCGAAGAATTGATTCATTCTGTGATAGCATAATAGAGCTGTTGATAAACCCAAACCAGTATATTGCAGCTACGTTCAAATGGTTCTTTTCAATTGGGATTCCTTCTGCTAGTCATTTCGGAGTATTTTTATCTGAGATTAGCGGGACCAACCACTGTTTCATCGCATCCAGCTGCTTTGTTCTGATCAAGTGCTGACAGTGATCATTAATCTTATTGGACATACCCAAGGCTATGTTGGTAGCCTCACTGTCGCAAGCTACCTTCCTTTCTCTGACCACCACATATTCAACTGCTTTGAAAGATGCGACTAGTCTTTTCCGCTGAGGTTCCAATGCACTGTATGCACTATAAAACTCTCTGACCCAGCTTGGCATATAAGAACCACATGGTTTTGTGAAAACTTGAAATTTGTGACATTTCAGGCGCTTCATAATCTCAAGATACCTATCGATCACACCATCAATGGACAACATTTTTCTTCAACGATTATTCTTAGTCCATCAAACTTTAATCTATTCGATGATCTGGGCGGGGGGGATTCTATTGGAGGTTCCAGTATTATTGCCTGTTCTGGAGCTGGAGGAGTCTGAGCAGTGGATCGAGGATTTCTGATCTGCGATGGGTTAATAAGTTGTTTTGATCGTAGATCATTCCTCCATGCCTCTATCAGTTTTTCTTTTTGTGAACTCATACTCTCACTATCTTATGTTGTAGGGTCATTGTTTTAAAAACCCAGGCTATTGGAGCTTGCATCTGATAGCTCAACAATTTTGTCCTTGCCCTTGCCTTTTTTGCTCGCACTAGAAAGTTTCGCAACATTACTTTTTGATGCAGCTGAATCATTGTTCATTGTTATCCCTTTTTTCTTGCTTTGAGTTGGCTTGTTGCTTCTTCTAACTTTGGGTCTGGCCATGTCTGCAGTCAATAAGGAGTAAGTTAGAAATAAGTAAATCAGTGGTGCACATCTTTAGTGGCAAACAGATGCGCCGAACTCATCGGCGAATTGCCAAATCTCTTTGGCCAGTCGGGTCGAGCTCACCTACGATTTTGCCCTAATAGCTTTCACTAGTCGGCGATGAGAAAGCACCATTCACAAATCGCTGACTACTATCGGCGATCAAAGGTTCTTTCGCTGAAAGTTACAACGCAATGAAGATTCAAGACTGGAGACAGAGGGCGATCGAAGCCACTTTAGGCGAGCCACCTAGTTGTTTGACCAACCTGAACCAACTCGCTAAACAACCTAACGTGCCTTCTTTCAATTTCAATTCGACCTCGCAAATTCCCAAAATACAAGTAATAGTTGCAATATTGAAATGAAATTAAGAATCATTACATTCATCCACCCAAAGCTTAAATCATTTAAGGCAAAGGGAAAGAGGGATTTCAAAAATCGAGATCAATTAGGCACGATTCTCAGATCGAATCTGGCATTTAGACAAGATAGGTTTATCAGAGAGAGACCTAGAACATGTCAACCGAACCAGTTTTAATTTAATAAGAGGACAAAATTTTAGTAGTTTTGGGATTATGGAGAAACCAACCTTTTATGCTGCTTGAACTGTGTCGAAATGCTAGGAAGCAATGTAATCCCACGCTTTAGTACTAATTGACAACTAAAATACTAGGAGTGTAGAGATAATGAAAATTACTTACTAGGTGCGGTTTTTTGACAATAGAAATTCAGTAGAAAATGAACATTTTTTCCATTTTTGAAACTATTGGCCTTTAAAAACTGTCGAGTTGTTGCTCATTCGACGATATTAATTTTTACCGCTGAATGATTCAGTGTTACACCAAGTAATTGCCCTTGCCACTGATTGTTACAGACTGTAGCTTAGATCTTGAGTCTGTCGGCGGTCTAGATCGAAGTCGCCGAATAGTTTGGTTGCTCGCCGAGTGGGACTATCAATTTCCAATCCACATTTTTCATTCATTCTCCACGTTTTCTCCAGCCAAATTAATACACCATTATTTCTTAGAATAAAACTAAAGCTCGTAAAGGCTTTGGGTTGCCTCCCAATCAACACATTAGTTAATGTCGTGGCACGATGCAAGTCAGCACTCAAACCTCATTTTTGGGGTTAGCCATGGTATTACTAGGGAACCCCCTGTTTTGTTGCTGGTGGAGATCGTGCGACGCATAGCCTATGAGGTGCTCGAGCAGCTGGATAGCTCTGGAATGATACCAAATCATCCGCTTCATTCCTTCAATGTCTTCCTTCATTCCTTTCAGCTCACTATCTTGCTCAGTCACCTTGTGGAGAATGATTGAGAGAATTCCGTCAAAGTGTTTAACCTTATTGTCCTTGAGACTTCTCCTCTCATAAGAAGTGATGTTTTTATCCTTCCTTTTACACTGGATTTCAATCTTCACCATCTTTTTAGCCAACTCATCCATCTGAGCCATTAGGGCGGCTAACATGAAGTCCTTTTCCACTTCTCGGTTTGTTTCAACCATTTGATTAAGCAAGTGAGCTGCTATCACATATGGTTGTTTAGCAATGCCTCCCGGAATGAGTTGGTCGACCAACCTCTTGTTTCCAGGATCAAGACTTCGGTAGAAATAGTCAAGAAGAGCTAGGTCAGGAATGTCATGATTTGGGCACTAATTGATCAGTTCATTAAACCTTGCTGATGACTTCTGGATCCGTTCACCCTCCAATTGCTTGAAGGTGAGGATACGCCCCCGAAATATTATTACCTCTAATGGAAGAAAGTCCATTAGCTCCCGAGTGCTACTCACCATACTCACTTCCTCAGCTTACATAAAGACAAGGAAACAAAACTACAAGTTATGTTAGTAAACTACGATTAATAAGACGGAAACTTTAGTAAATTAAAAATTCTCAAATAACACTACTCCCCGGCAGCGGCGCCATTTTGATGCTTATCATGACCTACGACACTATCCTACGGTATGAGTGTCTACGATCATCAATAATATAACCCAACCGAGGGTTGATTCGTCTCCCAAAGGAGCTGTTTTGAGAATTGATAGAAGAATAGAATTGACATTCTAATTAGTCGTAGCTAAAGATATTAACGAACAAAAACATAGCAAATAGAAGGGGGTGACACAAAAGTGACAAATATCAAAGGGGGTTTTGTAACAAGTACTAAAATAACAAAAAAAACAAAAAAATTCAAGTATGGGGAAATGTTCTTGGGATGTGACCGCAATACAAGTTGAGATAAATTGTTGGGTACATGCTTTCAATAGGACATTTGCAAAATAATAGTGACTAGGCTAAGCTTTAAATGGAAATAAGTTCCCTCTCGGGCAACTTACCCCGTTTCAAATGTGTTCCTCTCCAACACCCATTTGCCGCATGAAGACGAACCTATGCCTTACCCCACTCACTCTCTCGAGCTGAGTTTTAGGATATGGGACTAGGGCTCACCCTCTTGGGCTAAAACTCATGTCGACCCACTCCTTAGGCCATCCATCTAGTGGTTTTGGTTTCACGACTTCCCTCTCGGGTAAGCCAAAAATACATGGGTGGCTTTGTATTTGCAACTACCAACCCTTTAGATTAAATCATAACCACTAGGTGAAATTACCATTAAAATACGTCTAACCTATCAGCAAGCAAGACCCAACAAGAATATCAACCCATATTTGCTAAATCTCACCCAACAATGGGGGTTTTTAGCCAGACATCAAGAAATAAGAAATTATATCTAACATGATAATGAAATCAACTGGGAATAAGAAATTAAACCTTAAATAATGCAAAGGAAAATGAATAGAAAAGACCCACTTCCAACTTGGGGAAGAAGTACTCCTTTCTTCAAGTCTCCACAAAATCCTCTCCAAACTTGACAGAAATATATCAGCTAGAATATGTTGTAAAGTGAAAATAATAGTAATAATTTTTCCACACTCAATTTCCCTTAAGACTACAATTCTGGATAGTATTTATAGTTTTCACAGATTGTGTTGCGGAGGATTATTTGGCGAGATTAATCAAGATCGCCAATGAATTCGGCGATCCACCCTTTGTTCAGCTCATCATCTTCAGCGTCTAGCCTTTAGCATCCTCACAGTCTAGATCATTGGGTGGTACAGTACTGCGTAGCGGAACTAATCAGTGACTCACCGACTGTTCCTTTCCTCGCGTTTTGATCCACTTCCTTCAAGGCTTCGCGTACTAGAACTAAGGGCGGTTCATGTCATTTTGGAAACTCACCAAGTTAAACTTGGCGATCCGCAGTATTCTATTTCTTCTTCTTTTCAGCCCTATTTGCTCCGTTTTGCGCTTGTGTCCATGCAGCCACTAAAACTTCAAATACCTGAAACTTCAGCTTTTTAATTAGGTATTGAGATAAAACAAGCATTCAAGGACACTATCTCCATTAAAATAAAGCCCTAAATGAGTCCAATTTGTGGACTCATCATTGCGCTATAATACAACACTCGAAATTCTAAAAAGAGTTGAGCTTTATTATAACTTCTAAAGAGTTGGAAATTCTAGAAAGAGTTGGTGTGTGAGTTTTGAAGATGCACAAGACATATAAAGGACAATGATGCCTCAGATTTGTTGCATACTGATTAAGTTCATATAACAAATTAATACATTATCTTTTATCAATTTTTTGATTCAAAAGTAGGTCATTGACCAACTAAGTTTAACTTAATACAACATAGAAGGCATGTGAATCAATTAAAATAAATAACATTGCATTTGGTTTCTCATATGTTATAAGATAGTGGTATCTATTGCGATCATTCAACCATTGGTTTCCCTGTTATTAGTTTTCTTGAGTTCGTAGTTATTGTGCTTGCCTTAAGCTTGGTTTATTTATTGGTTAATCACCATGTGGTACTGTTTCATTTGTTTGAGGTTAGCTATTGCCCAGTATCACTTTCTTTACTGCTTGTGACATGTGTGAGCTTCAATTTTCTTTTAGTTTTGCTAGAATTATATTTGACATGAAATTTTGCATTTTAATGTGGATAAGTAACCTAAGTTGTCTTGAGAAGGCATTGCCTTCAAGATGGATTAGCCTTGCAAGTGATTCAGTAGCCAATCGTCCATTTACTTGAGGTTATACGGGTTGAGTGCATTAAAGAACTTGAGGTTCCAAGATAACACGAAGCAATAATCATTGCAAGAAGTAGAGTTTCTTTAGTAAATCTTTGTAAAAGACTTTTGTTTTTGTTTTTCTTCTTGTTGAGCTGGTGTTCTTAGTATAGAAATTCAGAATTTTTTTTACTATCTCGAATATTTGAAAGTTCAGTCTATACTTTGTCTTTGTCACTCATTGTCTCCTTTCACCTTCTATACCTAGAAAAGTTTAGATTTTTAGTTTTATGACTGTTGTATTGTCTTAAAGGAGGACTCTAGTGATTTTGGGTTGCAGTTGTGTACTTTTTTCCCATGTTGTTTTACTGCTTTGAATTGTGATGGTTGTTGTGAGAGATGGTTTTGGTTTTCATTGCTTAAACTGATTCTCGTAGTTAAAGTTATCCCTTTTAGATTTCTTGAAGGTTAAATCTTTCCCTTTTATCTTTTTCTGGTGTTGCAATAAAGCTTTTTATATTTTTGATGCTTGTGCTTTGTCTTGTTTCTGCAATGGGGCATCTTTCTTCCCAGGATATTTTGGCCCTGCTTGAGTATATACAAGTACAACTGGTTAAGTACTGTAGTCAGGAAATGTGAAATGGGTTATACAGGTTATGCCAAAGAGGGGTCGAGGCATTGGGTTTATGTAAACTGTACAGTGTACGTAGCCTACATATACAATCATCATCTATAACTTACGTATAAAATACTCCAACTTATTATTTCATGAGATAAATAGTAATTTACAACAAATAGGCAATAAAGCCAGATGCCTGTTCTATATGATTTGTATTGGTTGGCTTAGAGTGAATACTCTCCAATTATGCACTTCCACAACTTTATTGTTATGAATTGGTTTGGCTTACTGTGAATTTAAGCATATTAAATACATGATTTATTTCACTGGCTTATAATTTTATTTTGAATGTGCGGGAAAATGCCGGTAATTGAATTTGAATTGTGGACAAAATTAAACTCGATCTATTGTAGTGAACAACAAAGAGTTTTTGTACTATTGTCATATATGTTTGAATGCATTTGGTTTTGTGGAATTTATTGATAAAAGAGATCTTTAAGCAATCACTTTCTAAGTATTGGTTGTACAAGAGATGTTTCTCGAAGCTTATTTGAAATATATAGCTTTGATTTAATTATTAGTTAATTTTTTGATTTAGTTCACTTGTATATTTGTTTATGTGATTATTTAATATACGCAAATAAAAATTATTTGCATTAAAAATAAAAAATTGTTGCTACAAAATTCTACACAACATTGCCACACTTCAAAAGTGTTGTTGTAGGACGTCCAATGTTATCTTGTACATAAGAAAAGTTATACTTTATAATTGTTGCTCTAGATGAGATATAAAAGGCAACACTTTTTAAGTGTGACCAATAACAAAGCAAAGGTAACGCTTTTAAGTATAGTATAATAAAAAAAAGTGTTGCTAACGAATCACTACAAAGTGTGCCCTTATCCTCTTTGGCCACGCTTTATAAGTGTAGTTGTGATGGCGACATTTTAAAGTGCTGCCTACTGTCAAAGGTTACGCTACTTTTCGCCACCCCCTAAAAAGCGTTGCTTAAAGTCCAAAAGTGTAGAATTTTATCAAAGACCACACTTTTTGCTAGTTTAGGCTACAGTTTACTGGTGTGGCTAAAATCTTAAAATGGTGTAGTGTTACTTGCTTTCACTTTGGCCTAAATATATTTGGCCTTGGCAGATTTGGCTGTTGGGCATTAATTTCATTTTCCTTTTATTTAACTTAGTTTGGGCTTGCAGTGAGTCTAGCATAGGCCCAAATCTAATCCATAAACCTTGGCCTTTTTAACTAGATCCATATAGGCTCAAGTAGGTGATGCACCTACTTGTCACCTACTAGCTTAGTTCAGTCAAGCAAGCAACTCAGTTATTTTATTTCATTTTCAAAAAATTAATCCCATTTTCTTTAACTTAGCACTTAACTTTCAACTTTAATCTCAATCACCACCTTACTGTCTTGAGTTTAAATATTCCCATTGGAGTTAACTTGCAGTATACTTGCTGAAACGTGCAAGGCATCACATCACCTTCCGAGCTAGTTTAACCAAACGCTACTCATATAAGAAGCATGGTCCCTCACCTATACTATAAGTCTATGTCAATTATCACAAGAATAGAACAAGCATATGAATATTACGGGTTGTTACATCCTCTCCCCATAAAACATTCATCCTTGAATGTTAATATGGTTATCCAGCACAAACAAGTTCAAGCGGAAGTTAGTAATACTATTAATCACATTGAACATATAGACTTATACTTACTTGTTAACGCGTCAACTCAGCATTTTCATCTTTCTCATCAGTCTTCACCTCCAATGGAAGTTTCTAGAGAGAGAACTTTTGGAGGGGAAGGGAGGTTTTGATTTGGGGTTTTGAAATAATGAGGTCTAAATATGTTTTAATACTTTAAAAACATTTAAAAAACCATAAATAACTAAATTAAACCGCCCACAACAAAACTTGACTTAGGGTAAATTTACCAACTCACCTCCCAACTTGGCCGAACCACTTGACAGCATTGCAGGTGCAAACAACGCCCACCAAACCATGAACCGTCGTCTGGACCACGCCACCATACTAGACAAATGTGGTTTGGGGCTGTTTCTTAGTTTTGAGAGGCTTCATCTACGAAAAAGTCCACAAGTTGTGGTTTGACCTACAGGGCGTGGTCCCCCTCCGTAGGTCACAACATTTTTGGCAACTCTCTCAATTTGGAGCAACCTTGGGGTTAGGCTAAGGGTTCTCCTCAAAGATCCATAGGGTGGTCCTTGGGGAATCGTACATTGACGTTTAACCCCTACACCCCTCAACCATAGCTCGGGACAACATTATACACCCTCAAACCTCACACCAAACTCATAGACTTACTATTTAGGCTCTTGTTTCACTTATTTGATTTACGGGTCATTACACAACTTTTTGAGCAATACCAGACAAGTCATTTTGCATCTCGTTCACATTCTCATCAGTTGAATCAAACATCTTTATCACCTTCTGCTTCATATCCTTAATCTGTGGCATACTACCCCCAACTCCCCTAATACCAGATTCCCGATTTTCAGGAGGAACATACGGTCCAGCCCTATCATTTATGTTTCCATAGTTGTTCCGGTTGTAGTTGTTGTCACGGTTGTAGTTCCCATCCTGGACAGATTGACCCTCTTGGTTGTAGTTTCCATAGTTCCAACCTTGGTTTCCTTGATCTTGGAACTAATTATTTGAATTGGAACCTTGGGCGTTGGCTCAAAAACCCCCGTCTGATCATTCACTACATAAGTATCATCTTCATAGTAGCACTCCTCAACCTGTACTGGATTTCTAGTCAAATACTTCATATCATTTACCTTTTTGGCACCTCCACTCACATGCATCAACAATAACCCTAATTCGGTCCTCATCTGATCCATTTCCTCACGAATGTCATCAGTAGATTAGTTGGGTGTACATTGAACTACAAACGTGCTCCTCCCAATATCTGACTTTCTAGTGCTCTAAGCTTTGTTATTTCGGCAGATTTTCTTTAATTTGTCAGCAATCTGCTCAAAAGTGTACTCACTAGATGAACCTCCAGTGGTAGTATCAAGCACAACCTTGATATTGTCATCCTGACCTATATAAAAGTATTCCTTCAGCAACTCATCATTAATGCGGTTATTCGGAACGCCTCTTATGAATGCATTCAACCTATCCCACGCACTACTCACAGACTCTCCAGGTAGTGCCACAAAGTTGTTGAGTTTATCTTTGTGGTTCAACTTCTTTGACACTAGGATGTACTTTGCCATGAACACCTTCTGCAATTAATCCCATGTGTGAACCGAGATATATGGGAGCTCAGTAAACCACATAGCAGTATCACCGGTCAATGATAGAGGGAATACTCTCAACCAAATGACATCCATGTCCAATTTCGCTCGACCCATGCAACTCTTGCATACACTCCTCAAGTTGCCTATGTGTCCATGTGGATCGTCTGAAGCGAAACTAGATAACAAACCCCTAGTTGTAAGCATCTGCATTAGACTGCTAGTCAACATGAATGTATGCCTAAGAGGTAGGGGAGGTAGAACAATAGGTCCTTCAGATTTAGCGGTATTGAAGTCGACCCTATAGTTATCACGTAGCCTCGGTTCTGCTGGATTCTGTACCCTGAATGCATCTCCTAGGAGATTTTCACCCTAAACTTGAACATTCACATTATCAACCCTAGGAGGCTGCAACTCAACCCAATCACCTAGATTTCCTCCGATAGGATTGACTGGGACTCCTTGATTATTCATCCTTCGTAGAGTTGTGTTCAATTCTAAATCGTATGGAGTCAGCAGTTCAACTTGGCTCCGTGCACTCGGCATACACTAGAGTAGGAACCTGAGAGAAACAAAAAAGAAAAAAAAGTAAAATTAGGAAATAATTGACTAAGTTCAATAATGTTGTTAAACTTAATGTAAAAGCCTTATTCCCCGACAGCGGCGCCAAAATTTTATACGCTCATATTACACCTCCCTAAAGAAGTATAAGCAATCGTTATCAAGTAAAGAACACAACTTGTAGGTTGGGGTCGATCCCACGAGGAATATGGTTTAGACTTGAACTTAACTTACGATTATATTCTTTTAGTCAATGTATTTCTGAGTCAAGTAAGTAAAGGGGGGGGGGGGGATTGTGTCACAAATAATTGATTGTAGTTGAGAGAACAAGTGATAAAAATTCAAACTTTAGTTGTTATGAATGAGAGAAAGTATCTAGGGTATATGTGTTCCCCAAAAGCTTATAACGCGGTAATCCTAGTAATAGTAATCCTTTCCTAGTGTATCACATGCAAAGTGGTAAGTTATGTACCTCTAAATCCTTGGTTCGGCAAATAGAGAATTCTAACCCTTACCTTTACCTCATATTAGACATCACATTAATGTATGACTTAGTTTTCACCCTCACAACAATTGGCAATAGATTATTAAATAGTATTACATTAAATCTATGTTGATAATTCTTTTCTTATCAACTACCTCCTTGGTCCGGCAAGTAGAAACAAGGAAAGTTCTAATGTTGGGCACAGTTAAAAAGACTTCTAAATGAAAGAATTATCAATGCATGCAATAACACTATTTAAGAATTACTTAGTTACTATTTATACTTTGTTAATCGCTCATGGTTCCCACAACCGGCCTAGTTGTGGATTTAGTTACCCACAGTAGCAAGAACACATTTCATATTTTTAGAAGAAGAATTCATGAACTTACATAATGAGTAGAAGAAACCCAAAATCTTCAATTGAAATTCAAAGAAAGAATCTTATAAACAAAAATTAGGAAATCAAATTACTATTATTTGCAACTTAATTCCCAAGAAAACACCAAGAACTACAAGTTAACAATAAAGTCTAACCCCCAAAAAGGGAGGTTTACATGCCCTATTTATAGAAAACATAGTCCCAAACAAAAAGGAAACTAAATAAGGAAATATAGTTGCTCGACGCGGCTTCAATCGATGAGACTGACCTATGAATAGTGGATCGACCAATGGTCCGTAGGTCCCTTCCGTGGGCCAGGACATAGGAAAAATTTCAGAGACTTGGAACCTTCAACTTTCAGATGCAAACGACGGACTTGCAGAATGGACTGTTGATCGACCTACCATCCGTGGGTCCCCTCTCGTGGCTGCATACTTAGAACTTTTCATCAGGTGTTAGAACTCCACTTTCTGATACAAATGACAGTCTTTCAAAATCCCAAAAACCAGTATACAATCTTCCCCTCTTTCATCTTCTATATCTCTTTTTCATTTCTCCAAATTTTCTTCTCTTAATAATCAAAGGTCATCGGTCCGAATTATAGCAAGGTTTTTTCCAAGTCTTAATGTATACACTTGTAACGCCTCGTATGCTAGAAAGACCAGTTTGTAGAAATCAGAAGTTGTGGGTGCCACCGACAGGCACCACCCTCGAATCGTAGGGTGACCCATAGACCGTACGTGGATGTCAAAGGATGGCCACCTGCAAACACCCTAGAAAACTCAGACAAAATATCTAAGGCATGACCCACGCCCTAACCCACGGACCGTAGTTTAAACCACGGGCCGTGGTCTTGGTCCATGGATCGAGGCCCAGAAGCCCAGTCTATAAAGCCAGTCTACGCTTGACAGGATGGACCGTCAGTCAGTCCATCGGTTGGCCCCAACAATTTTTAAGTCAGGGGTCGTTTGGTCTTTTCCTTACACATTGGACCCGTAACCTACGTCGTTTAACCCCTAAGCTATGCATTAGTCAATTTTAGCCTAGTAACTTAATTAGAACTAACCCTAGTCTAAACAAATTCATTAAGTCCGAAAAAAAAGGAGAAAGAGTTGACCAACCCTCTCCATGAATGAAAAAAGGTTTTGTTCAATTCGAGCACCAAAATCAAAACATTTCTCTGTGAATTTCGACACCAGGTATGTGGGATTACACTAGTGGGTTCCTTTAACCCATTAGGTCCATAGAATTCAGTGAAATTCTTGATTCTTTATATCATGTTAGACCTAAGGTTTCTTGAATTTCAGAATTTATTATGTGATTGAGTTGTTAGAATAATCCAAATTAGATTATCATGTTTTCGTTTAATTCTGCCTTAGTTCTTGCATGAAACTCAAAACACTAGTGTTGTATATTCGTTTAGTTCATGCATTACACTTGGCAGGTAAGTTTATTCATATACATATGCCTTAGTTAGGAATGGTTCGTTATCAGTATATTAATGTTGCATTTTCAGTTAGCATGTCAATATTAGAGAACTTTAGTCATAATGTTTTATTCACATAATCAGTTGGGGTTAGGCATAATACCAAGTGGACTAAGGGTTAGTCAACCTCATAGTCCTAGAACTACATGCCCCATTGGATAAGTACCCTCTGTGGGCATCAGTTTTAGTGATCATGTCAATTGTGCCTTTATACCCTTGGCAAGGTATATTTGGTCCTCTCGATGGGGCGATACATTGGACTCTATGGATAGCATTTTTGGTTTTATGTTAGTTAACTGTAGCGTGCATTCACCAGGTTATCAATTATAATTTAATATTCAGTCTCAGCATATCTTGTACTTTGTCATTTCATTCAGTTAGCTCAGTATTCAGAATGTTTCAGTATATCTATCATGTTAAGATTATGTCATTGTCTTTATTGCTTTGCTTAGTTATGTTACATTATTCATATTTATTCTATCATGAATGCTAAGTACCTTTCAAGTACTGACGCATACTCTGCGCTACATCTTTTCGTGATGTAGGTTTATGTCCTTAACATTCAGAACAAGCATAGATTTGTTCCTTATCTCCAGTTCAGTAGCATCAGTGGTGTGTTCTTATTTGGGGATGATTGACATGTTATCTTTCTATTTTCAGTCTTTTAGATTAAGTATTACTAGAGTTCGCTGGGACATGTCCCAGGATCTTTAATCAGTAGAGGCTTTCTTTCAGACATAGTACTAGATTTTGTTTGAGTTTGATATTTCAGTTGTTATTAAACTCAGTTTTGTATATTCAAACTTTGAATGGTTATCCCCGTCATTTCATTTTATGATATGTTTCTAGATTCTGCACTATATGTTTATTATGAAAAATACATTAAGTACGCTTATGATATGACAACACGATTAGCTTAGGGTCACTCGTGATCTTAGGTCCTGTGTTTATGCCCTGGGGGTAGCCTCGGGGTGTGACAAACCTGGTATCAGTGAACTAGGTTCAAGAGTCCTAGGATGTTTGAAAGGCCAAACTAGTAAAGTCCCTTTAATAAGTCTGAAACGCGTCATACCTATGAGGGGGAGGCTACAAAGTATTTTAGGAAAAACTTCACTTTCTTTGCTACACTTATCATGCATCTGGTATGATTCAACTTCTTATTTCTAATCCGTTGTTATGCGTTTAAAATCATGTCTCCTCGTAGAGCTTAATCCAGGAATACTAATCAACACAATGCTAAGGAAACTCCTCCAGGTCTAGATCAGGATGTTTCGAATGCAAAGTTTCATAACCTCATTTAATTGTTAGCGCCGAGTGTAGCTAACCAGAACAATCAACATGTTCCAGTTCCTACAAATGCTAGTGGTGGATGATGAGTCCATAATTTGGACTCCTTTAGGGCTTTATTTTAATAGAGTTAGTGTCCTCAAATGCATATTTTGTCTCAATAACTGATGTAAATCCTTAAGTTTCAGGTATTTGGAGTTTGAAGCAAAACTTGGACACTACTTAGCAAAAAGGAACAAAACGGCTAAACAGATGAATTAAAGAAGGCCTGAGAATCTCCTAATGAATTCGGCGAGTCGCCCAAAGTCATTTACTTTTCCCAAAAGTTTCAGTGTGCTGAGCCCTAAAGGAAACGATCAAGTCGGCGATGAAAAGGAGCAGTTGACGCGTCACCGAACAGTTCTGCCAAGTAGCACTATATCTCCCAATGATCCAGAACGAGAAGATGTTGAAGGCAAAAGCTGAATGGCGATGAAGTTGACCAAAGTGTGGAACGACTAGTGCATCGGTGATCCCGACTAACTGCGCCGAGTGATCCTTCGCAACACAAATTTTTGAAAACTATAAATACTGATTTAACTATGTAGCTTAGTATCAATATGTACAAAATTATTACTGAAACTTGGAATATTTTCAGTTTTTAGTTCTTATAGTTTTTGGGAGACATTGTTCTTGAGCTTGAAGGTTTTGAAGGTTTTCAACTCCAAGAAATTGGAAGTGGGTACCCAAGAATCTTCATTCTAAACTCATTTGAAGTGACTATAAACCATACCCAGTTGATGTTACTTTGATTTGGTATCATTTTCTTCCTTTTCTCATTGTCCAGCTAAAATCCCAATTCTTGGGGTGTGATTTTGTGAATATGGATTAAATTACCTGTTGGGTATTATTTATTGTTAGTATATTTGTTGTTTAAATGTGATTTCATTTAGTAGTTGTATTTGAACTTAATGGGATTGTAGTTGCAAAGATGATTTCATCTTAGTGTTTTTGGCTTGCTGGAGATAGATGTTTTAAAACTAAGACTACTAAATCGATAGTCGATGGTTATTGCGTCGTCGTTGGTTCAACTCGAGAGAGTGAATCCTAAACCTTTTCCCACACATTCAGCTCAAGAGAGTGAATGGGCTAAGGTGGAGGAAGTGCTTAAAAGTTGCAACTTAGTGTTTGAGAGAAACCGAGTTAATTAGGGGTAAGTTGCTCGAGAGTGAATTTACCCCCACTAAAGTCTAGCTTAGTTACAAATGTTCAGCTATAGACTATCAATAGCATTTACCTGATTGTGTAGTTTATCCCATATTCCTATCACATTACAAGAATCTCGTCGCCCTATATTCACATTTTTGTATTTCGCTGTTTTAGTTGATAATCACTACAAACCCCCCATTGATAATTGACATTTGTGTCAACCCCTTAACTTATTATTTTTAAACTCTATAATGTTTTTAGCTGTTGTTAACTCTATCATATTCACGGTTAACTCTTAATTCTCAGAAACCGCTCCCTTGGGACTCGACCCCAACCCATTCGGTTGGGTTATATTACTATTGTACGATCGTAGGACTTGAAATTGAAGTTTTGTCTTGATTACGGAAACATTAAAATGGTGTCATTGCCGGGGATTCGTGTTATTTGAGGATTTCGAGTTGACTTGAATTTCGCTATTGTTAGTCGTAGTTCTACTTACTGAATTTTTCGTTTTGCTTGTTTGTTTTGAGTAGGATAGTTGATCATGTCTGATAGCAATGGTAACCAAATAGATTTGTCTCTTTTGAGAATGATGTCTCTTAGGGATGGCATCCTAAGTTTTAGGTAATTGGAGAGGGAGTCAATCCATGAGTTGTGGCTGAAATTTAAGTCAATCTTCCTCCAGCACCCAACTCATGGAATATCAGAAAACGTGCTATTGGACTGCTTCTACAAAAGTCGAGGCCCAAAAGATAGGAGAATGGTTGACCAAATATTTCCAGGTGGTCTCTCACGACTGCCCTATGCAATAGCCTCCAAGCTCCTTGATAACCTGACAATGATGAACAAAGAGACTCAGAAGAACTATATTTTGGTCGCATTGTTGACCCAACTGGATCTAGTGACTAAGAAGATCGTGGAATTAGGAGCGCTGGACAAAATTGAAGACATTACATTACCCTTCATGAGCGTGTGAAGACTAATATGAACAAGGGTGGACGAATAGAGGAAACACTCTCAATCATTCTCCACAAAGTCGAAGGTCACATCAAGGTGTTGAATGAAATAAATGAGAATGTATCAATGCTGAACGAGATAAGTTCTCTCCATTTTATATCTGCTCAGCTGCTGGATACCCAAATGGGTCATGTCTTATGTCGTCTCTACCCTACGAATCAAGACTGAGTGGGGAAGTTGTGCCATGACTATAACTAAGGCTCTTCTTGGGAGGCAACCCAAGGTTTATAGCTTTATGGCTAGTTTAGAATAATGATGTGTTAAATGTGTAGGACAAAGTGAGGAAAGTAATTAAGAAATGCTAGAATTGGTGAGCTAAAGGTACAATCGGCTAATCACCGAAGAGGTCGACGACCCCAACTCAGACAGCCATTGGACTCAAGAAACAATCAATTTAAAGTGTGTAAAACTCGGCATGGTCAGAAAATTATTAGCGATTCGCTGATCACAACGGCGATCCTGGTGTTGTCCACCATTCAAAGCCCCAGTTTAACTAAAGGTTCTATAAAACTCAGCGAGGAAAGTGATTGTTTGGCGTGTCACCTAGTAATCTGATAAATTCGACTAATGTCGTTGAATGGGCGAGATCTGGATGGTTCATGAGGCCGTTGGTTTAAACTTTCAATTTTTTATATTCTTCATCTTCACAGATTCAGACCTACTTAGAATTTTAAATATTCCTACACACTATAAGTATTTTAGTTGATTGATTAGTGGTTGGTTCTGGATTAATTTGCCTCAACAATTTTGTTTTAATCAGCCGAAAAGGAAGGTTTTCCAAACCCCGCATTTTACTTTTTGTATTTGCACTCTTACGCAATTGTTTGTATCCTGTGGAAGTGTGCTGGGACTCTATATAGTTTCAGGATAATTGTTTGCCTGTTATAATTTGTGTACCTCACCTGTAGCGTCATTACTATTGAATTCCTGCTAAATTGTGAGTAAATTGTGCGTAAATTTTATGGGGATTGTGCTTCCATGTTTAAGGGTAATATGGGTGTAGTCCTAATTTGAGTTGTGCATGCTGTGATTTTGATTTCGGGGGTCCTGGGGTTGAATTGAAGAAGATGGTTTGAAAATGGGCACGTTGGGTCATTCTGCGAGCTGGGTCAAGCTCGCCTAACCACTCGGCGGTTTGCCTAATGTCCCCATCTCTCCTCTAATTTTATGATATTTGTATTTATTTCCTCTGTAACTTTTGGTGATAAACCTGATGTGGCCAAAAGGCATTCGACAACTCGCGGAAAGTCTTCATGATCGCCTTTTTATCTGCACCCCTGAGCCATCTTTACACAATAACTTTCGGAGGGCTAGTCTTTGCTTGCTAAAGGTGCCAGCGATCCACCGAAAGGACTTTCACTTTTCCAACTTGCCATAGCATTTGAGCCTCTCATTTAGGTGAGCCTGATTCAGCTCGTCCAAGAGATTTGGCGACTCGCCGAGTAACTCGGTGAATCTTTCTGCAATTGTTTTTCAATTAATGTGATCAAGTGATTACTAAATTTGTTGTAATACTTTGCAGACATGGCTAGACCTAAGGTTGCAGGAAGAAGCATGCCGCTCAGAATCAAGGCTAAAGGAATTACACTCAATGAGGGTGCATCCGCATCCATGGGCGAAGCCACAAAACTGTCCACAACTGGTGGGCAAGGCAAAGGTAACGGCAAAGTATATGAGTTATCGGATGCAAGCTCAAACAACGATGGCATTTATGCTACATACCTCACAAAATCTGAAGCTGAAGATGAGCATCAGAAGCCTCAAACTATAGATTATGAGGATGATGAGTTGGTCATAGAGCAGAAGGCAGAGTTATAATCTACCACCCTTACTCCTCTAGTCCCACAAAAAACAATGGTACTGGCACCCCTGATACAAGGTCCTCCACCCAAGTAAATGAATACATGAAGACTGATTGGCGGAGAACCATCCTTGAAGAGAAGCGTCTGTCCATAGATAGGGTTATCGACAAGTACCCGGCGATAATGGATTATCATAAACACCACAAGTTCCAAATCTTCATCAAAGCGTCGGTTCTCATATTCCAAGATGGGTCAGAAAATTCTACAGTGCATACAATGCATTGATACCTCCGAAGATGAAGCAAGCAGTAACTTTCAAAGAAGTCGACAACTTGGTTGTCAGAGGTAAAAAGGTAACTTCTGACAGTGATGCTATCAAAACAGTCATGGGCATGTCCATGAGTATTAATGACTACTGCCTTCACTTGTTCAAAACAGAGAAGCTGGTGAAGATAAAGTGGTTAGCTCCACTAATTTCAAATGGTACTCCGAACTGGTTGGCACAAAGGGCCCTAATTCAAAAGAAAAACATGAACATTGCTGCAAGATTCTGGTTTGACTTTATCAGCAGCACAGTTATGCCATCCCAGAATGAGTCAATCCTTCGCCTCACTAAGGCTGCATGTCTGGGTTGCATCATCAAGGAAACTAGGATAAATTTAGGGATGATCATTGTTTCAGAGATTCTCATGCATGCAAAGTATCGCCAGACCTGACTTTCTTTCTCGTTTTGATCATAAAGTTGTGCAGACGGGCTCGGGTACCTGGAGATGCCAAGAATGATGTGGAAGTGATTCTCATATCCTCTATTGATATCTAGAGGATCGAGGCAGAATATTTAAAGGACCAAGTTGAACAGAAGAAGAAAGCAACCTAGGTGGATTCGTCCCCGGTTATAGACACAGACCTATCACCTCTAGAGGCATCTTCGCCTACTCCGGCCCCTACGCCTTCAGGTACTCCTTGTGTTGTATCTTCTGATGTCCCTAGTTTTTCTGTTGCTACACTGCCTCCTGAACTTACCGCTGCTATTGTCTCCTGGACTATGATCACCAAGGTCTCATTACTTCAAATGGGACAACTTACCTATTATATGAATTGTCGGACAACTAGGCTTGGGACCTCCATTCCTAACATGATTCATTCTGCTTTGACTGATGTTGTTACACCATTGAGTGTTGCCATTAATAGCTATACGATAAGGATAGTGGTGTGTGAGCGTGGTCAAGGAGCCACCGAGGAGGTAAAGGCTTTAAAAGCTTCCATTAATGAGGTTCGGACAGATGTGGACTTCCTGAAGTCCATCGCTATGTCCATGATCTTTGGAACAGTGGAGATTCCAGATGTGCCCAAGATGCCTCCAACTACCTCCTGTCACGCCCCGAGCTACCCCCAAGGCGCGGACACGGGACCTAGGACCACAAGTGATCCCAAGCTAACCCTGCTGGCATGATCATGAGCATACTAAAGATAATAAACTGATGCGGAAGCTAATTCATAATTTTATCTGAAAAGATGGGGAATACCCATAAACTATAGTTGAATATATCAAATCTGAGAGTTTAATACAAAAGAAATATCAAACTCAAAACACTAAGCTAAATTTAACTATGTCTGAAATAAGCCTCTAAACTGACTAGAAATGCTGGGACAGGCCCCAGCTAAGTCTAGCAAAACTGAAACTAAAGACTAAAACACTGAAAAGAAACTCATGACTATTGTCCCCGAAGAATGAGGACTCACCAACTGATTCTGCTGAACTGAAGATCGGGAATCGATCTAAGCGTGATCTGGATGCTGAGAACCTGAACCTACATCACGAGAAGATGTAGCGCACGTATGCGTCAGTACTTGAAAGGTACTGAGCATGCAGGATAGAGTAAAGCTGAAATAACACATAACTGAACAAAGCATACTGAGCAATGATATAATCTGAACATGATATAGATACTGAAAATACTGAATACTGAGCTAACTTAATGCAATGACCAAATTTATAACATGCTGAGACTGAATACTGACTGTACTGAAATATGGTCAATGCAATAGAGTCTGACTGAACTGTGGGAGCTACTAATAACCGACATAAAACCACATGAGCTAAATGTGGAGTCCGATGTATACGCCCCATCGAGAGGACCCAATATACCCTGCCAGAGGTATAGAGGCATGCTGGCGTGATCACTAAACTGATGTTGCCCACAGAGGGGACTTACACCTACGTGGCTCGTAGTTCTGGGACTATATGGGTACGCTGAAACCCTAGTCCAACTCGGTATTATGCTACTCCCAATGAATTAACTGGTTAACTGGTTATGACTGAGTTTCTGTAAATACTGGATAGCTCGAAACTGAACATGCAAACTGAGAATGCAACAATTAATCTGATAATGATGCATTCATAAACTGAGGCATGTAAAACTGAATACTGAAATATCTGACCTAGCATGTGTAATTCAAGAACTAAAGAAATACATAGCTAGGGTTCTGAAATTCATGTGATAAACTGAGCAATAACATGATAATCTGATTTGGAACATTTAAATAACTAATTCATGATGATCTGCTATAATTCTAGAAACCCTAGGTCTGTTCATAATCATGGAATCAAGAATCTGACTGAATTCTAGGGACCTAATGGGCGAAAGGAACCCACTAGTGAAATCCCACATACCTGGTGACGAATTCCACGGAGAAATCTTTCGATTTTGGTGCTGGAACTAAAGGAAACTTGCTGCGTTCTTGAACTAGGGTTCTTGACTTCTTTTCTCCTTTTAGCGTTCTAATTCTTCTAAGTTTGATTAATGATTTGACTTAGGTAAGTTCTAGTTATGTTTCTAGGTTTAAACTGATTAAAACCTCATGATTTAGGGTCTAAACGACGTATCTTAGGGGTTAAACGAAATAGGAAAAGACCAAAAGACCCCTGAATTAACTGCTGTCGGAGTGACCTACGGAGTGGACCTACTGGCCGTAGGTCAATCTACGGTCCGTAGATTGCGTCCGTAAGTCAAGCCTGCTCGACAGGCCTTCACTAAAACGGGCATAACTTTTTACTCGGAGGTCGGAATTTAGCAAACTCGGTGGCGTTGGAAAGATAATTCAATTATCTATCTAACCATAGGTCATGGGACACATAATTCATTTTGTGCTAAAAGTTATGACCATCTGAAGTTGACCCATCAGAATTTTCAGCTAACTGGCTGCTAACCTTCGATCTACGGTCAGACCTACGGACCGTGGATCGAATGACGGTCCGTGCTGGTCAACCGTAGTTCGGGACTGAAGCTGGGCTTTTGGGGCATCGATCCACGGACACGAACTACGGTCCGTGACCTGACCTACGGACCGTAAGTCCGGCCGTGGGTCAACACTTAGCCAAATTTCTGAGCTGGTTTGGGGAGGGGTTGCAGTGGTGAACCACGGACCACCAGCACGGGCCGTGGTCTGACCTACGGTCCGTGGATGGTGACCGTAAGTTGCACCTGCAACTTCTCAAAATCTGCATTTTTGGTCAGTTTCGGATACGGGGTGTTACATTATCTCCCCCTTGGGACCATTCGTCCTCGAATGAAGACTAAACTAGCTGAAATGGAGGGAGAGGGCTGCAATCCCTACCACTAAACACTGAGAACTGAATTTCTGACTGAACTGAGTTCCAAGAACATGCAAATACGCTGAAAATGCAAGTACAAACTGAAGGAACATGATTCTAAGACTGAATTTTCGCATGAATGACTGAAAAACTGAAGAGGAACTATTACCTCAAGCTGGAATGGAATCGGAAGGAAAGAGGTGAGGATACTTGGACTTCATGGCTGCTTCTGCTTCCCAAGTAGCTCCCTCTACTGACTGACTCCTCCACAAAACCTTGACTGAAGCGACTTCTTTATTTCTCAACCTTCTAACCTGACGATCGAGAATCTCAACTGGTACATCCTCATAAGAAAGGCTATCTTTCACGGCCACACTCTCTAATGGCACTATGGATGCTGGATCACCCACACACTTCTTCAAAAGAGAAATGTGAAAGACTGGATGCACTGCTGCTAAATCTGTTGGCAACTCTAACTCATAAGCCACTTTACCAATCCTTTTCAAGATCCGGTAAGGGCCTACATATCTGGGACTGAGCTTTCCTTTCTTGCCAAATCTCATCACTCCCTTCATGGGTGACACTTTCAGGAAAACCCAATCATCAACTTGGAACTCTAGTTCCCTTCTTCTCACATCTGCATAAGACTTCTGGCGACTCTGAGCAGTCTTAAGTCTATCTCTAATGAGTTGCACTTTTTCCATAGCATCAAGAACCGAATCTGGTCCTATCAAGGCTGCTTCACCTACTTCAAACCAACCAACTGGAGATCTACATCTACGCCCATACAATGCCTCATAAGGGGCCATCTGAATGCTGGAATGGTAGCTATTGTTGTAGGCGAACTCTATTAGAGGAAGGTGATCATCCCAACTACCCTTGAAGTCGATCACACAAGCTCTCAACATGTCCTCTAAGGTCTGAATGGTACGCTCTGCCTGACCATCCGTCTGTGGATGAAATGTTGTGCTAAGATTAACCTGAGTACCAAGACCCTTCTGAAATGACTTCCAGAAATGAGAGGTAAACTGAGGACCTCTATCTAAGATGATAGACAAAGGAACCCCATGCAACCTCACAATCTCGTTAATGTAAAGCTTGGCGTAATCCTCCGCTGAATCTGTAGTCTTGACCGCCAAAAAGCGAGAAGACTTAGTAACCCTATCAACAATCACCCAAATGGAGTCACGTTGTCTGCGAGTATGAGGTAAACCTATGATGAAGTCCATGTTAATCACTTTCCACTTCCAAGTAGGAATGTCAATCTCTTGAGTCATACCTCCTGGTTTCTGATGTTCTACTTTTACTTGCTGGCAATTGGGGCACTTAGCCACAAAGTCTACTGTATCTCTTTTCATACTATTCCACCAATAGACTTCCCGCAGATCGCGGTACATCTTAGTGGCGCCTGGATGGATAGAATATCTGGAGTTATGGGCCTCTGCAAGAATATGTTGTCTCAACTCACCCACATTAGGAATACATAATCGACCCTGGTAGCGAAGCACACCATCTCCCCCTTGGGAGATAAACCTCAACTCTCTGTTGATGGACTGCACCCTTGAGTTCAAGTAATATCGGTTCGCTGTCTTGCTTTTCCTTAACTTTCACTACCAAAGAAGATTCTGATCTATTCTGGACTATCACACCACCATCTGATGTGTTAGTAAGACTAACTCCTAAGAGAGTAAGACGATGAACATCTTTTTCTACTTCCTTCCTTTTTTCCTCAATATGTGCTACACCACCCTCTAGATTCACCTCTTTCTGGCCTTAAGGTAAGAGATAATCAACATATAGGTACTAAGCTACTACCCTTCTATTCTAAGACTGGCTCGTTTGGAAACTGAAAACGAACAATCCTAGTTCTACAATCAATTGAGGCATAACATGAATGTAACCAATCCATACCTAGAATGACATCAAAGTCTACCATTTCTAACTCTACAAGATCTGCTGAGGTGACTTTCTGAGAGACTGTGACAGGGCAATTTATGTATACCCATCTTGCTATAACTGGGTCACCGACTGGAGTAGATACTGAGAAGGGTTCTGAAAGAGTTTCTGGACTAACATTGAATTGGACTGCTATGTAAAGAGTTACAAAAGACAAAGTAGCCCCTGGATCTAACAATGCATAAACATCAAGATCAAAGACTCGTAACGTACCAGTGATTACATCAGGAGAATCGTCCTGGTCCTGGTGAGCCTGGAGAGTATAGAGCTTGTTTGGGCGTTGTCCGCCACCTGTACCAGAAGAGTTACCCTGCTGAGTTGGGCGACCTGTCGGTACTGTTGGAGTTGTAGACTGAGCCCTAATATTGTTACCTTCTTGCCCCTTCCTGGCAAAAGGGCAATTCTTCACCCTATGACCAGACTGGCCACACCCAAAACATCCTTCCTTGCCTGCAAGACACTCGCCTGGATGGTTCTTATCACACTTTGGACAAGTTGGGTAAGTCCTATTTCCTGAAACACTTCACTGAGACTTAGAGCCTGGTGCCCTATTATTCTGATCTTGTCGAAACTGTGAGTGATTTCCACCACCCGATTTCTGTTGAGAGTACTCATAGTTCCCTGTTCTTGCTTTCTTGGTTACCTTAGCAATTTCCCTAAGCTTATCTCCTTCAACCTGCTGATTGTTCTGATTATTCATACTTTGAGCAAAAAGCTGAACAGTGTTTTGAAACTCTGCATTCGAAACTCCCTGATCTAGGACTAGAGGAACAGTGCTAGCATTCTTGGCATTCGCATTCCTAGTGTTAGCTCTACGGGGAGGCATGATCGCTGAAACGTAGAGCGTCAAGTTAGAATAGAATTAGATCATACCTTACGCAAGATAAAAATATCAAGAAAGTGAAGTTTTCCTAAAACATTTCATAGCCTCCGTCTCATTAGATGTGGTGCACTTCACACCCATGAAAAGGACTCCACTTAGTGCGGCTTTTCAGACATCCTAGGACTCTTAAACCTAGTGCTCTGATACCAAGTTTGTCACGCCCCGAGCTACCCCCAAGACGCGGACACGGGACCTAGGACCACAAGCGATCCCAAGCTAACCCTGCTGGCATGATCATGAGCATACTAACGATAATAAACTGATGCGGAAGCTAATTCATAATTATATCTGAAAAGATGGGGAATACCCATATACTATAGGTGAATATATCAAATCTGAAAGTTTAATACAAAAGAAATATCAAACTCAAAACACTAAGCTGAATCTAACTATGTCTGAAATAAGCCTCTAAACTGACTAGAAATGCTAGGACAGGCCACAACTAAGTCTAGCAAAACTGAAACTAAAGACTAAAACACTGAAAAGAAACTCATGACTATTGTCCCCGAAGAATGAGGACTCACCAACTGATTCTGCTGAACTGAAGATCGGGAATCGATCTAAGCGTGATCTGGATGCTGAGAACCTGAACCTACATCACGAAAAGATGTAGCGCACGTATGCGTCAATACTTGAAAGGTACTGAGCATGCAGGATAGAGTAAAGCTGAAAGAACATATAACTGAACAAAGCAAAAAAGCAATGAAATCATCTGGACATGATATAGATACTGAAAATACTTAATATTGCGCTAACTGATGCACTGACCAAATTTATAACATGCTGAAACTGAATACTGACTGTACTGAAATATGGTAAATGTAATAGAGTCTGACTTAACTGTGGGAGCTACTAATAACCGACATAAAACCACATGAGCTAAATGTGGAGTCTGATGTATACGCCCCATCGAGAGGACCCAATATACCCTGCCAGAGGTATAGAGGCATGCTGACGTGATCACTAAACTGATGTTGCCCACAGAGGGGACTTACACCTACGTGGCTCGTAGTTCTGGGACTATATGGGTACGCTGAAACCTTAGTCCAACTTGGTATTATGCTACTCCCAATGAATTAGTGATTAACTGGTTATGATTGAATTTCTGTAAATACTGGATAGCTCGGAACTGAACATGCAAACTGAGAATGCAACAATTAATCTGATAATGATGCATTCATAAACTGAGGCATGTATAACTGAATATATTATGACTGAAATACTGAATAGCTTAAAATACTGACATGTAGATACTCATACTTGAAAACTCCTTTTTAGAAAACAATACTCTGATCATTGATGACTTGGGAAGTCATACTGCATAAACATTGATGGTATATCTAGATACCATACTATTCATACATTGATGACCTACTCAATTGTCATACTAATCATGTTTTAGAAGCTCTTTCTCAAACTCATCTTAACTTTCTCAAAAACACAGTTTAAAACTCAAGTGTTGTCTTAAAGAAAAGCTTCTCATGATTTATAACTCAAAATAGGGTTTATGCTGAAATATACTGATAATGTAGCATAAAACTGGAGCATGTATACCTGAATAACTGAAATATCTGACCTAGCATGTGTAATTCAAGAACTAATGAAATACATAGCTAGGGTTCTGAAATTTATACGATAAACTGAGCAATAACATGATAATCTGATTTGGAACATTTTAAATAACTAATTCATGATGATTTGTTGAAATTTTAGAAATCCTAGGATTGTTCATAATCAAGGAATCAAGAATCTGACTGAATTCTAGGGACCTAATGGGCGAAAGGAACCCACTAGTGAAATTCCACATACCTGGTGACAAATTCCACGGAGAAATCTTTCGATTACGGGGCTGGAACTGAAGGAAACTTGTTGCGTTCTTGAACTAGGGTTCTTGACCTTTTTCTCCCTTCTTGCTTCTAATTTTCTAAGTTTTGATTAATGAATTTGACGTAGGTAAGTTCTAGTTATGTTTCTAGGCTTAAACTAATTAAAACCTCATGATTTTAGGGTCTAAACGACGTATCTTAGGGGTTAAACGAAATAGGAAAAGACCAAAAGACCCCTGAATTAACTGCTATCGGAGTGACCTACGGATTGGACCTACGGGCCGTAGGTCAATCTATGGTCCGTAGATTGCTTCCGTAAGTCAAGCATGCTCGACAGTCCTTCACTAAAACAAACAGAACTTTTTACTCGAAGGTCGGACTTTAGCAAACTTGGTGGCGTTGGAAACATAATTCAATTATCTATCTAACCATAGGTCATGGGACACATAATTCATTTTGTGCTAAGAGTTATGACCATCTGAAGTTGACCCATCAGAATTTTCAGCTAACTGGCTGCGAACCTTCGATCTACGGTCAGACCTACGGACCGTGGATCGAATGACGGTCCGTGCTGGTCAACCGTTGTTCGGGACTGAAGCTGGGCTTTTGGGGCATCGATCCACGGACATGAACTACGGTCCGTGACCTGACCTACGGACCGTAAGTCCTGCCGTGGGTCAACACTTAGCCAAATTTCTTAGCTGGTTTGGGGAGGGGTTGCAGTGGTGAACCACGGACCACCAGCACGGGCCGTGGTCTAACCTACAGTCCGTGGATGGTGACCGTAAGTTGCACCTGCAACTTCTCAAAATCTGCATTTTTGTCTATTTTGAATACGGGTTGTTACACCTCCAGACATGAGGATAAAAGGGAGTAGACAGTCGATCCTGAGTCAGAGACAGAAACTGATGAGGAGATGCTTTAGGAGACTAAGGGAGCTGTAGATGTGGACCTGACTTAGACTGAAGCAGCCATGATAGATGCGGTTGTGCAGACTTCCCTGGCAAATACACCGTTTGTTGTCTCTAGTGGTGCTGGCTATTCTGGTGTGACTCTGGGTTCTGAAACCCAAGTCCAGACCGATACACCGGGCATTGATGCCCAGATAAATGGAGCGACTTCTTAGATAGGATACCCTATTTACCTCTCTCTTTGTCTTTATTTCTTTTCACTTTTGGATATTGTTATTTGCATTTGAGGAGAAATGTGTTTCATTTGTGGTGTGGTGAGGCCTACCTTTGTGCATACCTGTTTTGTTTATCTATTTGAGCTTTGTGATAAATTTGTGTTGTACTGCTTTTTCTCGAAGGTTTGAGCTTGTGGCTCGTTGTTTTAAAATTGTAAATGATTTTTGACAGTTCCAAAAAAATTTTGCCACCCCTTCTGTGTTGAATTTGGTTGTTCTCGTGCAAACTTGAGTATCGGTTTCGCTCAATACCAATGTCTGGAATACTGTACGTAATCAAACAAACATGAATGTGCGGTTACAATGAGGCCAAATGAAGTTGCATAAACAATGTGTGAACTCTTTGCATCTCGTTGTGACTAGCCAATTATCGAATCGAGTCTCTTATGATGATCGTTGTAACAACTCTTCTGTTTATGGTAAACTCTAATTTAGCTTTTATGACTACGAAATAAGGGACGCAACATATGACATGTTTTGTCTAGATTCTGGAATTTGAAATCTTGTATGTTCAACTGTTAGTGTTTTGATTATATCTTTTTGTACAAAGCGTCTTTTGCTGTGATTCTTGATTATTTGCAAGCTTAGTAGATGTATCTACATCTTTTATGGAGGATATAAATTCCATTTTGGCAATTTTCTATTTCAAATCTAATTTGCGACATGATGTGATTTTATTGGACAGAATTTCTGTTTTTGTAGTATAGTCGTATTTGTACAGGCTAGGCTTACTTGTGATGATAACCCCATATTATTCAATCATTGTTGAGCTACTAGAAAGTAAATAAGTTATTTAATTCATTTTGAAAGGTTGTATATCATCGTGTATGAGTTGAAGACTTTGATACGCTGGCTGGTCTGCGATTTGAACTCGTGAAGTTGTGTTGGACTATTTTTGTGTTAAAGAACTGAGGTTTGTGTATAAACTTATACTTGTACTCTTTTTACCTGCTGGTATATCTGAAAGTTTACATTGTTACCTTGGTTACCTCTTGTCCCTTTGCATTGTCGTATTGGTATTCTTTTGTGTAACTTGCCCACTTGTATGGATTGTTTAATCACTTGGGACTCTTGTTGGGACCTTGTCCTTCTTGTGGCTGTGACTTTGTCACTCTTGGCATGCCTCTTGATTCGGATAATTTGCCATCTTGACTCTGGATTTTTAGTCCGTCATAAGAATGGAAGTTGTCCATTTTAAGTAAGAACGAGAAAGCCATTTTTAATATGATTCTTGGTTCTCTTGATTATTGGGTTTTGACCCTTATTGATAGCGTTTTGTTCTTGGTGTGACGACATGATGTATATATTGGGCAAGCCTTGTTGTTGAATCTCTTGGAAAACTGTGCTATGAGCGTTCTTCACATTTGGATCTTTAAATATAAAACTTGATACTCTTTATATATTGTTTACTTGATTTATTTATTATGTTAAATTATGCTGCCCTTGACTTGAGAATGATAACTTGTTGAATTTGAAGGCTCCAAACCTTTAGTTTTTACACCACTAAGCTATATGCTTAGCGATAGTTGTTTCTATCGTAGGGGCTGTTCGAGATAATGCTTGAAGCTGGCCATTGGAGATGGAAGTTTTGAGAGCCTTAAAGAAGATCACATTTGCATATAGGCATCTATATTTTTTATAAACCTTGGGACTTGTACATATTCTATGTGTTCTATATTTACATGGGATTTTGAGGGCTGATTTGATCATGCCACCATGAGTTGTAATATAAATATGGTTATATGTTTTGTTCTTTTTGGGGTATGTAAACCCAAGTCTTGTAATATCCTAAATCTACTATTACTTTTGAATGTTTGTGTGAGCATGAGCAGGCTGATTTCGTTACTCAGAAGCTTGTAATATTCTTGTTATTTCATCCTTGAGTGTGAGGATAATATATATACATGAAAAGCTCATCGGTTATTTGCTTAAATTACTTTTTGGAGATCATTATGCATCTAATCCCTTTACTACATTACAATCAGTATGCCCTCGTTAATTGCTTTTGAGTGTTGCAAGTATAAGTTAAGTCTCTTTAAAAAGGGTCGCTTCAGTTCGGATTTCTAGTAGCAATCTCCATATCCCATAACGATGTACCCACATAGGACTTAGCTAGTGGATCCACCTAAAAGCTAGGATGTACGTTCTACCTTAGGCAAGTAGGACACCCTGTTTTTGGCGTGGGGGTAGAACACCGGATTCCATTCGCTCACATGGCCTATGTCGGATAAGGTTAATTTCCCTAAGTGATACGAATACAAGCTATAATAAGAACATAGGCTCTAATCATGACTTCTTGAGAGGTACTACTTAGTATGAGTGCGGGTATGGGACTTCACCCATACATTGCACAAGTGGACTTTTAAGAGAGGTTATGTTTAGGTCCTCTTATGTAATGAAGACTTATAAATTATGTATGTGTGATGTGAATGAATGTTAAGGTTGACTTTACTTTTTAAGAGTTATGATCAAGAATGTTTCCATACTTATGTATGTTGGTTTTGCATGAACTAAAAGTAATGATATTTATGTTGTTGGTGGTCTAAATGTGATACTTAGCATTTGTAGGGTTATGGAATCTTACCTTTGCATTGCACTAGTATGACTTTGGGTTGCATGTATGTAGTATGAACTTATGTTATGCATACTCATGGGGGCCTAAAAATGAGACTTAGTGTGGATATGATTATGGGATCCTATCTATACATTGCACAAGTTTAGCTTAAGGTTGCTCATGTGATAGTTTTATTGTAATGATATGATCTTGGTTTGTGCTTATAAATGTGAATAATGTTTGTGAAGTTTTAAGTATGCATGATTGTTGTGTTGAAGACTATACTTGTAATTATGATGATATCCTCTATGTTATGATGAATTGTGCATGGTTTGTCTTATGAGCTATATTCTCCAACTATTTCAAAGATGATGCTCAAAAGTGGCATAAAGCATGGTTTTAAACAAAATGTCCCATTTATGCATGTTTTAAGGATTTTGTTGCATGGCTTCCATACTTAGTACAATTTGTGCTAACCCATATTTATACATTTTCTGTAAGTGTAGTCTTTGGAGATATTTGATTACATCATCGTGGCTAGGTTCATAGAAGCTCAAGAAGAAGAAGATTGGTGAGTCCTCATTGTATTCGAGGGCTCAACCATATGTCCTTTATTATCTTTCTATTATGTTATAGACTTTTGTTGTAAGGGCCATGTCCCTAAGATTTGTATTAAAGTGTTTTAATTCTATGTTATAGATGGTTTGAGAAATAGTGTCATAGACTCCTTCATTTTTTATACAGACTTTGATTGTAAAGAAAAGTTTTAAATTTTCTGCATTTTTCCGATGTTCTTATGTCATGATATTCTAAGGCCTTGTAAAATACCCCTTGGGGGTCAAGTACGCCGTGTTATGAATAGGGGGTGCTTTCGGGTCGTGACACCACTGATAGCTCTTGTGGTTTTATGTTGGTTAACAGTAGCTCCCATAGTCAGATTCTAGTGCATTGACAAGTTTATCAGTCATAATTTAGTATTCAGTCTCACCATATCATGCAATTGGTCATTGCATTCAGTTTGCTCAGTATTCAACGTGTTTTAGTATATCTATCATGTTCAGATTATCTCATTGTCTTTATTGCTTGGTTCAGTTATGTTATGTTATTCATCTTTATTTTATCCTACATGCTTTGTACTTTTCATGTACTGACACATACTCTACGCTACATTTTCTCGTGATGTAGGTTCAGGTTCTCAACATTCACATCATAAATAGATCGGTTTTGGATCTATAGTTAAGCAGCATCATGGCGAGTCGTCATTCTTCGAGGACAATTGACATGTTATCTTTCTACTTTTAGTCTTTTAGTTTTAGTTTTTCTAGATTTAACTGGGGCATGTCCCAGCATCTCTAATCAATAGAGGCTTTCATTCATACTTAGTACTAGAATTAGTTTCAGTTTTACTTTTAGTTTTGAGTTTTATATTTCAGTTATTAAACTTAGTTTTATATATTCAAACTTAGATGGGTATTCCCTATCATTTAATTTTATGATATGTTTCTAGCTTCTTTATAGTATGTTTATTATTCAGAAATTCTTTAAGTATCCTTATGATATGCCAGTAGGGCTTGCTCGGGATCACTCATGGTCCTAGGTCTCGTGTTTATGCCCTAAAGGTAGCCTCGGGGTGTGACATCACTCACACAACTTCAAATTTCTTTAGAAAGGTACTGATTTTGAACTAAATTGTTTAAAATATTAGATAAAATTAAAAGTTGTTACATCACCTTTGGTTTAAATTGCTTGTTGGATATGATTATATAAGTTAAAATATACCCTAGGGATGAAATTAATGCGAGTGTCGTCAAATTTTCTGTCAAACGTGTGAATAAAAAGATTCTAATTTTGTTCTTGAATTAGGGTTCGTAATTTGACTTTTGTTTTTTCTGTTTAAATGCATGACCAAACCTTAGGAATGAAGGAACAAGTAAGTATGTGTTGAAATGCATGATCTAGATGTTTTTAGGATGAATCGATGTTGAAATACTTCTGTTTATAAATGTGTTCCTGAACTGTAAATTTTTTTAGATCAACGACTTCGATCTACGGGTCATAAGGAGACCTACGGACCACAGATCAGGGTTCCACCACTTAGAGAACCTAACCAGTAGGCTATGTTAGGAATGACAATTTTGCTTATGGTCCATCATTTCATTGACGAAATGTACTAGTGAATCGTCATTCCAACTTCTAGTACATAACTGTGACTTCCTTACCAAAGATTGGGTCCTATGGTCCGTAGAAGCTTCTACGGCCCGTAAGAACCAACCGTAGGACAAAAAAAGATACAATTTCCAAAAAAAATAATTAATTTTCATAGTTTTAATTTCATCTTTTAATTTATTGTTTTGTATATTTTTGTTAATAGCAGGCCGCCAAACACAGTAAATACATACCAACACAAGTTGAAATCTAAGTCCATTGTAGTTGAGCCTCGTCGTAAACTTATTGACTATCCTATAGATGAAGTGTCGAGGGGGGTATGAATTTCACCTAAGGACCAACAAGGACTCTTCTACGGGACCTTGGACTACACGTCTACAAGATAAGCAATTGGAAATAGTCCTTGTGTTGGAGGTGGAGCATTCCTCTATCCATAAGGGTGCCTCCAACACTGAGGAGGGTGCATCGAGTACGTGAGAAATCGGTGGGGAATTCCAATACAACTTTGGCTCAAACTTTGTTGCCACATCACTTTCTGATGCTACATAGACAAGGGAAGCACATAATTTGCCTAACACATGAGTGGAGCCGATACATCTTTCCATCTATCTAAATAGATGGTGTGTTAGGGGGATGTTCAAAATTTTCACGGATGTGTTACACTCGAATGATCAACTAAAGCCTGTCTGGCCATTTATTGGGGAGTTGCAAGTTTTTTCAGGTAGTCTTCACACAATACCGACTATACATAAACTATTTAATTAGCACATATGTGAGTGGATGTGAGAAAATTTGGGAAAGTATAGTTTGGAGATGAGAAATAATTTCTATGCTTCATATGAATCTACTATGTAGAATTCTCTTCCCCCACTAGCGAAGGCATTGTCTTAGCCTTCAATATTTACTACTCTAGTGTATGGTATCCCCGTCAACCTCTCCAACGCCATGGTACACAGTTTTATTTTCGGCCCTTCACATGTTCAACTGATCAACACCACTTAGTATAACTACCTAAATAGGGTGGTGTAGAATAGACCCATAATGCAAGATACTGAGTTGAGAGATACCTTGATGCGCAAGGAAGCTACGTGATTAAATAACGTTATAAAAGACACTTAATCTTGTTCTAAGCGTTAACGAACGTTACTCTGCATATAACCAAATTAAATGAGTTGCGGTTGAATCCCACATGGAGTGGTACGTTTTTAAGATTTAAGAGTAAAATGTAAACATGCTCAAATCAGTCATAGGAATAGACAATATCGAATACATACATAATTAAAATTAGGAGGTGACACGAATGTCAAATAACAGGGGGTTTTGGTTGTAATTATCAACTACAACAACAAAAAATAATATGAAATAACAAATATTGAGACGGGTTATTGGGACGTGATCCAATTATAGGCTTAATGTAGACAAATGGGTAATTGCAACTGATAGAAAATAGTTGCAAATTAGTGATTAAGCTAAACTATAAAGGTGGTAAACTTTCTCTCGAACAATTTACCCCAAATCAAGTTAGTTTCTCTTGAACACCAATAGGCAAGCAAAATAAGAACAACCTACTCCTTAGTCCATTCACTCTCTTGAGCTTAATCTGTGGAAAAGGGTTTAGGATTCACTCTTTTGACCTGAACCCATGACAACCCAATACCCAAGAACAAGAATCTTGGTTTTAAAACCTCTCTCGAGCAAGCCAAAAACACGAAGGTAGAATTGCATTTGCAACTACAATCCTTTAATTTTAACCACAATTAATGATTGAAGTCACTTCTAAACAACATTTAAACTAACAATTAGCAATACCCATCAGTTAAATCAGCCCATAATCACATAATCACACCCCAAGAATTGGGTTTTAGCTAGACATTATAAAAAGATAAAAATCATTACCAAATTGTATTTCCATCAACTAGGTAAGATTAATTTCGTCCTTACAAAGGTCCAAATTGAAGAATCTCAAAGACCCACTTCCAATTTCTCAAAAATGGAAAACTTCAATTCTTCAAAACTAAGGAAAACTTCTCTCAATACTCAGAGTAAAAACTGATTGAAAAGTATGATAAAAGATAGATATCATCCAAAACTAAAAGTTAAAAAACATATTTATAGTCACCAAAAATGTGCAGCGAAGTGTCATTCGGCGCAGTTTGTCGGGCTCACCGATCAGCTCAGCTATTCGCCCTTTGGTAAGTTCCATCGCCTTTTTGCTTTGGCCTTCAGCATCCTCAAGTTCTGTAACTTTGGGCGATCCATAACTCCATCGTGGAACCACTCAGCGACCCGCCGACTGCTCCTTTCTCTCGCCAAATTGATTATCTTCTTTAGGGATTGGCACACTTTAACTTTAAGAGGTCATGAGGCAATTCAGTGACTCACCAAAGGGACTCGGCGATCACCAGGCTTTCATTTTTTCGTTCTTTCAGCTCGCTTCATTGCTTTTTGCAAATTAGTGTCCATTCTTTGTTCCTCAATCAAAATACCTGGAAATGAAGGATTTTACATCAGTTATTGGCACAAAATAAGCATTTGAGGATGCTAAATCTATCCAAATAAAGCCCTAAATGAGTCCAAATCTCAGACTCATCAGCCCCCCTAACTTAAACTTTTGTTTGTCCTCAAGTAAAACTCAAGTTCAACAGTTCATAAAGGATGTCTCAACCAGTGCTACACAAGTCTCAATCATGAATGCACACAAAAAGACTCAACTTATTCATGCAAGGATCAATTGTGGACTCAAAGATTCAAGTTGTAACTCACCATTATTAAAGATTCTCAAGTTCACAATACTTGCTTCAAATGCAAGCTCATGCTCACCAAATGTACTCAAATGCCCTCACACAAAGAATGGTTCTATATTCACACACAATGGTTCAACACTTTATAGTTCCAGAATTACAAACAACTCTCATATTCACAAAGATGAACACATGCATGACTTTACCCATAGGTTTTTCCTTATTTTCCAACCAACACTTGCTTCAGCTCGCTCAAGATCAAAAAGGTATTTTCAAGGCTTGTAACGTGGCTGAGTGTAAAGGTATGGTCATTTAGGCTTAGTGACTCCTATCCTCATGAAAAGCGGGATGAACATCATTTTCTTTCCTTTTCTTCATCATTCTCATTCATGCTCAAAAGTTACCCTATTGTTCACTTTCCATGGAATACCAGACACCCACTTCTTTTTCACTTTCATACTTTATTTCAAACTTTTTCATTCTTCTTCTTTTTCATTTTTCTTTTCTTTTTCTCTTTTTTTTTTTTGTATGGAGGGGTTCCACCTTTCTCAAAATCATGGGTCAAAGGGGACTTTTTTCACTTCTTGATTTACCTTCTCTTTTCACCACACCCCCAACTTAGGCTTTTGGCTTATGTTGGTAATTCAAAGAAATCACATCTCATGAGGATTAAGGGTGAAAGGATAAAGAAAGGTCACAATTTCATCAAGTTTCTTCGCAGAAAATGATATGGCTCAAAGGGTGCTCAAACAAAGTTCACACACTCACAAGGTAGACCAGGAAAGAGGTATAAAGTCAAATTGTTTCACTGTTTAAAATTGTTGCCTAAGATCATTTCAAGAGCTTGCATCACTTAGTCAACCGGACCAACGAGGAAAATTATAGGTGTCATCATACATGGTTTACGGTAAGCTCATCACACAAGGCATTGACACCAATGTCAAACAAGACTCCACACTATTGCTAAGGTGCAACGTTCATCACTAGAGACTCAATTCTATAACCGGCTTGTCACAACGAGATGCAAGAAGTTCACATATTACCTATGCAGCTTCATTTGGCCTCATCATAGCTGAACACTCATTTTTTTTTATTATGAGCATTATTCCAGTCACCGGTATTGATCAAGACTGTAACACCCCATTTTCTACGTGTACTAGTTCTATTTACATGATGCTTATAACTTTCCTTGTGGTATAGTTATGGACTCGGTTTCCCATGCCACTAATGACAATATAATAGGTTTAAAGAAAACTGTCCGTAAATTTTGATGCGACCCAATTAAGTTGACGTTGATGTAAGTAGACAAACTTGAGATGATAATGTGGTATTTGAGTTTAAAGTTTAAAGTGACCTAGTGTATACATGTTTTAAGTTAAGTTAAAGGTATTAAGGTCTAGAAATGGAATAAAATATTGAGTTGCTTGCTTGCCTTAACTAAGCTTGTAGGTGACAAGTAGGTGAGTCACGTACTTTGACTTATTGACTAACCCAAATGACCAAGTAGATGCATCACCTACTTTGACTTATTTACCAACCCAAATGACCATGTAGGTGCATCACCTACTAAGACTCTTTTGACCATGTTATTGGGCCAAGTACACTACAACCTACTTGCATGTATTCCCCTTATATAAATAAAAAAGATCCTAGATTACACATGATACATATGTTTATATGTTGGATATACAATCTACCCATATCTTGCCAACTTGCTTCAATTTTCTATTCCATCATATATGTCATCTTTTCACATTTTCATATGTTTGTTTTATTGGTTATTACTCCCAGTGTGTTAGATTATAATGTTACCTCACAAGATCCATACTTGCTTTATTATATATTTCATATGTACATACTTGGAATATGTATCCGTCCTTAAGTTGAATCTGCCCATGTTCATATGTCTTCTACTACTTGTCCATAGTTCTAAATATCAACAATGACTATGACCACCAAAACAAAAATCTCAAAATCTCATTTTACATATCTTTGTATTATGCCTTACATATTCAGTAAATTCTTTCGTACTGATGTCCCTTATTAGGGACGTTGCATTTCATGTTGCAGGTATAGGTACTCAACTAGTAGATCTCCCCAATAGAAGAACATGATACTCAGCGGTCGTTGTTGAGTTGCAGGTTGATTTGGGGCTTTACCGAGTCTTTACTATGCGTATTTTCATAGTGGTATAGTCATGGATTCTAGTAGAGTCTTTCTAGACATTGTAAAGCTATCATTTGTACTCATAGTTTCACTTGTCACATGTATCGGTTCAGCTAGTCAACATGTGTTGTATATGACTCTTATTATCAGTAAATAGATGCATAGTAGTTTACTTTCTTAGCATAGGTCACTTGTAAAGCATGTGTTCATATGGTACTTATTCGCCCCACCTAGGGTTGGGGTGTGATAAAAGTGGTATTAGAGTAGTTCGTCCTAGGGAGTCTACAAAGTCGTGTCTAGTAGAGCCTTACTCATGAATGTGTTGTGCGCCACATTTATATTTAGGGGGATTTTTAGACATTTAGGAAATGTTACATTCCTTCATAATCGAGATCATGCGATAGAGTGAAGTTAAGAAGTCAAATTACATTTACACCTGATCATACTATTGATATAATGCTTACTCTGGTTAAGGTTAAGGTCAACATGCAACCTACAGAAAAGGATCTAAAGTTATCAAAATTAAGACTAGATTGAGCTCATTTTATTTTACCGTCCCACTCAACAATGTATGTAAAGGCTTTTATATTATTTGCATTTGTACCATTTGTATCATTGTTGTTCAATTGAGAAAGATATAGTATGGTTATCCATATGCATAAAAAATGATGGGTTACCTAGTTTCATATATGAGTTGTAGTATTTCCAAGCACATTTTCTTAGGAGGATGTAACCAACTCTTGAGTTCTATATTTCCTCCATATTTATAGGATCTATTTTGATAGAGGACACTAGTTCTTAGTCTATGCTATACATAGAATTTTTGGCATTACACATGTACTCGAAATTGATGTTGTTGAAGCAGTTTCTTTTAGTTGGAAAAAGGCAGTGGCACAATCTGATAGCTGAATGTATCAGTGTAAGAGTGTTACTAGAGATACCCCTAATTGCCTGAAATGGCCCAAATTCTCACCATATATCTTCCCTTATAGGCTAATAGTTGGCTTTTTTATATTGTATGTGCCAACCACCCTGAATAAGTACTAATAACATTTTTATTCTTTTTATGGTTATAGAACTTAGGGATAAGTGTGTCAATTGCTAAAATGATATATGTACGGTAGTTTCTACTATGATCTATGTGTTGGCTATAGAGGATTAGTATTTTACTAAAGGGTAAGGTTAACAAAATGAAAATTGGTTGGTTAGACCTAAGTTGTGATTAGTCGGTTGTACATAGTGGGATTAGAGTACACAAGCTACTAGTTTTGATTAAAACGTACTTCTAGATAGAAAGCATGTGAGAATGAAGCTTGAATGACATGGGCCAAATATGTACGTAGAGCTTCTAGTTAGAAAGATATGGGATATGTCAAATTCCCTAAACATAGAAATATGGGTGATATGAGGATGCTATAGAGGAGTGAGATAGGTAGTTATTGCTAATTGTATGAGGCAAGAAAATGGTACAACTCCTCAACCCGCATGAGTTATAATGGCACACCTGGGAACAACTTTGTGAACCTTTGTTAAACAGAGAAGTCAATTTAGTATTCATTCAAGTCTTGATATTAGGTCTTGATAACAACAAGAAAAAAAAAGGTGAATAGAAAGGTTACCTAGATGAAAGATACATGGTCCAAGTTCATCCACACCATTAGTACAAAAGAGAAGTAAAGCATTATACAAATGTATAGACCTCCATCAAATTGGAATAGAGCTACTACAGGGTTAATTTAATATATACATCCAGTAATTCGTCAATCATAATCTAGTTAATGGAGAGGAAAAAACTATCATATGCTAGTTGTTCTTATTTGCTATCTTGCATGGGAAAACAATCGGAGCATCCTTAATTTTAATAGAAAAGAGGAAATCTATTAGTTTGTCCAGACCTGTCTAGTTAAGCCCAAAGCGGCTAACTCTAAGACGTTATGAATCGTGATATAACTTTATTGGTACCTGCCATTTACATGTTATTAGAGTTCATATTTTATGGTGAGTCCAATCTTCACTATTTATTTTCTATTTCGACCTTCAGAGGGCACCAAGCATTGACCGTGATATAACACAAGCTAGTAATGAAGGCAGAGTTGACCTCGGCATCCTACTCTAAAGGATGAACTGTTGAGGATTTTCTTTTTCTATCTTGACTGTAGTATTTATATTGTCCTAGGTGGAATCCAAGTTCCAATAACAGAACACCTATAAGAATTCTTTGGAGATTGAAGAGAGTAGATGGGGAAATCAAATGTATGTGTTTTGAGGTGAGTACGGAATATGAGAAGAACTATCCCGCCCGTGACCTAACGCTTAAGACAATGTTTTTGCCCTTATTATGGTAGAGTGGTTCTATAGGATATCTCGTAGTTTCGAAAGATGGTTTGTTATATAATTATGCACGTTGCATGTTCTATAACTTATTTATTTGTATCTCAATTGTCCATTGTGGATTACCTTCTCACAGGTTACCTAATGTCATAGAATGCTTGCATGTAAGTGTTATCCACTTCAGAGCACCCTTGTTTATTGCTATATGTTTTGTAGGACCTTTTCCCTACATGTTATTTATTGCACTTGTTACTTTCCTCATGTCACTTGTCCACATTGTGTGGGAACTGCAGGCTAATTGATCATATGACAATTTCTATATATTTTACAAGCCTCTTAGCCTACTTGATTAAACATTATAGGTCTTATAGATTTTCTGACCATGTTTCATGTGATTACTTGCTCATATTTTATATATGTACTCATTGATATGTTAGTCCACCTATCCATGCGATATAATGCACTTGCTCAATGTGATTTATGTTTCGTAGTTCATTTTCTTTTATATCTACATGTCTTATAGTCTACTTGCTTACATATTATATATTTTGTAGCTTTAGTACTCATTTATCATGTGCTCATCTAGTCCATTTCCTACATGCCTTATAGCTCATTTGCTAACACTACCCTATAGATCCTATGCGCATACACCACATATTTCTATAGCTGAATACACGTATATTATGCCCTCCCTTTTTGTGCTAGTTTGCCTATGTGTCATACTCAATGTGACTTATTTATCCATATTCTATGCCTCTGTGCTTATTGACTTAAGTTTTGAAAATTTTGGGAAAATGTTTCCTTGTATCATGATGTAGTGATGATTTTGACCAGAAAAGGTTGGGCATATATGTAAATTTTATCACAACCATAGATAAATAACTTAGCATAATGCCTTAATCAAAGGTGCGGCATAAAACTTTAGAATTTATATTAACAGTTATGCGTTCTTATAAGACTCACCTCTGAAAAGCATCATGAAATAAAAGAGAAGGGAATGTAGTACCCTAATAGGTTTGGCCTATGATTTTATGTGTCCGTTCCATTAACAAAAAAATGGGAGATACTATAGTTATTCTTTATTGTTAAGGCCCGGAAGCTAAGCTCAACAAGTGTAACCTCCATTGAAGTATTGTGGAAGGAATAGAATATAACATAAGTTACTTGGGAATAGAATATGGTAGATATCCAAAATACCACTCCTCATTCTAAACATTAAGATAAGGATCTAAGATCATGTGGTCCCCTTATATGAGCATATATCCTACTAGCATTTGTTCATTTGATATGTCATTTGCATGCCTTGTGTTTTGGTATATTAAATTCCTTATTTGTATGAGTTCTACTAAGGTATCTTCATTGAATTACATGGTCATGAAAGGGCTTAAATTTGTCATATTCTTATTTGGATAGTCCTATTTACAATGGGAACTCTCACAAATCTCTATATGAAATTCCAAGATTATCCGAACTACCTGGTGCACCTATCATTCGAGGATAAATGATCATAAGGGGGGGAAGATGTAACACCGCGTATTCGACGTGTACTAGTACTATTTACAAGACGCTTATAATTTTCCTTGTGGTATTGTTATGGACTTGGTTTCCTATGCGACTAATGACAATAGAATAGATTTAAAGCGGTTGTCTGTAGATTTTGATGCGACCCAATAAGTTGACATCGATGGAAGTAGTTAAACATGAGATCATAAGGTGGTATTTTAGTCTAAATTTTAAAGTGACGCAGTGTATACACATTTTAAGTTAAGTTAAGGGTACTAAGGTCTAGAAATGGAATAAAATATTAAGGTACTTGCTTGACTTAACAAAGCTAGTAGCTGACAAGTAAGTTCATCACCTACTTTGACTTATTGACCATCCCAAAGGACCAAGTAGGTGCATCACCTACTTTGACTTATTGACCAGACCAAAGGACGAAGTAGGTGCATCACCTAGTAAGACTTTTTTGTCCATGCTATTGGGCCAAGTACACTACCACCTACTTGCATTAACCTGGCCCAAGTTTAGTAGAAGAATAAGGGGAAAATGGACAGGTAAGGCACAATGTTCTTAAGTCCAAAAAGGCCCAAGTGAAAAGTCCAAGCAGCTGGATCACCTAATTGACAAATTATGGCTCAAAATGAGTTAGAAAGTGGGCCAAAGCAGGTCCCTTTAAAAGGGATTTGACATAAGCTTTTCCTACCATTTTTACTTTAACAAAAAAATCTTATTTCTAGAGCTTTCTCCCTTCTCTCTCTTAGCTTCAAACAATAGCCATTAAATACCATTAGAGTTCTTGAATATTAGGGAGTTCAATCTATTGAAAGGTATAATTTAAGACAGGTTAAGGAGGACAACCTTCACCTTGAAGAATCCACGTCTTAGCAACTGGTAGTTTTGTCCAGCAAGGTAAGCTACTGCAATTTTTTCCCTCTTGTTCTTGAGTTAATTAGGACATGTGGTATGTGTTCGCGAGTTGGAATTTGTTCCTTTTACATGGTGTAATATTGGGGAGGATGTTCTGGTTAATAGTGCATGTTGGGACTGCCATGGAGGGCAGTCCTCTTTAAATTAAGTTATGAGCTTGTTTAAGCACTTTAAAAATAATGTTAGCTCTTCATGTGCTGGTGATTAGAAACCATGATTTATATTTCTTCTGTTACATTATTATGTTTAATGATTGTTTTATGTATGTTATGACAAGGGATGTGACTGGATGTGTGGGGAATTTATGGAGATGTTAAAGGACTTAAATATTTCAGCGATTTTGGGGAGGAACTGATACGAAGGTTGTATAGTAGATAGACATTATTTAAGAGTTTCGAAAGAAAGAAAACATTAGCTAGATAAATGGCATGCTTACTGCTTGGTTACTATTTTTGTGAAATCAAGTAGCTCAAATTGATTGATTAGCTACTAATACTAGTTTTATAACTTATTTTGTTGTAGATTAGTACTCTGAAGAGAAGGAGCTTCAGTAATACTTTTTGAACTGTATAGCAAGGTATGTAAGGCTATACGATTTCCTATTTCTTTGGCATCAATCCAACACTTGTATTACAAAGTAAGCTTTCTAAGTGCCCTTGGTAGTGACTGATCCATAGGTCCAATTCCTACTCTCTAGAGAATTAAGAAGAGTACTATAATATGAGTTTATTACTAAATGTATGTTCTTACTCAACCAAGTATTAGCATGCAATGTTTAAACTAGTTTCATTGTCAAAGTACCCTTGGCACTTATTCTCCTTATATAAATCAAAATGATCCTAGATTACACATGATACATATGTTTATATGTTGGATATACAATCTGTCCATATCTTGCCAACTTGCTTCAATTTTTTATTCCATCATATATGTCATCTTTTCACATGTTCATGTTCCCTTTATTGGTTATTACTCCCAGTGTTTTAGATTAGAATGTTACCTCCCAAGATCCCTAGTTTCTCTAGTGTACATTTTATATATACTTACTTGGAATATGTATCTGTCCTTAAGTTGAATCTGCCCACGTTCTCCCTTGGTTCCACGTTCATGTATACCTTGTATTTGATATTAGTTAGTTATTATTTTGCTATCAGAAATAGTTCAAATATCTTGGCTGAATGTTAAATGGCTTCACTTGATATGGCTTCAATTTGAGATGTCAAAATGCTTAGTGAGTCATATAAACTCCTAAGTATTATGTTGGTGTCACATTTGCTTCCCATGTCATTGTCATTATTGTAAGTCCATATTCATATATCTTCTACTACTGGTCCATAGTTCCAAATCTCAACAATGACTATGACAACCAAAGCAACAATCTCAAAAGAGTTATGATTAGCAAACGAATGATCTCAGAAGAATTATGAACATCAAAAGAAAAATCTCAAAGATAAAGAATTTAAGTGAAGCTATATGTATAATTATGGGTGGAAGCCTATGGGCAAATGCCTAGCATGGGTCGATCCCAATTGGTATAGAAGGGTGGCAGCCCAGGGGCAAATACCTAGCATGGGTTGATCCCAATTGGTATATTAGGGTGGCAGCTTAGGGGCGAAAGCCTAGCATGGACCGATCCCAATTGGTATGGAAAGGTGGCAGCTCAGGGGCAAAAGCCTAGCATGGGCCGATCCTAATTTATGGAATTATTAGCACAACCTCCAGGGGTTAAAATGCCTAGCATGGGTCATCCTCTTCTACCGCTGATTAGCAGGTCATTTGTATCATATGTATTATAAATATTATAATACACATAAAATTAAAGAAAAGAATGTAACATACACGATTCCACAAGTATAAGCAAATGTGGTCTCTAACCATTATCTATTGGTATTTGGCTTCACCTGAGCTCTCATTTTACATATGGTTGTATTATGCCTTACATATTCAGTACATTCTTTCGTACTGACGTCCTTTTTTGGGGACACTGCATTTCATCCTGCAGGTATAAGTACTAAACTAGTAGATCTCCCCAATAGAAGCACATGATACTCAACGGTTGTTTGTGAGCTCCAGGTTGATCTGAGGCTTTGCCGTGTCTTTACTATGGGTATTATTATAGTGGTACAGTCGTGGATTCAAGTAGAGGCTTTGTAGACAATGTAAAGCAATCATATGTATTCATAGTTTCACTTGTCACATGTATCGGTTCAGCTAGTCAACATGTGTTGTATATGAAGCTTCTCATCAGTAAATCTATATGCATAGTAGTTTACTTTCTCATCATAGCTTACCTGTAAAACATGTGTTCATATGACACTTGTCCGCCTTACCTATGGTTGGGGTGTGACAAATACCGATACTCAAATTTGCAAAATAATAAACACATTCAAACGCAATCAAGAGGTAGCACAAAATTTTCAAAAAGGGTCAAAACCATTTACAATTAAAGCAAGGAGCCACAAGCTCAAATATCCACAAAACAATGCAAAAACACAATTTATAGCACAAAACCCAATATATAAACAAAACACTAATCACAAAAGGAGGGTATCGAAATACCTCACCCCACCACAAAAGAAAAGCAATTTTTCCTTAAATGCAATCAAATATCCAAAAAATCAACAAAAAGGGTCAAAGAGGGAGGTAAGGAAAAGCCTGTCTAATGAGTCGCTCCATTTGTCGGGGCATCAGTGCCCTGTTCAACATAAATATCTTGGGCATCAATGCTCGGAGTCACCTCAGAAGTACCAGCTCCACTAGACCCACCCATTATGGTGTCTCTCCAAAAAGTCAGGCGCGTGATACTTATCCTGACCAACGACCCTAAACTACGGTATGAGTGTCTACGATCATCGATAGTATAGTAACCCAACTAAAGGTTGGGGTCGTGTCCCAAGGGAGTGGTTTTAAGAATTTATAGAAAAGTAAAATTAAGCCCTAACTAGTTGTAGCTAAATACATTAACGATTAAAAACATAGTAAATTAAAAGGGGTGACAAAAAAGTGTCAAATATCGATTTGGGGGTTTTGTCACAATTAGTAAAAATAACAAATATTAAAAAGAAAATCATGTTCTTGTGGTGTGACCGCAATACAAGTTGAGATAAATCGTTGGGTACATGCTTTCAATTGAAAATTTGCAAGATAATAGTGACTAGGCTAAGCTTTAGATGGAAATAAGATCCCTCTCAGGCAACTTACCATGTTTCAATTGGGTTCCTCTTGGACACCCATATGCCGTATGAAGACCCACCTACGCCTTACCCCACTCGCTCTCTAGAGTTGAGTGTGACGTTATGGGACTAGGGCTCACCCTCTCGGGCTGAACCTCATGCCGAACCACTCCTTAGGCTATCCGTCTAGTGGTCTTGGTTTTGCGACCTCCCTCTCGGGCAAGCCGAAAACACATGGGTGGTTTTGAATTTGCAACTACAAACCCATTAAATTAAACTACAACAACTAGGTGAAATCACCATTAAAATACATCTATCCTATTAGCAAGCAAGACCCAATAACAATATCAACACATATTTGCTAAATCACACCCCAAGAATGGGGTTTTTAGGCACACATCAAGATATAACAAAATACACCTAAAATGATACTACAATAAAATGGGTATAAGAAATTAAAACTTGATTTAGGCAAAGGAAGAAGAATGGAGAATACCCACTTCCAACTTGAGGAAGATGAAATCCTTCTCTCTTCAAGTCTCCCACAAAATCCTCTCCAAACATGAGAGAAAATATCTAAAAATGTACTATTATATTCTGAAAAAAAAATAATTATTCGGAACTTCTAAATTTAATAAAGAGTTTAGTATTTATAGCAATCAGAAAGTAGTGCAGGCGGATAGTTCGGTGAGGTAAGTCAGTTTGCTGAATGGATCGGTGACTCACCCTTCTTCTGTCTCATCGCCATTGAGTGCTTACCTACAACATCTTCACATTCTGGACCATTTGGTGGTATAGTACTTCTTCGTGAAACTATTCGGTGAAGCGTCGACTGCTCCTTTCATCGCCTTTTTTATCCTCTTCCTTCAGGGCGTCGCATACTGGAACAAAGGGCGGAGTCTGTCCTTTCAGCGAATAGCCAATGCTTCTTGCGATGCTCATGCTACAACTTTTTCATTATTTTCATTCTTTTGTTCCTTTTTGCGCTTAAGTGTCCATGCTTCCACTAAAACTTAAAAGTTTCCATCAGATATTGAGACAAAATAAGCATTCGAGGACACTATTTCTATCAAAATAAAGCTCTAAATGAGTCCAATTTGTGGACTCATTAGCACGCAGTCTCGAACATTGCATCCTCAAGGTCAGCCAGATTATCATAACCCTCAGCATCTCACAAATCTATATGCTTCTCATCGGTATCTGCCTCCAACTTATCAACTGCCATATCATCCCGATGTACATCTCTAGTGGTGGCCGGAGTAATCTTAGAAGTCGTTGGGGCATCTACATCATCCGCTGCCTCCAATAGTGAAGTGAAGTATGTGGACTTCAAGTAGTCCACGTCCTTCCTCAGATCTGCAACCTTGGCTTTCAAAGATGTCACCTCAAAAGACTCCCCCTGTCTACTCTCACAAACCAGGACTCTCGCAGTTAAATCATCAATAGAAATTCAGAGAGGGGTAAGTGAAGCAAGGATGGAAATCTCAATAATCCATGGGACTGCATCCTCTAGTCAGGTAGCCCTCACATCAGCCGAATGGTCCAGGTGCACCATCTTCACGGTCATATCCTGAGTAATCCAGGAGGGCTGGGCTGTAGTAGAAGTGCAAAGAGCCTGGGAGGAAGAAATGGGAGCAAAGGTACCTGAGGGCTCGGAAATTAGAGTAGGCAAAGATGCCTCTACATGAGTCAACACTATGTAAATCTCCGGGGATGTGTCCACCGGAGCTTCTCTCCTCCTGTTTGCCTTCTCCCGAGTGTACTCGGCCTCAATACGCCGGATATAAGTGGAAGATGAAGGAGATACCTCAATATCTCTCTTCACGTCCCGAGGAACTCCATCACAACTCTGTAATCAACACCGGGAATGGAAGAGAAGTTTGCCTCTGCTTGGCCCTCATGGCCATCCCTTGTTCAGTAATAAGCCCCAAGTTGAGCCACCTCTTTGCTAAGATCAATCCTAAAAAGGCTGCCTTTGCATGACAGAGGATGGATTCATTCTGCAAAGGCATGATGGAGTTGGTGATGAATCCTAACCACTACCATGCAGCTACATTCAAATCATTCTTCTCTATCTAGACTCCCGCCTCAATCCACCTCTGGTGGTATAATAAATAAGTGGGGCAAGCCAGCCCTTCAGGTCATCCAGGGACTGATCTGTGATGAGTCCACAAATTGTACTCATTTAGGGCTATATTTTAATAGAAATTGTGTCCTTAAATGCTTAGTTAATCTCAATATCTGATGAAAACCCTGAAGTTTTAGGTATTTGAAGTTTGAAGGGAAGCATGGACCCTACTTCGCAAAAAGGAATGAAATTGAACAAAGAAAATAAAGGCCCGAGGATCACCGAGTCCACTTGGCGAGTCACCAAAGGCTCTCAGTTCACCTTTTCTTCCAGTGTGCTGAGCCCTGAAGGAAAGGATCAATTCGGTGGAAAAAGGGAGTGGTTGGTGCATCGTCGAGAAGTTTCGCGAGGTAGTGCTATGACTCCCAATGACCCAGAGCAGGACGATGTCGAATGATGGTACAAAATGGTGATGAACTACACAAAAGGGTAAATCGCCGAGTTTATCGGTGATTCCGACTAATGTCGCCGAATGATCCGCTACAACACAATTTTTTGAAAACTATAAATACTCGTTGAGAGTTATAGCTTAGTATCAGATTTTAGTATCATTAGATTTTCGATACAAAAAAATTAATATAATTTTAGTACTTTTTTATTTTTTCTCTAAGTTTGAGAGTGTTTTGAAACCTGAAGAAGAGGGTTTCATCTCTAAGGATTTGGACTTGGGTCTCTTGGATTCTTCATTCGTGGCCAGTAACAAGACTTAAATCTTCATACTTACATGAATGCAAGCTCATTTAGGTATAAATTTCTATCTCTTGATGTGTGGTTGAAAACTCCAATTCTTGGGGTGTGATTTAGCAAATATGGGTTAAGACTGTTGTTGGGTCTTGCTTGCTGATAGCTTAGATGTAGTTTAATAGTGATTTCGTGTAGTAGTTGTGGTTTAATTTAACAAATTTGTAGTTTAAAATATAAGTTTATATATGTATTTCCGGCTTGCTCGAGAGAGAGGTTGTGAAACCAAGACTACTAGATTGATGGCCTAAGTAGTGGGTTGACATGAGGTTAAGTTCGAGAGAGTGAAGCCTAGTCCCATATCCTAACAATCAGCTCGAGAGAGTGAGTGGGGTAAGGCGTAGGATAGTCTTCATGCGGCAAGTGGGTGTCCAAGAGGAACCCATTTGAAACAGGGTATGTTGTTTGAGAGAGAATTTATTCCCACATATAGCTTAGCCTAGTCACTATTACTCTATAAATTTTCTACCGAAAGCATGTACGCAACAATTTAGATTAACCTATATTCCGGTCATATCCCAAGAATCACCTATCATTCATAAATTTCTTTGTTATTTTTACTATTTTTGCTATAATTGTGACAAAACCCCCAAATTTATATTTGACACTTTTCTGTCCCGCTTTAATTTAAAATGTTTTTAATCGTTAATATCTTTAGCTACGACTAGTTAGAACTAAAATTTATTTTTCTATTAATATTCCAAACCACTCCCTTGGGATTCGACCCCAACCGTTGGTTGGATTATTATACTATTGCACAATCGTAGACACTTGCACAGGAAGTTGTGTCATTAATTACGCAAACATCAAAATGGCACCGCTGCCGATGAGTGCTGTTAGTTGAGAATTCTTAGATTAATAGAATTTTTGTTCTTCAGAGGAAGTGAGCATGGCGAGCTATACTTGGGAGCCAATGGAGTTGCCCCCATTAGAGGTAATGATGTTCCGGGATCGTATCCTCACGTACAAATAAGTGAAGGGAGAAAGGATCGAAAAATCATGGTCAAGGTTTACTGAACTGATTAATCAATGCCTAAATTATGACATTCCCGACATAGCTCTCTTTGACTATCTCTACAGAAGTCTTGGTCCTGGAAACAAGAGGTTGGTTGACCAACTCATTCTGGAAGGCATCACGAAATAGCCATACGTAATACCAGCTCAACTGCTTAATCAAATGGCTGAAACGAATCAAGAAGTAGAAAAGGACTTCATGTTAGCCTCCCTAATAACCTACATGGATGAGTTGGTCAAAAAGATGGTGAAGATTGATGTCCAGTGTAAGAGGAAGGATAAATACATCCCTCCTCATGAGCGAAGGAGTCTCAAGGACAATGAGGTTAAAAGTTTTGAGGGATTACTCTCAATAATTCTCCATAAGGTGACTGAGCAAGATAGAGCACTAAAGGAAATAAAGGAAGACAATGAAGAAATGAAGCGGATAATTTGGTCTCATTCCAGAGCTGTTCAGCTACTAGAGAACCTCATGGATTATGCGTCGCCTGCTCTGCACTCAAAATGAAATAGGGGATTGCCTGGTGCTACCAAGGCTAACCCCAAAAATGGAGTTTGAGTACTGATTTACGTCGTGCCACGACGTTAACTAAGGCGCTTCTTGGGAGGCAACCCAAGGTTTTAAATGTTTGTAGTATGTTATTATTGAAATAAAGGTGTCTTGATTTTGTAGGATTGTGCATGAAAAGTTTGTGAAAAGTGCAGGATGAATTACACAGGTCCAGATGGCGAATCACCGACTAGATCGGTGACCTCGACAAAGACCGTTGTTTGGATCCGCACCTTGATTGAAGGTCCTGTAAAACTCTGCTAGCTAGATAGACATTTAGTGCATCTTCGAGTATCGGATCGAAAGCAACAAATGTCACCGAATGAATGAGATCTGAATGATTTTTATAAGGCCACGGGTTTTACCTTTAACCGTTTTCACATTCTCACTCTCGATTTTCGCAAAATCGCACCTATTTAGTATTTTCCAAAATTTTCGTATCTCTTAAGTATTTTAACTGATTTAGTAGTGCTTGGATCTGTACTAATATGTTGCATATCATCAATATCTTGACTTGATCTACCTAAAAGGTTAATCCTTAAAACCCTACTTAAGTTTTGCTTGTAGTGTAGTGCGGGTGTGAATTTGAAAAGTTGAAAAGTGAGGGAATGTGAAAGATTTTGAACTTTTGAACTTTTGGCCTTTAAAACCATCCAGTTCTCACCCATTCAGCGACTTAATTTTTACTCACCGAGTGGGCACTTACCTCACTGAGTTTTGTACGACCTCCAATTAATGTGGGGGTCCAAACGACGGAAAAAATATTAATCGCCGACCTGGTCGACGATTCACCAATCTGCTTCTGGGCTCGCCGAGTCTTATAGACTCCAACCTTAGAATTTTTTTACTCAAATGGCCGTCCAAGTCCAGCTGGCCGACCTTTTCGGCAAGGGGCCAACTGGACTTTTGGCTCACCAACCTACACTTTTCATGAACATTCTAGACTTCAACCTATAAAATTAACACACAATTATTTTTAAAACAAAAATAAAGCGATAAACACTTGGATTTCCTCCCAAGAAGCACCTTATTTAACGTTGTGGCACTACTTCCCCACTCGATGTTGATTTATGGGGTAGAGAGGCGACAAAACATGAACCATTTGGGTCTCCAGTAGCTGAACATATATGGAATGGGAAGCAGTCATCTGATTCAGCAGTGAGACATTCTATTTTATCTCATTCAACACTTTGTCATGTTCTTTGATTTTGTGGTGAATGAGTGAGAGTATCTCTCCCATTTGTCCACCCTCATCTTTCTTGGGCTTTATACGCTTGTTAGGGGTAATGTATCGGTCATTTTTTCGTCCGGTACTTCAAATTCCATAATCATTTTGGCCACGAGATCCAACTGAGTCAACAATACGGCCAACATCTGGTCCTTCTAAGTCTCTTTGTTGGTCATTGCCATGTGATGAAGAAGTTGGGCTGCTATTGCATAGGTGATGAGTCCATAAATTGGACTCATTTTGGGTTATATTTTGATAGAATTAGTGTCCTCAAATGCATATTTTATCTCAATATCTGATGAAAACCCCTAAGTTTAAGGTATTTGGAGTTTGAAGGAAAGCATGGACAGTACTTAGGAAAAAAGGAACAAATGCAGCTGAAAGAATGAAGAAATTAAGATCTGAGAATCGTTGAACCCATTCGGCGAGTCTCCAAAAGGTCTTACCCTCGCCTTTTGTTCCAGTGTACTGAGCTCTTAAGGAAAGGATCAAATCGGCGGTGAAAAGGAGAGTCGGCATATCACCGAGCAATTCCGCGAAGCTGTACTATGTCGCCCAACTATCCAAACACGACGATGCTGAAGGATAGAGCAAGACAGCGATGAAACCTGCCAGGGCTGATCACCAAGTTGATCGGCGATCTCTAATAACGACGCCGAATGATTCGCTGCAGCACCGATTGTTAAAAACTATAAATACTCGTTAAGAGTTGTAGCTTAGTATCAGATTTTTAATATAAAACTTTTAACATAGAATTTTGAGTTCTAAGTTTGCAGAGTGTTTTGATGAACTTGAAGGTTCAAAGGGTTTCAACTCCAAGATTTTGAGTTTGGGTCTCTTGGATTCTTCACTCCTTGTTTGTTCTAAGACTTAAATCTTCATACCCATTTGAATGCAAACTCATATTGGTATATATTTCTATCTCTTTTACATGTGTAGCTAAAACCTCAATTCTTGGGGTGTGATTTTGTGAATATGGGTTAGATTAATTGTTGGGTCTTGCTTGCTGATAGATTATTTGTTGTTTAAATGTGATTTTCTTTAGTAGTTGTGCTAGAACTTAATGAAATTCTAGTCGCAAATATGATTTCACCCTTATTTTTTTGGCTTGCTAGAGAGAGAGGTCATAAAACTAAGACTACTAAATTGATGGCCGGTGGGAGTGGGTCGACATGAGGTTCAGCTCGAGAGACTGAACCCTATTCCTTCTCCCTCACACTCAGCTCGAGAGAGTGAGTGGGCTAAGGCGGAGGTTGTTCTTCATGTGTCTAGTGGGTGTCCGAGAGGAACCCATTTGGTTCAGGGTAAGTTGTTCGAGAGAAAGCTTACCCCCACTACAGTCTAGCCTAGCCACATATATTTAACGAAATTACCATCAAAAGCATGTACCCAAAGATCTAGTCTAATCTGTATTCCTGTCACATTCTTAGAATCCTTTCTCCTTGATTAGTATCTTCTTTTATTTTTGCTTGTTTTTACTTCCTTATTACAAAATCCCATTATTAATTGACACGTTTGTTTCACCCCTTAGATTTAGTATCTTTGTATTCAACAATATTTTTAGCTATGACTAATTAGAAATTAATTTTTTTTCTATTAATTTTCAAGCCCACTCCCTTGGAACTCAACCCCAACCCTTGGTTGGGTTACTATACTATTGTACGATTGTAGACAGTTGCATTAGAAATTGTGTCACGCCCCAAATTCGAGTGGCGCAACTGGCTCCTAATGCCAAAATTCATGTTCGAGCCGACCCTGCTGAACCATTTGCTACTAGCGCATGGTAGCCACACACAATCAAGAAAACAAACAAGTATATCTCGGCTTAAAACTAAGCCCTCGTTCGGCAAGGCCAATGTCAACTAGTCTATAAAAGAAACAACTACTCCCAGGAGATCATATAAATAAATAGCCAACTACCACAAAAGTCCTAATTGGGCCATCGAGGCCACCATGATATCTATACCAAAACTAAAAGCAGGTATATATCAATACAATACATCAAACAGCTCACAAGCTTCAACAAACCAACAACATAGGCCAATATGGCCATAACGTAGTTATACACCCCACACACTAGTCTGCAAGCCTCTAACAGAAGTAAATATTAGCGGGACAGGGCCCAAGCCTACCCATAAAGATATACACAACAAAAGGTAACAAACCTCCCAACTCTGGCAGCTCTGGAGTAAAGGGGCTAGCCAACCGAATAACAGTCAATCCTGCTGTTGAGGAGGTCTATTCGGTCGTCTGTCAGGACCTATATACATAAATGCAGCGCCCCCAAGGAAATGGGGCGTCAGTACAAAATAATGTACAGAGTATGAAAGGCAATAAACTGTGAGGAGGTATCCTGATATACTAGAATAATCTGATAAATAAATCAAGGATAAGATAAGTGTGCTGACCTGCTCCTCAATGTAAACTTTTAAAAAATAATAAAGAAACAACCTACCCAAGCCCCCATAAGCTCAGCAGGTACAAACAACACACAAGATCACCTACTCAGTCCCCTATATGCCCGAAAGGTGCCAATCAGCCTATGTACCTCTATCGATAGTCCTGTAGCCCCGTAGGCAGTCACATAGCCCTCTTAGGCATTAATATATCCCCGCAGGGAACACATAGCTCTCGCAGACATCAACATAGCTTATAGACAACTCATAGCTCTCTTAGGCAACAACATGTCCCTGTAGGAAGCACATAACCTTCTTAGGAGTCAATATAGGATTGTAGGCAACTCATAGCCCTTCTAGGCATCAATACAGATTCCTAGGCAACTCATAGCCCTTTTAGGCATCCATATAACCCTATCGGAAGAACATAGCCCTTCTAGGCATAGATCAGATTCCTGCAGCTAACCACTATACCCCCAAGGGCAACAATAACAATTCACTTGCTAAACGCGAGCAATTTATTTATAAGCAACCTATACAAATAGCCTCTAAGTCGTGTCCAACATAGGGACACTACTAACTGATTAAGAATCCCGATAAACTTGGCAAACACTATATATACATACCTGGTACGCACTTATAAACAGTTTATAATTAATCTTAAATCGGCAGATTTGCCATATTGCCCAATTTGTCGAAGCGTCCGTAGAAATTCATAAAAAGAACCATAAAAGGGTCCCGAAATAATTACCTTAGTTAACCAAGTGTAAACCTTGAAGAAACACCAATAACTACAAATTTATATCTTAAAAAACTAGATCCAAACGCAGCTAAAAGAAGGGAAAAATGATTGCCACGTGTAGGGATTACTTTTCTAGGCACATGGGCAATGTTTAATGGTTTAAATCATCAAAAACTAACCTTCATCATGCTAGAACTCTATGGGAACCCTCTTTTAAGCTTTCTCTCTGGTTTGGAACTAAAATGGAATGTTTTCATGGCTTAAAACGTTAAATAAGCCGACATACCATATTTTTTACCCGACCCAAATTCTGCCCGGGCAGTCCCTAGTAAAACCATCATAACGTTTTGCTCTGATGTCGGTTTGATACGGGGTTTTGTGTGGTAAAAACAAGACTCGTAGGCCTTAGATTTAATGGGTGATTGGCCTTCTAACTCTTTATATATTGGAAGAAAACATCCGAAACATTTTACCCAAATTTTAGACAAATCTTTAAAAAGGAACCTACTATAACTTTCGCCAACTTTTTTTTTCCATTTACTTAACTTCAAAAATTGGGATACAACCCTTGAACACATAAAATATGACATACCACATCATTTTTAATTTATTACTAACCCTCTTTGTCTTTCCACGAAAATACGAGTTAATTTAGACATTTTGGAAAGTCGGGGTGTTACATCCTTCGCCTCTTAGAAACATTCCTCCTCGAATGAAAAAAAATCTAAGTCACGCGATTAAATTTATCACTATCCAGGAACCTAAAATGCAAAAAAGTATAACCTAGGCGTCTCACATGACGACATAAATTTCTAAGCATTATAGCTCTGCAATAACAATGCAAGCAAATATACAACGACAACAACAATAATAATAAGCAATAATATAAAAAAATAGGTTAGGTATCTTACCTCACTGCACCAATATAAACTGATATGCCATCACCCTGGGATGTGAAACAAGTGAGGATATTTGGACGGCATGCCATCCTCAGTTTCCCAAGTCACCTCTTCTCTATTCTTGTTTCTCCACAATACTTTAACCGAAGCCACCTCTTTGGTCCTCAATTTACGGACCTGCCCATCTAATATGGCAACTGTAGTTTCATCATAGGACAACTCCTCTGTGATCTAAACATCTTCAACTGGGACAACCCGAGAAGGGTCTCCTACGCACTTCCATAGCATAGATACATGGAAAACTAGATGGACATATTCTAGCCCCGAAGGAAATTCTAACTCATAAGCCACTCGTCCTACCCTCCGAACGATCCGGTATGGCCCAATGAATCTTGGACTAAGCATGCCTTTTTTTCCAAATCTCATAACCCCCTTCATAGGCGAGACTTTTAAGAATACCCAATCATCAACGCAAAACTCTAAGTCCCTTTGTCGCACATCTGAGTATGCCTTTTATCGACTTTGAATTGTTAGCAACCTTTCCCGTATGAGCTTGACCTGTTCCACTGTCTGCTATACTAAGTCGAGTCCAATCAACCTTGACTCACCTACCTCGTACCATCCAATGGGGGATCTACATTTTCGCCCATGCAAAGCCTCAAAAGGTGTCATCCCGATGTTGCAATGATAACTATTATTGTATGCAAACTCTATAAGAGGTAAGTGGTCATCCCAACTCCCCTTGAAGTTTAGCATACACGTCCATAGCATATCCTCGAGTGTCAAAATTGTGCGCTCAGCCTGGCCATCTGTCTGAGGGTGAAAGGTTGTACTAAGATTAACTTGTGTCCCCAGTCCTTTCTAGATGGACTTCAAGAAGTTGGCAGTGAATTGTGCTCCTCTATTAGGGATAATAGATACTGGGACACCGTGTAGCCTAACAATCTCCCTAAATAGAGCCCAACGTAGTCTTCGGCCGTAAAAGTAGCCCTGACAGGTAAGAAGTGAGATGATTTTGTTAGTCTATCAACAATCACCCAAATAGAGTCAAACATGTGACGCGATCGAGGTAACTCTGTAATCAAATCCATATTAATTGGTTTCCACTTCCATAAAGGAATGGCTATCTCCTGAACTAGCTCAGTGGGCTTTTGGTGCTCAACCGTCTCATGTTGGCACTTAGTCACTATTCCACAAACTCAGCAACGTCGTTCTTCATCATGTGCCACCAATAATCTCTTTAATATCATGGTACATCTTCGTTGAACCAGGGTGAATAAAATAATGGGAATGATGTGCCTCTTCCATTATCCGATGCGGAAGCCCTGCAACATTCGAAATACACAATCGACCACTATATCTAAGGACTCCATATCCTGCTATATCAAATGCTAAAGTCTGTTGATTCTGAACCTTGGCTCTGAGCTGCTCTAAGCTAGGATCCTCTTGTTGCCGTGATTTTACTTTTACAACTAGAGATGATACGGCTGTGTCCTGAATTATTACCCCACTATCTTCTGCCTCTAACAATCTGACTCCCAAGCTAGCTAATTGATGAAGCTATTGCACTAGCTCATGCTTCTCAACACCTAAATATCATAAACTACCCATAGACCTTCGACTAAGGTCATCAACTACCACATTTGCCTTTCCTGGATGATATAAAATGTCCAAGTCGTAATCTTTAAGTAACTCAAGACATCGACGTTGTCTCAAATTTAACTCCTTTTGTCTAAATATATATTGAAGGCTTTTATGATCCATGAAGATGTCGACATGAGCGCCATACAAATAGTGTCTCCAGATCTTTAGCGCATGCACAACTGCAGCCAACTATAAATCATGGGTTGGATAGTTCTTCTCATGCTTTCTCAACTGCCTTGCAGCATATGCGATAACCTTACCATGTTGCATTAGAACACATCCCTACCCAACACCAGAAGCATCACAATACACCGCATAGCCTTCTGAATCGTCTGGCAATGCGAGAACTGGTCAGCAAGCCTCTAAGAGTAGTAAAGATTAGTGGGACAGGGTCCCAGCCTACCCATAAAGATATATAGAACAAAAGGTAACAAACCTCCCAACTCAGGCAGGTCTGGAGGAAAGGGGCTAGCCAACCAGATAAAAGTCAATCCTGCTGCTGAGGAGGTCTACTCGGTCGTCTGTCAGGACCTGCACGCATGAATGTAGCTCCCCCAAGGCAATGAGGGGTCAGTACAAAATAATGTACAGTGTATGAAAGTCAATAAACTATAAGGAAGTATCCTAATGTACTGGAATAATCTAATAATTAAATCAAGGATAAGATAAGTGTACTCACCTGCTCCTCAATCTAAACTTATCAGAAATAATACGACAACAACCTACCAAAGCCCCCATAAGATTGGCAGGTACAAATAACACACAAGACCACCTACTCAGGACCCAATAAGCCCGAAAGGTGCCAATCAGCCTATATACCCTGATCGATAGTCCCCTAGCCCCGTAGGCAGTCACATAGCCCTATTAGGCATTAATATAGCCCCGTAGGTAGCACATAGCTCTCTTAGGCATAAACATAGCTTATAGACAACTAATAGACCTCTAAGGCAACAACATGGCCCTTTAGGAAGCACGTAACCTTCTTAGGCATCAATATAGCTCTGTAGGCAACTCATAGCCCTTCTAGGCATCAATATAGCCCCGTAGGCAACTCATAGCCCTTTTATGCATCCATATAACCCTGTAGCAGAACATAGCCCTTCTAGTCATAGATCACATACCTACAGCTAACCACAATAGCCCCAAGGGCAACAATAACAATTCAATTTCTAAAAGAAAAAAAATTTAGTTATAAGAAACTTATACAAATAACCTCTAAGTCATGTCCAACATAGGGACACTACTAACTGAATAAGAATCCCGATAATGGAGGATTATTTCAACTAGAGCAACCAACAATCAACAATAATAGCTACAAGTGTAACTAAGATAACAACCCAATTACATTGCTCCTAATCTTTAAGGAAACATGTCGTAAGTAGGGAATAGCCTTAACATACCTTTCCAATGAATGCTCGTAAAACCATAGTTCCTTCAGGAAAGTTGTTCCTTTTGTCCTAAGCTTCGCAAACACTATATACACAACTTGTACGCACCTATAAACAATTCATAATTAATCTTAAATCGGCAGATTTGCCATATTGCCCCAACTTGTCGAAACGTCCGTAGAAATTCATAAAAACTACCATAAAAGGGTCTTGAAATAATTACCTTAGTTAACCAAGTGTAAACCTTGAAGAAACAGCAATAACTACAAATTTATATCTTCAAAAATCAGCTCCAAAGGTAGCTAATAAAAGGGAAAAATGGTTCCCACGTGTAGGGATTACGTTTCTAAGCACAGGGGCAATGCTTAATGGTTGAAATTGTCAAAAACTAACCTTCATCATGCTAGGATTACATAGGAACCCTCTCTTAAGCTTTCTCTCTGGTTTGGAACTGAAATGGAATGTTTTCATGGCTTAAAACGTTAAATAATCCGACATACCATATTTTTTACCCCACCCGGATTTTGCCCCGGGAGTCCCTAGTAAAACACTCATAACTTTTTTCTCTAATGTCGTTTTGATACGGGGTTTTGTGCGTTGCAAACTAGACTCGTATGCCTTCGATTTAATGGGTGATGCGCCTTCTAACTCTTTATATATTGGGAAAAAAATACCCAAGACATTTGACCCAAATTTTAGACAAATTTTTAAAAAGGAACTTAACTTCAAAACTTGAGATACAACCCTTGAACACTTAGAATATGGCATACCACATCATTTTTAATTTATTACTAACCCTCCTTGTCTTTCCATGAAGATATGAGTTAATTTAGACATTTTAGAAAGTCGGGGTATTACAAATTATGTCTTGATTATGCAAACATCGGAAGGGTGTATACCTCCCTTGTGTAATCAATACACAACTTCCGATGCAAGTGTCTACGATCGTACAATAGTTTAGTAACCCAACCAAGGGTTGGGATCGTTCCCAAGAGAGTGGTTTTGAGAATTAATAGAAAATAAAAATTTAGTTCTAACTATTCATAGATAAAAACATTAACAATTAAAAACATCGTAAATTAGAGGGGGGACACAAGAGTTTCAATTAACAATGGGGTTTTGTCACTAGTGAGTAAAAGCAGAAAAATAAACAAAGATTTCTAAGTAATGAGAGGGGATCCTTGGGGTGTGACAGGAATAAGGGTTAAGCTAGATTATCGGGTACATGCTTTCGATAAAAGATTCATAGAATAATTGTGACTAGGCAAAACTTTAAGGAGGATAAGCTCTCTCTCGAGCAACTTACCCCGTTTCGAATGCATTCTTGTCGAATACCCACTCGCCGCATAAAGCCAACCTACGCCTTAACCTACTCACTCTCTCGAGCTGAGTGTGTGGACACGGGACTAGGGTTCACTCTCTCTAGCTTAGCCTTATGTCGACCCACTCACACTGTCCATCAATTTATTAGTTTTAGTTTTACGACCTCTCTCTCGAGCTGTCATGACCCGAGAGCAGCCCCAAGTCATAACATGCGTATTCAACCCCTCAGAGGTATTATACAATCCCTTAGCATTCATCACATTAGGTATGTAAAATAGTGCGGAATTAAAAACTCTTTAAAACAAAATCCATAAGACTCAAAGTCCACTTTTAAAAACTTCTTCCAAAAGTACACAAGCGGAATACTAAGTCTCTCAGCCATCTTAGACATAAACCTGAAAACGTACTTGGGGCACGACCCTTTACAATCAAAGAGGTGTATTAAGTCTATTTCAAGAATGTCATCATAAAACTAGAATAGAAAAGTCTTGTCCTCGACATATGAGGACATACCACAAGATCTTGGAAGAACTTCAAATCCCAAGCTTACTATGGAACCCGCTCACTTTTCGGAACCTACACTTGTAGAAAATAGAGAAAATATGGAATTAGCACAAATAACTACTAAGTATGATGACTATGAAAAAACATGCTAAACCGGACATTTAGTTGAAATAAATGATTTCATGCCAGTTTTGATAAAACCTTCATAACACAAGTGTAACAGACACATTTCAAGTCAGCATCCACATATAAGACAATACCTACATAATAGACATACTCAACTAGTACCACTGTACAACACATAAACATAATAGTAAAGTAAGTCCTTTCATCATCTTGAAACCTCTATCTCGAGTCACCCTAAACCACACTTAAGTGAGACATGAAGTGACTTCCCATACAACCTCTTCATGTACACCTAAGTGTTCCTAAGGGTTACCATAGATATGGAATTTACCATTACAATATAAGTGCTAAGTAAACATTCTTTATTTCACCATTTTAGGAGACATTCAAACAATTAGGGGACTTTCACGTAATAGTCATTTTGACTTAGGGAACTCACTTTAGCAACTTCTAGGCCTACTCGTGCCATGTGTAGATATTATCCCATACTTCCACCTACACATTGTAGAACCTATCCAATAACTAGAGTGCACATCCCACATGATGGGAAATAGGCATTAACCGACATAGACCATACTAGCTAGGCATGGAATCCGGAGTATACCTTACTCCATGGAAGGTGATTTACTTGACAAGGGTAGAACTAATGAGCAACCCATGTAGGCACATGGTTTAGGGGATATCCAAAGAAGTTCACTGCACCCTAACCTCATATTCAGAGAGGGGAACCTTATTACCCATATCCACTCGGTGCTTAACCTTAGTTCCCATAGAGTAATTTCATTTACATGTATGTACTAGAGAGGACTCCATCACTAAGTCTAGCCGACCCATACTACTTCTAACAAGAAGGGCACCACAAGGATCTACCGATCAAGGTTCAATAGGATAGCTCATTGACTTTCTTAGAGAAGGTTTTCTACCGTTCCGGTCCACCAACTCTAAGTCTATCATTTCACACAAGAAGAAGGTCATCACCCTAAGGTCCACCACTTCAAGGTTTTTCATTCACATAGGAGTCTAGACATATGAAAAGGCACCATGCTTAGGTCTACCGATTCAAGGCTTAGCCTAGAAGTCCTATTTCATCATTTATAGAAAGGGCACCATCTTAGGTCTACCGATCCTAGACATTCATTCATTCCATAAGCTTTCATGTAACAAGAAAGGACATCTAAGTCTACCAAGCAAATCACAACATTACCATATAGGGACTTTTCGTAGTCTAACATCATCACATATATGAACATTAAAAGAGATCACACTTTCAATCATAATGCAATAACACTTTATACAAGATCACCTTATGTCCATAAGAATACCTTCACATAGTACAATAACACTTCATAAGTTGATAACACTTTAATAAAATAGATAATGCCTTCAATGCCATGTCCATAATACATTTCATAATTAAACACCTCCACCGTAAGTGGATCAAACCAAACAAGAACAATTATATCAACAATCTGATATTAAGCCAACTTACCATCCTCCAAAGCCATATTCAACAATACTCAAGTCCCCACATTTTACTTACCACCAGAGAATTCATCCATAACTTTCCCATAAGGCCACAACTCTCAATTCATCCATACATCAACAATTCATCATAGATAGATATAGAAAATCATAAGAGTCACCCATAAAATGCAATCCAAACACAATTTCATAAACTTTGGATTTTAAGCAAAATACCCAATTCATAAGCAAATTGTAATGTTTTGTGGAAGACAAGGCTTCATAGAGTTTTTCATTCAAAAACCTTCAATCCAATATTAATAACATCATATTTATTCATTGAAATCATTTTCATGCAAGAACCCTTGAGAGAATTGACAAACAAGCTTTTTCATAACTTTTTGGAAAACTTTGAAATTCATATGAGATTGGCTCTAAAGCAAAAACTAGCTTTAGATAAAGAGCCACCATACCTTAATTGATGAAATCCCAACAAAATTTGGTGGAAGGAACCCTCAATTTGAAACCCTAGCTCTTCACCGTCTTCTTCCTTGAACTTGAGAGAACTTTAAGCAAGAAAGTTTGTGGGAGTTTTAATTTGAAGAATGAATTAAAAAAATACCTTTTAAATGCTTTAATAGCTTTAAAATACCTAAAATAAGTTCAAACAATTGTCCATGCATTTAATTGGCCAAGTGTGGAATTTGCCAAACCACCCTTGGCAAGGTAGATTTTTGGACAGCAACAGAGTGCCAATTGACGGCCACCATCCACGGACCATGGATGGATTGACGGCCCTTCCTAGCTGATCGTTAAAAGGTTCAGAGAGGGTGTTGGGGAGGCTTTGTTGACGAGACTAAGTCTCAACTCACGAAACCAATCCACGCCTTGTCAATCCATTGACGGCCTGTCAGTGGGGATCGTGGATGGCTGCTGGTTTTGACAGCTTTTAGGTCAGCATTTGGGTCCTCTTCAAGGAGCCTTACGGTGGTCCTTGAGGAGTCGTACCCGGGTGTTTTGACCCTAAACATGCTCATCTAGACACTAGGGTAACTTCCACTGCTTTTTGACTCCAAACAACTCACCAAATCAAGGACAACAACTAGTACACACAAGACTAGTTTTTGGACGTCGTGGACGTCTCTTGACGTTTGACCTCCAACACAACCAAACTGACCTCTAGCCCCATGTTTGAAGCATTTATACAGGATTACCAACACAGGAGGCTCTAGTTTCACGAGTTCATTATTAGGGTCGCTACACGAGCAAACCCAAAACACATAAATAAACTTGTATTTGCGACTACAAATTTATTAAATTCATCCACAACTATGAAATGAAATCACAATTAAACTACGATTAAACTATCAGCAAGCAAGACCCAATAATTATCTTAACCCATATTTTCTAAATCACATCCCAAGAATTGGGGGTTTTAGCCACACATGTATAAGAAATAGAAATTTATACCAAATTGAGCTTGCATTCAAATGCGTATGAAGATTTAAGTCTTGATACCGCCAAAATTGAAGAATCCAAGAGGCCCAAATCCAAATCATGAAGATGAAACCCTTTGGAACTTCTAGAAGAAGTATTAAAATGTACTTTTCTATATGGAAATTGTAATAATTGTTTGAATCTTAAAACTATTAATCTAACTAGTATTTATAGTTTTCACTAATTTGTGTTGCAGTAGATCATTCGGCGTCGTTAGTCGGAATCACTGATCAACTCGGCGATTCACCATTGGGTGTTTTTCATCGCCGTCTTGCACTATCGTTCAACATCATCGTGCTCTGGGTCATTGGGTGACATGGTACTGCTTCACAGAACTTCTCGGCGATACACCGACTGCTCCATTTTTTCCGCCGAATTGATCTTTTCCTTCAATGCTCAGCACACTGGAACAAAAGGCGAAGTAAGACCCTTCGGTGATTCACCAGGTGGACTCAGCGATCCACATTCCTTCATTCCTTCGTTCTTTTCAGCATTTTTATTCCTATTTGCGACGTAGTGTCCATGCTTTCCTTCAAACATCAAATACCTAAAACTTAAATGTTTTCATCAGATATTGAGATAAAAATAAGCATTTGAGGACGCAATTTATATTAAAATATAGCCCTAAATGAGTCTAATTTGTGTACTCATAAACTAACGTCATCGAGTGGACGCGAATTGGACGGCTTATAATGGCCAAAGTTCTTCGAATTTGAGCTTCTTCACTTTCCCTCGCTTTTAAACTTCATAAACTCACACCAAGGTAGTATTTTCAATATTTTTATATTCCATTAGTATTTTAGTTGTTGATTGGTCCTCGGAAATAGGATTGCTTTGCCCCCTAGCTTTTCAATCACGTTTTAATCAGCATTTAAGGTTGGTTTCCGAATCCCGAGTTTACATCCAAAAATTTTATACTCATTTGCAATGATTGTATTGTATTGTTGTGTGCTAGGCCTCTATGATAGAATTAGAATGCGTAAATGCCTATTTTAATTTGCAAATCTTGGCCTTATTGTTTTAATCGTCAAATGCCTATATTTTTTGTTCTTTTAAATGAATGAATTTGCGATGAGTTCTATTTGTGTATCTTTTAGATTGATTGAGTGAAGTTTGAGTAACCCATGATTGTGCTAAATGATGAAAAATGATCAATGATAGAGTGGGTGACAACACTCTTAAGAGCAAATATCGTCATATGGCTAAATTTGGAAAAAAACGAGAAAAATCCAAGTATCCCAAGGTGATGGGTAGTACAGGTCTTGTTTGAATTTTATTTATGCATGCTTTGATTTTGGTATCGGGGGTTACGGGGTTGAATTTGAGAAGGTGGACTGAAAATGGGCACGTCAAGCCATTCGACGAGCTGGGCCAAGCTCGCCGAACCACTCGCCGGTTCACCTAATAATCCCATCTTGCTTTAAAATTTATTCTTTATGTGTAGTTTGAGTCTGTAACTTTCGGCATGAAGCCATTTGGTTGCCGAAAGCACTCGGCGACTTACCGAAAGTACTCTTGATTGCCCTTTGCATGCTCTCCTAAACCTCTGTTGCATTGTAACTTTCGGAGGACAAACCCATGATCGCCGACAGTAGTTAGCGAATGACCAGAAAGGTCTTCCTATCGCTGAGTAGCTATATTTCTTAAGCCAATCCTTTCAGCGAACCCAATTTACCTCACCGAATGGATCGGTGAGCCTGTCTGCAATATATTCTCCGTGTTTATGTTTGAATTTTCTCCTAATTTGTCCCGATCTCTCACAGATATGGTACACACAAATCTAACCACGAAACCTCAGAAGAAAGCACAAGGCATAACCATAAACGAGGGGGGGTCAAATCCTCCAAAGAGGAGAGGAGAGGAACTCTCACCGTGAGAGAAAGAAAAAAGGAAGAAACATATAGCTAGAAAGGGAGTAGCTATTGAAACCCAGGCTAATTTTTCAAAACCAGAAGATGAGCAGCCAACCTCTTATAAATCGAAGGGATAAACTCCGGGCCAGATCTCAGTGCACATCCACCAATACTCCCTCAGCTACCACTCCTCCAGCAATAAACTAAGCACCAGCGCAGACACCTCCAGTGACCCTTACACTCCCTATCGTTCCTCCTCCTATATTACTGAAAAGACTGAAAGGTGAGGGTGTACAAACCATCCAATAGAAGAAGCTATTATCTACAGAAGGCCTGGAAGGCAAGCATCCCGAAGTGATTGACACCCCCCAATTTCATTAGTTTGAGCAGTTCACAAGGCCCTGAGGCCCTTACATTCCTTCTTGGGTTAGGGAATTTTACACAGCTTATGGAAAGTTGGTGCCTAGGACCAAGAAAAAGGCAAGTGAGTTTAGACCGGTAAAGTCAGTCATGGTCAGAGGCAAGAAAGTTAAGTGCCACAATGTATATTAAGATTGTATTGGTTAGACCGCTGCACTCTGCACTTCCCTATGAAGGGTTGCCTATTGTTCAATCCCTATATGACCAGAAAAGTTGGGTGGCTCCTCTAATTTTTTACATCACCCTGAGGTGGATGGATGCAGGGGAACCTATTAAGAAGACACTTCATGTTGTGAGATACAATGTAACAAAACTAATTATTGCACTTCCTTAAACTTGAGAAATGATTTTGTGGATGGTAGCCAATTAAGTATAAATTCTAGCTTATTTTCATGTGAGCGTAATGATTCTTTACAACATAGCGATAATGTATTTGTTGAGAGTGTTCATACACTAGTTGATCCTATTGATTACCGAATCGATTATTCTTGGAAGATCAATTTGTGTCCACCTAGTGTTGACATTTGTGCCTCAAATAATAGTACCTTATCAAGCAGTTCTTTGCCCTAATTTGATAATGTGGTTACACTAGTTTGTCGTATTTTTAACTGAATTAATTCATCTAGAAAAATCAATTTATGTCCACCAAGTATTGATAAATGTGGTTATAATGGTAATTCATTACCATGTTATATTGGTGTTGATCAACTTGAGTTTAATAACTCCATGTTTGATGTTTACATTACTAATGAATGTGTTGTGGTGTCTCTTTCCATGATAGAAATGTAGTACCTCTTGAAGGCTACCAAAAGATATAGAAATGGATATTTTTTCAATTTGACCCGAGTAATTAGTTTACTTATGATAATTGTGTAGTGATGCTTAGTCAAGCTAACAAACACAATTTGGATGAATTTGTTTGCCCTTTCCCTATGATCGAAACTCTTTCTTAAAACTATACAATCCACATGAGGGGTCTACCTTGTGTATGTGGAAGGGTATTTTTCTAACCCTCTATCTTTACTACCTCTTTGCATATGATCTTGTTTAGTGTACATCTTCTGGGGTAGGAGTTATTTGTTAAGAGAAACTGAAGTTTATCTTCAATTTGTTATGTTGTCTTTGTGTATTCCATGTTGTTTTGTAATAAGTCCTAGGATCCTTGAACCTATTTCTAAGCTGGCATAAAGAAAAACCTAAGATGGCCCCAAAGTGCATGATACCTTTATCTATTATCTCATTGAATATGACAAGTCCCATACATGTCTAAGATTGACCTTGCATGTGGGTTGGGGTTTCAATGAGGTATCTACTTATTTGTATGATCCAATTATGTGGACCTTCTAACATTTTAACCCTAGTGAATGTTTGGGAATGTGTGAGCTTCTAGTAGTCCCATCTTTTGGGTGGTATGATCTTTTTGATGTAGAAAAAAGAAAATTTCCTTGTGCTCCAACTATGGGTTTAATAGTCATGATAATGGAGGATACTTGGCTGTTCCTTCAAATTGAGTCTCTTTGGTGTAATTCTTATTGTGCTAAAAACTTTACTAACCCTCATGCTATGAGGATCTCCTGCTTGCTTTTCCTTCTTATGTTTTGCATGGTTAAATGATAAGAATTAAAGGAGCAATTTAATAATATAAGAAAACATAAGTGGAGTTATCGAAATATTATCTAATTTATGAGCAACAAATTGAATTCGATCAAATAACAATAATCCTCACTCATTAAAAAATGAAAGAAACAAATTGAATCCACAAAGAGGGTAACTATATGATTGATTAAGCTAGAAGAAGTTAACACAAACAATATCATAAATCCACCCTTATTAATAATCTATAAATACCAAATTTGAACTACACTAATGATAGGCTAAACTTAGAAACTACAAGCTTCAAAGCTTTCGAATATTCAATTCTGTAATACCCTGTATTCTAGTAGGCCAACTAGGGCTAAGCATGAGGGCAACAAGCCAAGGCAAAGGAGGCAAGAGCCAAGGCAAAAGGGCATAGGCCAAGGAGAAGGGACTAAGGTTGCCCAAGCTTCCCCAAGCAGTGCCCCACATTTACGACCAACACAACGGCAAGTGGTGGGGACCACGGCCTGTGGTGTTGCCCATGGTGACTAGGCAGCAGCTCCCCATGGGCTGCCCAATGTTGGCTCACGTTCACGTGACACTTCACGGCCAGTGGTGAAGACCACGACTCGTGGGAAGTCTTGTGGTGATGCCTTCAATTTTTAGAGGCCAAACCACGGTGTCCTAGTCTCTTTAATGGAGGCGATTCATGATGTGATTCGGATAGTAGATAGGGTGGGAGGAACTATGGCCGATTTGAAATGATTGTTTGTCTAGGATGGGATATGGGGAAACCAATATGGGGGACCAATTTCATCCTACTATGACACCCGAAACCCTCCACCAAGCTTTGAACCCAATTAAGGGTAGAGATGTAGGCGTGTCTGATTGTTTGATGAGGAAATCCACAAAGGATGAGGCTTGACCCAAAGAAAGAGAGCTCACACTTCCAACGTATGTGGTAAGGCAAACTATACCTAGCCAGGCCATGAGAAATTAATGTCAAAGAAAGAATATATCCTCCATTCCAAGTGCCTCATCCAGGTCAATGTATGTTCCTTGATCATTGACAGTGGAAGTTGTGTAAACCTTGCTAGCACCGCTTTGGTGGACTTCTTAATGTTTCCTACCCCTAAGCTTGCTAAGCCATGAAAACTTCAATGGTTAAATGAAGGTGAGAAATTGAGGATGCATAGGCAGGTTTTGATCAAGTTTCAAATTGGAAAATACCAAGATGATGTAACACCTCGAAAAACTAGTAGGTGAAACTAGAGCCTTACGTGTGAGTTGTTGAGCTTAGGTTGAGGGGTTTAGGGATTAAATGTCAAGGTACGACTTCTTAAGGACAAACCAAGGGTCCTTGAGGAGGACCCTAAGGCCTAACCCTCCAAGGCACCCCAAAACTGCCCAAGTTGCCAAAATGTTGTGGGCTACGAATGGGACCTATGCCTCATAGGTCCATCCACGCCTCGTGGGGGAGGTCCGTAGGTCAAGACCCCAAATGAGGGGCCCCAGTACTCCACCCACGAACCTGCAGTACGGGGGCGTGACCCCACTCACTGTCTGTAAGTCCTGGTTCGTGGGTGGCACCTTCATAAGTTGCCTATGTTCGGCCATTAGAGGGTCAAGTAGGTAAATTCCAAATAAATTAGTTAATGAATGGGGACAGTTTATATTGTTTTATTTCACTTATTTAAGGCTTTTTAAACTATTAACAACCCTTTTACAACTCATAATCCCCAAAACCCAAAAATAGAAACCACCCCCTCTCCAAATAATTGTCTCTCTAGAAACCTCCATTGGAGAAGAAGAAGACAAGGTTTAGACCTCAAGAGTGCATCTTTTCTCTTCAATTTCGTGAGGAAATCTTCATAAGGTATGGTAGTTTTCATCTATGGGTAGCTTTCACCGATAGAGTCCCTTCAAAACATGATTTCAAAGCTTCCAATTTCCCCCAAAAGTTAGGGTTCACCACAAAAAAATTAATTATTAGCGACAAATAATTTTATCGGTAGAAACTCATATTTCATCACATAAATAAATCGTCAGTCATTCGTCCTTAAAACATGGGCCACTAAATGTATACATAGACAATTTAGTGTTTCGTCACTATATAGAAATGTATTAATTACGAAAATATTTAGTATCCGAAAATCCTTCGTATTTATGAAAAAATTGTTCGTCATAAAAATTATTAAAATTTGTAGGTAAAGATATATTTTTGTCACTAAATAGGTTATTATAGCGGACGAAAATGATTTGTCACTAACTATTTAGCTTAATTAGTAAGGATGCAATTTTTCACTAATATTTTATGTATTTAGTAGTCAAGCAAATAATATTTCATCACTAAAAACTACTTTTCACATACAATTTTTTCAAATAATATTAGCGACAACTTTTTAGTTACATAATTTTGTAGTTAAAATAGTCATGTCGTCACTAAAAATAAATCTTTTGCCAACAAATTAAAGTTGTCACTACAAAATAGCATAAATAAGTAAGCAATTTTTGGGACAAAAAATATTTTTGTGACATAATATCATACTTTAATGACGAAAATGTTATCGTCTTAAATGAATACACCACTAATAATTCAGCTTTTGATGATAAAATGTTGTCACTAATGACATTTAAACTTGTAGCAATACAAGTTACGATTTGTATTAAGCTAGATCACTGTAAATTTAAAAATTTAAAATTATTAAATAATAAAAATATATTAAACTTAATAGCATGGGCCATGGAGTAGTTTTTTTAATAAAGAGCATCATACACTATACAGATTAAAATGAACAACATACTAAAAGAAGCAACATAATAATAAATAAATTACACTGTCATATATTAATTAAGAACATCTAAAATGACATTCATGAGATAATATCTCAATATTGTCCTTAAGGAATAATATATTAAGTAAAAATTATACAACTTGGAAGTCTAACTAACATATACTAAATATTAACAAACCGAGGCAGTAAAATAGAGGTTGCTTCACAAAATACCATTGGAAAAGCACTTCACTAGAAAACAAACTATGTAACAAACTAGAAAACATCTGACAATAATTCTAGTATATAATAACTAATATAAATCTATTCTATCATTACTATGATATTCAGGAATTAATAGATTTAGTTATGCATAATCATAAATGTATATACCTATGTAATATCTGCACTATTTTGATCCATAGTTTATCTGAAACTTAGATTTTTATTTGAGAGAATATTTGTTTACAAAAGGGTTGTGCTTTCCGTGTAGAAAGTCTTGCCTATTTATGCTATAATGGCTATCTATTTATACAAATATAAGTAACCTTACTATGGTTACTTTATATCTTACTATAGTTACTTTTCTATACTACGGTTACTTTACATTTTTTACATCTGTCCTAACTATTTGTCTTCTAGCAATTATTAAACATCTGCATTAACATATATTTACATAAGATTCCTAATTCCACTGACTTTATAATAAGACAAACAACTTTACTTTACATACATTAACACGTTGTGCTACTACTTTTATTATCTTGTCTGCATAGCTTTCTCTTTTTATCTTGTCGGCTCTTTTTCTTTAGTCTAAATGTACTTCTGGGATTACGTTATCTTCTCCTTGGCATTTAGAACATTGATGATCTGGATATTTATGTCCAATAATTTTACAATATCTTGTCATTATTTCTGATGAGATAAAGTTCTTTCTTATAGCTCTTGTAGATGGTTGTTGCTCTGGTTTGAGTAGACTTAGTGCCCATTGCCTGAGTTCTTCCATATATGCTGCTCTGATTTCTCGACAATTTGAATATATCATTGTTTGTTCTCTTGAATAATAACTCCATATCGAATTTTCGTTTAAATAATTAGATGTCAGCTCATTTAAGATAGTAGATATTCCAATAATTCGTTTTCCTGCATAGAATGCTGGTATCTCCACTTTTTGTATCTCATTTTGTTCTTCTATTTTTTCTGGTATAATCATTTCTCTAGTTAATCCAATTTTTATAACTTGTATAATTGGCTTAATTTCATCATAAAGTATCTTAGCTGGTGCTGAATAGAATCTTATATAAAAAAAGGTTCCTTTAGTTATCCTTTTGTAGTGCATGAATGCTTTGTGTAACTCCGGTATTGTAGCTATTTCATCTCCTGTCTGGGTATATACTGTGTTCAGTAATCCATAGTTGTAACAGGTTGCCACTAGATTTGCATTTGTCTTGGGTAAAGCAATTAGTTTGTTGTATCCTTGTAGAGTTTGGGTAATATAATCTTCGTGTGGATTTTTGGTAGTTTTAGATCTGGGGTTTCTGTTTAAAAAGGTTTGTATTTTTTGGATGTTTTCTATGTAAGCTCTGGTTATATGATTATAAATTTTCTTGTCTTTTCCTAGGCTGTCCTTGTAGGTATTTATTTGTGGTGGTACAAATAAGGGGTTATGATTTCTTGGTACAAATGGTTTCTCAAATACCTTGTTCATATTTATATTAACATATCTTTTTTCTTCTTTTGTAGATGATGTGCTACCTATAGCTGCTTGTAACAAATTGTTAGTTTGGGTTTTTCGGTGTTTCCCATCGTCACCTTCTATCTCTGGAATTTTCAAGTCTTCCGATCGACTTAGCTCCGCATATTTATTGTCATGCTGCTGACTTTTTATTTGTTGTAGCTCTTTATCCATGTTATCTATCTTTGTACAAAGCATTGTTATAGCATTGAATATTTTTTCATCTTTGTCTAGATCCGTCTGTGTAGCTTTGTCTTGAAATGTAGTCTGCAATGACATTTTTGTTAGTACTTATCACTTCTATTGTAAATGTAAAATTCTGTATATTTAATACTACTCTCCTTATTTCCTTTGTTGTAATTGAATCTTGTATCTTCCTTGTGATCCACCATTTTACCTGCGTATTATCTGTTCTTACAATAAACTTATTCTATACGATATATGGTTCAAAGACTAATAAACATTTATATAGTGCATATAATTCCTTTCTATTTATCTCCCATTTTATTTCAGGATTTGTAAACGTCCCTGAGTAATATCTACAACGATGTTCTATCTTTTCTTTATCATATTTATATTTTAGTATTCCTCCATAACTTATTTCACTTGCATCTGATTCTACTATGTATATAAACTTTTTGTTTTCGTCTGGGAAGTATAATTTAGGTAATTTTTTACATAATAATTTTATTTTTTGTATTTGTTCTTGGTCCTTTTTGTCAAAATAATATTCTACATCTTTCTTTAGTTTTTTATGCAAGGGCTTAAGGTTTTCTGCTAGGTTAGGTATATATTTTCTTACCTGATTAACCAATCCTAAGAATGATTGTAATTTCTTTTTCGTATCTATTTGTTCTTCAGAATTTATTATTTTTTGTACTATATGATTCAACATTTTTATTCCATTTTTATCTATTTGTATTCCTAAAAATTCTATTTGATTTTTCATTATGTCTGCTTTTTTCTTACTTAGACTTATTCCTGAGTATGTTATAATATGTATAAATTTTTCTAATAATCTGATATGGTCTTCTTCTGTTCTTGAATATAATAGTATATCATCTATGTATACTATGCAATTTTCTAATTGGTTGAAATAATTATCCATGAAATGTTGGTATCTTCCTGGTGCATTTTTATATCCAAATGGTAGTACGTTCCATTCATAGAATCCTTGTGGTACTGTGCAAGCTGTTAATTTTTTAGATTCTTCTTCTAACTTTAGATGATAGAATCCTGATTTACAATCAAATTTACTAAAATAGTTGTAGCCTTGTATTTGTCTTACTTTTAATACTTTGTTTGGTATGGGGTAATTATATGTTTTTGTTTTTGCATTTAAATTTCTATAGTGAATAACCATATGACTTTTTCCTCTTTTTTGTTCACTATGTTTATTTACTATAAATGCTGGACTTGTATGTTTACTATTACATTCTTGAATATATTTATTTTCTAATAACTCTTTTATGTGCATTTTAAATTCTGCTAAATCTGCAAAATTATACTTTAATGGTTTTTGGGTAATTATACTATTTTCATCAATTAGTTCTATTTTTATTTTTGTTTGGTGTTTTTCCCATCCTTTTAGGGGATCTTCGTTATATAACATATCTAATTTTTCTTGAATTATTTTTATTTTATCTATTGAAAATATTATTAATTCTATATTGTGGGTATTTTCTTTAATATTTTCTAATTTTTGGGTTATTTTTTCACTTCCTTTAATCCATGGTGTGGATTTTCTATTCTTATTATTTACTCTTTTTGCTCCTATCTTTTGCTTACATGGTGTGGTAAACCACCAATGTGTTTTTGTTATTATGTGGGGATATAATTTTTCTAAAAACGGCATACCAAAGAGCATATCTTTATTTATAAATCCATAACTATATATATCCTCTATGGTTAATATTTTATCCCATATTTGTAATTTTATATTTTTTGCTTTATATGTTATCATACTTCTTTCATTATTAAATCCTGTTACCACTATAGGTGTTTTTAGTTTTTCCCATTTTTCGTCTGGTAGACAATTATGTTTACACATGTTCGCTTCTGCTCCTGTATCTAACATCGGAGTGTAATATCTATTATCGTAATTTTCTACTATTATTTTTTCAAGTATATAAATTTTCATATTGCTCTTTTTATTATGATCTTTTTGTTTTTATAAGTTATTATTAATTGGGTATTTTCTAAGTTATATGGTTTCATTTCTTCTAACCATTTTATTCCTAATATTATATTATCTTCTTGGTATATTTTGAAGTCTATTAATATCATTATACCTCTTATGATTATTTCTTTTTGGGTTGTTTCTTCTATATGTAACAATTCTTTTGGTAATTCTGGGCATACTTGTTCTTTAGAAATTATTTCCTCTTCTGCTACTAATTCTCTTGGTATATAATTTTCTTCTTGTCCAGTATTTATTATAATGATATGTTTTCTTTGTTCTATTATTCCAGTTATATAATAGTGATATGGTTCAATTTCTTTTATCCTTTGATATTCTACTGACTTTCTTGTGGGTTGTGATATCTCATTATCTTTATCTATATTTTTTATCCTTTTTGATGTGCTTATCCTATCACTTACTATTTCTAGATCTTCTTCTATGTTTATTTCTTTATAACTATAATCATTATTATCTATTACCGTAACAATTTTTTCAAAAGGATTTTCTATTTTTATTTTATTAATCTTGGTTTTTGCTGTTATTTTATGTTTTGTTGTTAATACATATAGGTTTTTACAGCGAGCTGTAAATATTTTACTTCCTGGGGCTAACTCTATTCCTGACATTTTCCAATATAATACTAATGATTTGTCTATATTTCTATCATTTATTGCTACTGAATAATTGGCACTTATTATGAATTTAAATTTTTGATATATCAGATTTCCTTTTACTGCACTTATTATACTTCTTTCTATTGGTTCTATTATTCTGTCATCTGCTAAATATATTTCTATTGGCGTATCTATTCCTTCTCTCAAACAAGCTTTTATTAGTATTTCTGTTTCTCCTAGGTGTACGTATTTTATGGGTTCTTTAGCTTTAATTTCTTGTATTTCTTTATTTATTATTCGTTTGTTTGTTATAGGTATTCTTGCTTTTCCTTGAGTATATTTGCAATCTATTATATGTTCTTTTTGACTTACTACGTAATATTCTTCTTTTTGTCTTTTAAATATATTTCTTATTAATGGTACTTGGAATATTTTTTCTACACTAAGATCTAATTATTTTCCTTTTATTTGTTCAAATATATTGGTATCAAATATCACTTTTTGTTCTGCAGATTCTTCATTTATATATTCGTCTTTACTTATTATTTTTACTTCTGTTTCAATCATTATTATTTTCTATTTCATTCTCGGATAATTCAATTTCAAATTCTTCAAGTTCATATATACTATCATCTCTTTCTAATTCATAATCTATATAGTCTATTTGTGTATATATTTCTTCATTAATTATTATTTCTGATATTTGTTTTTGCTTTGGATTTTTTGGTAGTTTACAATCTTTACCTATATGTCCTAGTTTTCCACAATTATAACATGTACATTCTGATATTTTTCTTTTTGGTCTGAATGGTCTTTTTGCTTTAGTATTTTTTATATAATATCTCCTTCTTGGTCTTTTATACTTATATTGGGATTTATAATTTTTATACTGTCCTGGTTTCCTATATTCCTTTTTGTAATAATTATCATTGCATCCAAATTGGGGTGCTATCTTATCTTTACAGCAAGCTAAGTTTCTTATTATTGTTTTTTCCATTTTCATTTCTTCTCTATATTTTTCACATATTTCTGAGTACCATTTTTGTAAATATCTCATTCTTGCTCCTAGTGTATCTTGTAATCCTGCTTCATTCCAATCTTTTATTATTTTAGAACTAAATGGTTCAGGTAATTTTGTAAAATATAATTTTCTTATTTCATTTACTTCATCTGCACTATATGTTCCTTTATAATAATATTCTCTAAATACACATGTGTATTCGTTTATATAACCCATATTACATATGACTAATTTTAACATTAAATTTCTATTTAGCTGTTTTTCTTTATTTTGTTCTTCTACTTCTGTAGTTGTACTGCTAAATTCATTTCTTCTGGCTATTTCATATTTATTTAATTAATCAATTGGTGTAGTTGCAATTTCTCCATCCATTTTCTTATTATTTCTTAATGTTTTTATACTTTCTTCTACTAAGTTTTGTAACCATAATTTTACTGTTCCTATTAGTGTTCTTTCTATATATCCTGGTACTTCTGTCATTCCAATGTTATTATCTATTAGTTGTTTTGATATATATCCTACCCATAGTTGTATTGTTTTCTTTATATCTACTACACAATCTAAATCTAAGAAATTATTATTTCGTGTTTTTGTAGATGGTGTCCATTTTTTTATTTATTTTCCTGTTTAATCGTTTATTCCATAGACTATTATATCTATCAGATTCTTCATAACTAACTGTGTAGTAATCAGGACTTAACGTTTTTGGGTTTTTTACTTTTGTGCTTGTGCTTGTTTCATTTTTTATTTCTTCTGTATTTATTTCTATTGTATTATCATCGCCTATTTTTTCCAGTATTTCCGTATATGTTTCACTTATATCTGAGCCTTGTTCTGAGCAATTTTCATCCTCTATATCAACATTATCTACTCTTATATCTGGGTTTAATTTTTCTTTAAATTTTTTCTATTTCCATTTTTAATTATGTTTCTATTTCTTTTCTTTTTGTTTAGCTGCATATAATTCTTTAAGCATATTTAATTCCTTTTCTAATGCAATTATCTTATCATTTTTTACTGCTTCGATTTGTTGTATTTCTAATTTTGCTTGTTGTTTTATCATATCTATTTCTCTCTTCTTATCTATTTCTTCATTTTCTTTAGTTATTCGTACCATGGCAGTTAGACTATCTTCTAATGTTACTGTTTCTTTTTCTATCATTAAATATAGATTTTCACCTATTTTTTTATATCTTCTTCGATTTCTTAGCGATTTTAGCAAGATTTTCTTGGAGATTTTGTAATAGAGAAGATTCTTAGTTGATTTTAAATTTCAATATTCATTTATACCTAGCTATGGAAGACATGATGGATGTTGATTTTCATCGTTTTGCTATGATTGGCTAAAACCTTCTCCTTGGGGTTTTGATTATGTGACCAATTATTGAGTTTTACTGAGTCGGTGTCATTGATTTGTGAATAATGGGGTTAACTTGAAGTGGGTCTATTTCTCTGTTGTTTTTTGAGGTCATCTTGCATGATTATTGTCACTAGTTCAGTGTTTTGTGCTTGCTCTCGAGAGAAGCACAAAGATAAAGTAGCAAGTTTAGCATCCCTAGTAGTGGGTCGCCATGATTTTAGCTTGAGAAAGTTAAACATGGAACCTATCCTTTGTATCTAGCTTAAGAGAGTGGATTTGATGAGGACAAGGGTTTGGCATCTTCCGTCCAGTGTTGAAGTTAGAGAGAATTTGACAAAGATAAGGTAATTGTTCGAGAGAAAATTTCTTTACATATAGTCCTACCTACCCACGACAATTCATCCCATTATGAGAATCAATTTATCTTAAGCTGTTAGTAGTTGAGCAAACATATGGATAGTCGACCTAAACTCTGCATGGGTCACATTCTCAACCAATGATCTATCCCAGCTTGAGAAGCTTGAGGAGGAGCTCCTTGATTCACATTGTCATCCTCCATCCTTCTAGCATTAGCCCTTCGTGTATTCATATCCTGAAGCCAGAAGAGAAGGATTAGGAGATAGAAATCTTTTAGAGTTAAACTCTAAGGCACGACTTAAGAGTGATAAAGAAGTGAAATTTCTTAATCATCATGTAGCCCCTCATGTATAAGTCCGGAGTGCTTCACACTCATGAAAAAGACTCTACTAGAGGTGGCTAATGAGACATCTTCCTAGAATCATTCTTAACCTTGTGCTCTAATCACCAGGTTTGTCACAGCCCAGTGGTACCCCCTAGATGTAACAAGGCGTATAGAACCCGAAGGACTCCACACAAGCCACCTAACTTTCATAACATAAGCTTAGAAGAATAAGGAGTAAAACACCTTTCAAGTCTTAAAAGTTTTTCATAAAAGAAAGTGTCAGTGTAGACTTGTCTCAATATAGTCATCTATTAAAATACTTGAATGAAATAGGGCCTATCCCGTACAACATGTCTGAAAAATGTAACATCTCGGAAACTAGTAGGCTTAAATAGAGCTTATTGTAAAGGTTAGAGTCGTAAAATTTGCTTCTCGTACTTAGAATGAAGGGTTTAGGGGTTAACGTCAAGGAACGACTCCCTAAGGACCAACCAAGGGTCCTTAAGGAGGACCCTAGAACAAACCTCCAATCTGCCCAAAATAGTGGACCCACATATGGGACCTACTCCCCATAGGGTGATCCACGCTTCGTGGGTGGAGCCTCGTTGGTCAAGGCCGAGGTTAGGGGCTGTACACCTCAACCCATGCCCAACCAGTACGGTCTGTGGGTCAGTCCACTCCCCATAGGTAGGGATCATGGATGGGGACATGTGAACTATCTTAGGGGCGGTTAAGGCTAGGGGGTTTTAGGTAATTTCCTTTTTAATTAGTATTAACTGAGGTCGTTTTGTATTGTTTGAATACACCTATATAAGTATTTTTAAGTCATTAAACAGCCCATTCACTTCATAAAATCCCAAAACCCAAATCAATAATCAACTTTCACCAAATAAACTCTCTCTAGAACTCCAAGGAAGAAGAAGAAGAAAAAGAACAAAGGTGAAGCTAGGGTTGAAGAATCAAGATTTTCTCCTCAAATTTATGGGAAATATTAAGTAAGGTATGGTAGCTCTTCATCCATGGGTAGCCTTCACCAATGGAGCCCCTCCAAAACCCCCAATTCCAAAGCTAGAAAACCCAAAAGCTAGGGTTTTACTTTAATCTCACGGATACCTTTCAAATTCGTTTTGAATGATTTAATTATGTTTGTTTATGGATATATTTATGATTTTATATGATTTTAAGTTGAATTCCTCCAGAATCCACGAATTCTCTATTTTCCTAAATTGCATCTCAAAGTGTGGGTATTGATTGATGCAAGTAGAATTATAAATGTTGTAAATTGATTATTTTGAATCATGTTGTTATCCATGCCTAATGTGGTAATTCTAGGTGTGTTGATTGAATGTGATCTATGGTCCTTGAATGGAAAATTATGAGAATTATGTATAATCATGAGATTTACGTATATACTTTGTGAATACTTTGAGGATAAAGTGATTATGAATATGATGTAATTGTGGTGTTGTTGAAAGTCTATTATCACACACAAACTTATGAATAAAGTGTGAATGAAGCTTCCATAATTATGATAATGATATTGTGTTGATTGAAATGCTATTCTCAATTATACACTGAGGAATAATGATGACATGTTGTGAAAGGTTTTCTCACAATATGAGGATTCTTAGGTTGAAAGGGTATTCTCTCCTATTGAATGTATGAGCTATCTTATGAATAATTTAACTACCCGGCAATCTAGTGAGACCAAGCTAGAGTCTAATGGAATCAAGTAGGTGAAACTAGAGCCTCACATGTGAGATTAATGTTGGAAACTTGATTAAATGTTGTTAAATGGTTTCCCAAGTGAAGGTTGAGGAATTTAGGGATTCAACGTCAAGATACAACTATAACGCCCGGAAACTAGTGAGTTGCGCTAGTGTGTTGTAGAGTCTTGTAGTTGAGTTTTGGAGTGTTGTATGAGGGTTAAAACTCAAATAAATGACTCCCGTACTTAGAATGACATATTTAGGGGTTAAATGTACAGGTACGACTCCCCAAGGACCACCCAAGGGGTCCTTGAGGAGGACCCCAAAACAGTCCCTAAAAATTGTCAAATTTTGTGACCTACGAAACCGATCCATGCCCCTTAGATCAACCTACTCCCCATAGGTCATGGGTGTAGGTCAAGGCCTGCAGTAGGCCTTCAAATGAAGTCCCAATTTCAAACCATGGAGGCCATTCACGGCCAGTAGACCCACCCACAGTCCGTGGATGGGTGATCCATACATGCTGCCAATTTTCCAGATTTTTACTTTAAGTAAGGGGTCTTAGTTTTAGTTAGTTATTTAATTACGTTTTAGGAGGGACGAGTAGATAACTAATTAACTTCCTATATAAACTATTTTAAGTCATTAAAACACTTCATTAACTCATTAGAACCCAAGACCCCAAATCAAAACTCAACTACACTTCCCTCCCAAAACCTTCTCTCTAGAACCCCCCATTGAAGAACAAAGGAAGAGATAAAACTAGGGCTTGAAGATGGAAGATGTTTCATAGGATTTTGATGGGAAACTACACCTAAGGTATGGGAGTTATTCATTCTTGGTTAGCTATCACCAAGAAGCCCCTTCAACTATGTTTTCAAACACCCCCAATTTCTAGGTTTTCAATCAATAGAATGGGTCACCTTCTAAAACCGTTTCAATTGTATAATTGTGATTGTTTATGTTTACATATGATAATTTTTGGGTGGATTCATGGTGTATTGTTGGCTTATGAAGAAAATCCCTGTATGACCTATGTTTTCCCCTTCTTCCTCAATTGCAAACCCTTGTATGGCTTGATTGATGAATGCATGTTGATAATCTAATATGTTTACTTTGAATTGGTTATTGTATCATGATGTTACCCTATATAATGTTCTATGTTCAAGAAGTAGGGTCTAATCTTGATGATAGCCTTGATGTCCATCAATGAAGGAACTCCATGTGTTAGGTATTCTAGTAATGAATTGTTGATCCACTTATGGTGGAGGTGTTAACTTATCATGTATCCTATTTATAAATTGTTGATCCACCTGAAAGTTGGAGGTGCTTACTTGTCAGGTGTTTTGTGGTGTTGAGATAAGGTTCCTCTTCCCTACAAACCCTTGATATGACTAAGTATGATTCTACATGTATACTTGATTAACCTAAGATTTCTAAGGTGAATTGATATAGTCTAGGGTTGTGTCCTGAAAGAGACAAATTGAGGGTTTAAAGGTGATCCTCCAAGAATGATGAGTTTCTTCGTGTAATGCCTTAGATTAGAACACCTAGACTTGAATTGGTTTAGGGTAATGCTTCTAGACATGAATTGACTTGATCATGACATTATGTGCATGTTGATGAATGCTTGAAGTATAATGTGCCAATCATGATATTATTAATGTATTGATGAGTTGGTGGATCATGCCATTACCTTATCTATTGTGCTATTGCTATATGTTGGGATGAGTTAATCCATAGCCCTTGAAGGGCAAAATGTGAAGGTTTGTGCATGAATGCAAGATGTGTATAAACTATTGATTCACTTAGAAAGTAATTCTCCTATGACTAATGTGTAAAGTTGGTATTGTTGAAAGGATGTTCTTCCCTTACCCTTACACTTGATATTATATGAATTGTCTAGGATGATAATAGTGTTGTTGTTGGGTTGTTGCAAGGACAATTACAAACACACATACACTTCATGCATAAACATGGTTATGATGTAATCAAATGGTGTTAGTTGAAAGTATATTTGTCATATGCACCTTTACTCATTATTATACATGAAATGTACATAAACTATGTCGATCTTATTTTGTTGATTGAAAGTCTATTCTCATGAGAACACATGATCTTGGTGTGAAAGTTATTCTCACATACTAAATACTATTCTAAAGTTGAAAGTACATTCTCAGTTTAATGGATAAATGAGCTATATTATGAATTGTATTGAATGAATGATAAAGCACTCCTTCACACATGTAAATACAATTCAAGACTAATGACGTACAATATGGGAAATATTGCTTAGGACCAAATGCTTATGGACAATGAGAGAAAGGCCCTTCTTCCAATGCAATAGGGAGGGTCATCCACTAGGGAACTCATGAGATGGAAGTCCCTCCGCTAATGCAATAGGGCGGGTTTCTAGAAGCAATCTCCCTATCCCATAACTATGTGCAAATATAGGACCTTACCTAGTGGATCCACTTTATAGCTAGACATTTAGTCCTACCTTAGGCAATTAGGACACCTTTCTTGGTGTGGGGTTACACGACATCGGATTCCAAGTAGCTCACATGGTCTATGTTGGTTAAGGCTAGTTTTCCCTATATAATAAAGATAATGAATGAAATATGAACTATCCTATGACTTCTTAATAACCTTTACTTAGTAGGAGTGGGGGTATGGGACTTCACTTTTACATTGCACAAGTAGGCTTAGTAGGATGTCATAGGATGGTTCATTTGCATTTTGATGAGATTTTAATGCAGGCATGTATATTGAATAAATAGTTGTTATGCATGACTTTCCTTATAATTCAAGTAATGTACATTACTATATCCTTAATTGTGACAATTGATTATAATGAGGTCTAAAGATGAAGTACATGACTAAGGTAGCTTCAAAGAAGTACTTAGTAGGGTTAGTATTATGGGATATTATGGGATTCTAACCACACATTGCATAAGTAATCCTTAGAGTTTACCAAGGTAATGGATCTACTATTAAAAGAGTATAAAAGTGATCTTAGCTTGTGTTGTACATTGTAAATGCATGTTAGTCACTATATATTGCACAAGTGTTTCTTAGGGGTTGATCAAGTGATGATTACTTAATGATGAGATGATCTAGGTATTTCACTTGCACTACCTTGTGATTGGAGGCTATGTATTGTGAAGATTGGGATTTGTATTTTATATTGATGCCGGAGACTATGCTTGTTATTATAAGCTAAATAAATGGTTCTACCTTAGGGAAGTAGGACACCCCTTTCGGTGTGGGTAACATCGGCTTCCATGATTTGCTCACATGGTTTATGTTGGTTAAGGCTTACCCCCACATTGAATTATTATGAACTATGACTTCTCAAGAATATCTACTTAGTGTGGATGGGAGTATGTGATCCCATTCATGCATTGCACAATTAGGCGTTGAGCGTAGTTATGGTGTGTCCCTTTTATGTTATGATGGTGTATGAAATGAAGTATGCTTAATATGTATTGTTGCTATCAGTTACATTCCTTTATATGACTTATGAAAAGTAAATGTTTCCTTGTCTATGAGTATTAACTAAGGATGATATCAAAGAATGGTAAGTATGATTATGGTAGCCTAAAAGTGGTACTTAATATAGATGGGATTATGTGATCTTATCTATGCATTGCACAAGTATAACTTAGGGTTACTTATGAGATAGTTCTGATATGCTAAGATGATCTATATGTTGAATATGCTTGTAACTTATGCTTTTAAACAAATGTGCATGATGATTCTCAAATTTGGTAAAGTGCACGCTTTTCTACTAAAATGCCTTTTTAGCCTGTTTTCAAGTTTCTTATGCATGGCTATCATACTTAGTGCATTTTTGTACTAACCCATATTTTCCTTCATTATCCAAGTGAAGGGTCCGATTCTTAAGGCGATCTTTTTGGTTCAAGCTTTGATCGACTATTCTTCTAGCTTGTGGTGAGTCATCATTATTCAAGGACGTATTAGTCATTTGTAGTTTCTTTCAAGTTATTTCATTTTCGGACTATATTGTAAGGGTTGTGTCCCTCTTTGATACAAAGATTGTATTAGATGGATAATTGAGACAAGTCTTGACTTCCGCTTGCTTTTATAAAGACATCAATTTATGGATAGAGCTTTAAAATTTCTGCATCATTTCTTTTATCTTATGGTATGATATGCTAAGGGCTTTTATGAGACCTTCTTTCATGGTCAAGTACATTGTGTTACATCTACGGTGTACTCCTAGATCGTGACAAACATGGTAATCAAAGAATAAGGTTTAGAATCATTTTAGGATGATATCTCATAAGTCACGTCTAGTACAGTCTTGTAAATAGTGTGAAGCACACCACATTTATGAATGAGAGACTATAAGATTCTTAGGAAACTACACTTTTTGCATTACTCTTTAGTCGAGATAGAGTTTAACTCTATTAGGTCCTTCTTCTAATCCTTACCCGATTGTTTACATGACATGACTACTCAAATAGCTTTCACCGGTGGATTTCAAGGAGACAATGTTGATCATGGAGCTCCTCCTGAAGCTCCTCATGTTCCAGTTGACTTAATGACCAATGAGAAGATTAGATATGGCTTTCAATTATTGACTCAAGCCGAAATAGAATTTCCAAAATTGTATGGGTCAAAGATGGAGGAAGATCCTCACAAGTTTATAGATGAGGGCTCTAAGGTGTTGGACTTTGTAGGAGTTACCCAAGTAGAGAAGGCGGAATTGGTCGCTTACCAATTGAAGAATGTTGATAAAATGTGGTTTAGTCAATGGAATGAAGTGAAGCCAGCGGAACTGGGCCCCATGAAATGGGAAAGATTTAAGAATGGGTTTCTTTATTAGTTTTTTCCTTTAGAGATGATAGAAGCTAAGATACTTGCATAGAGCAAGGTAGGATGAGTGTTGAGAAATATGATCGGAAGTTTAATAGGTTATGGATATGAGCTCCATCTATATTGGATAACCCAAAGTTGAGAATGGGAAAATTTTTGTCGGGTATGTCCGAGTTCATAGCAAAAGAAGGTCATATTGTTATGCATTAAAATGATATGAATATTGATTGTCTTGTGATTCGTGCTCAAGGGATTTAAACAGAGAAACTTGAAGAGAGGTTTAGAGAAACAAAGAGGTTTCGGATAGATGAGGGTAATTATTCTCTTGAAATGTCTTCCGAAAAAGGCCCTCCTAGGTTTTTCTGTAGATTTATTGAAGAGAGGGTGTCTAAACCTAAAACTCATAGAGGGAGTAATAGTGAATCTGTGTTACTTAAGCCTACTTGCACTATATGTGGAAGGAAGCATTATGGTAGGTGCCTAGCCGGCAGGGAGGGTTGTTATGGTTGTGGTAAGACTGACCACAAAATGAGAAATTTCTCGGTACTTACCGCTAGGGGAAGAGACATGAAGAAAATTAGGACCTATGCTCTCCAAGATGAACAAGAGAGTCCTCCGAATGTTGCTCTCGGTATGTGTTTTATTCTTATTTAGATTGTAGTGTTGCTCCTATTTTGTGACTTGATAGATTTGATATGCTAGATCTTGATTGTGTCCTTATCATGAATGGGATTTATTGTTGTTTTAGGATATTTATGTTAGAACCCGGTAAGGTTATTATGAGGTTTGGCTATGCTTTGGGATTGCTTAAAGGAAGTGGTATTTGAGGTTTTAGTAGGTGGCTTCCTCCCAAGGGGGAGATGGTGTGCTTAGATAGCAAGGTTGTGGAATGTCCCGATATCCTCATCTCTTTCTTCTATTGCTATTCTAGCTTGAGACAAAGAGTTCCTCTTGACTTGTTTTATTATGTTTGGACTCATGTCTCATTTATGTGTTTCCATGATTTCCTTATGTTATGCATGTTATTGAGAAGTTCATGATTAGCAAGAAAATGAGTTTTCATGGTTCATGTGTTCCTCATGTTGTTGTGCATTTAGTATGAGTTGCATACATTCATCATGAGATTAGTTGTCAAGAATGCTTTAGTATGCTTTTCAAAGTAATTGCATAATTTTCTTCATGTTATTGATTTGAGCATGCTTTTAGTCGGAGAAGGTAGTTCCTCCAATGAATTTGCGAAATGTTGAAGTTTTCATGCATAATGGGTGGTGAGATGTAGTTCCTACTTCCTTGTGTTACATTGAATAAGTTGAGATAGAGTTGATGTTTCCTCCTTTGAATTGTGCATTATTTTGATGTTTCATGCATGATGGACTGCTAGTCTTGACTATTTAATTGTGTAATGTTTCTAGATCGTCATTGAAGGACAAATGTTCCCAAGGGGGAGATAATGTAACAATGCGAAAACTAGTAGGATTAACTAGAGCTTGTCATAAGGGTTAGAGTCGTAAAATTTTCTTCTCTTACATATAATGAAGGGTTTAGGGGTTAAACATCAAGTAACGACTCCCAAAAGACCAACCAAGGATACTTGAGGAGGACCGTAGAACAAACCTCCAATCTGCCCAAAATAGTGGACCCACGGATGGGACCTATGCCCCGTAAGGTGGTCCACGCTACGTGGGAGGAGTCTCGTGGGTCAACGCCAAGATTACGGGCTGCATACCCCAACCCACGCCCCACCAGTATGGTCCCTAGGTGAGTCCTCGCTCCGTAGGTGGGGGTCATGGATGGGGACCAGTGAACTGTCAAGGGGGCGGTTAAGGCTAGGGGGTTGTAGACAATTTCCTTTTGAATTAGTATTAAGTGAGGTCATTTTTTATTGTTTCAAAACACCTATATATGTCATTTTTAGTTATTAACCAACCCATTCACTTCATAAAATCCAAAAGCCCAAATCAATAACCAACCTTCCCCAAATATGCTCTCTCTAGAACTCCAAGGAAGAAGAAGAAGAAAGTTGAAGCTAGGGTTGAAGAAGAAAGATTTTCTCCAAAAATTCATGGGAAATCTTAAATATTGTATGGTAGATCTTCATCCATGGGTAGCCTTCACCTCTCCATTACCCCCAATTTCAAGCTAGAAAACCCAAAAGATAGGGTATGACGTCAATCTCATGGATTCCTTTCAAATTTGTTTTTAATGATTTAATTATTTTTGTTTATGGATTTATTGATGATTTTATATGATTTTACGTAGAATTCCTCAAGAATCCATGAATTCCCCTATTTTCCCAAATTAGATCTCAAAGTGTGGGTGTAGATTGATGCAAGTAGAAAGTTATAGAATTATGAATGTTATGAATTGAATACTTTAATCATGTTATTATCTATGCCTAATGTGGTAATTCTAGGTGTGTTAATTTAATGTGGTCAATTATGAGAATTATATATGATCAGGAGATTTATGTACATGCTTTATGAATACTTTGAGAATAAAGTGATTATGACTATGATGTAATTGCGGTGTTGTTGAAAGGCTATTCTCACACACACACTTAAGAATGAAGTATGAATGAAGTTTCCGTGATTATGGTAATGATGTTGTGTTGATTGGAAGACTATTCTCAATTATACACTTATAAATGATGATGACATGTTGTGAAATGTTTTCTCACAAAATGGGGATTCTTAGGTTGATAGACTTTTCTCACCTATTGAATCTATGAGCTATCTTATGAATGATGTTGGATTGAGTGTTGCTATATTCTTCCATAATAATGAACTCAAGTATGTAATGTTAAGTACTATGTGGGGAATAATGCTAAGCACCGAATGCATATTGATTGAGATGGAAGCTCATACGTGAGTTCAGGCGGGGTATTTAGTAGAAATCTTTTGAGATGGATGCCCATATGTGAGTTGATGCGGGTATCTAGTAGCAATCGCTTTATCACATAACTATGTGCCCTAATACATCTTTAAAATGGTGGATCCACCTAAACGCTAAATTAATGGTTCTACCTTAGGCAAGTAGGACATCTTTTTCGGTGTGGGTAACATCGGATTCCATGATTTGCTCATATGTCTATGTCAGTTAAGGATTACCCTCGCAGTGAATGATTATGAACTATGGCTTCTCAAGAAGCTCTTTTTAGTGTGGGTGGGTGTATGGGATCTCATTCATGCATTGCACAAGTAAGGTTTGAGAGTAGTTATGGTGTGTCCCTTTTATCTTGTGATGGTTTATGAAATGAAGTATGTTTAAAATGGATTGTTGCTATGAGCTGCTTTCCTTGATATGACATATTAAATGTGAATGTTTCCTTGTCTATGAGTATAAACTAAGGATGATATCAAAGAATGGTAAGTATGATTATGGTGGCCTAAAACTGGTACTTAGTATATATTGGATTATGGGATTTTATCTATGCATTGCACAAGTATAACTTAGGGTTACTTATGAGATAGTTCTAATATGCTACAATGATCTATATGTTGAATTTGCTTGTGAATTATGCTTTTATACTAATGTGCATGATGATTCTCAAGCTTGGTAAAGTGCATGCTTTTCAACAAAAATGCCCCTTTTAGCATGTTTCCAAGGTTTCTATGCATTTATCATACATAGTGCATTTTTGTACTGACTCATATTTTACTACATTTTCCAAATGTAGGGTCCGGTTCTTAAGGTGATCTTCTTTTGGGTTCAAGCTTGGATCGACTATTCTTCTAGATTTTGGTGAGTCCTCATGATTCGAGGATGTATTAGTAATTTGTAGTTCCTTTCTAGTTATTTCATTTTTTGACTATATTGTAAGGGTTATGTCCCTATTTGATTCAAAGAATGTATTAGATGGTTAATTGAGACAAGTCTAGACGACTTTCTTCTTTTATAAAAGACTTCGATTTTATGGATAAAGTTTAAAAACTTCCTGATCATTTCTTTTATCTCATGTTATGATATGCTAAGGGCATGTATGAGGCACCCTTCGGGGTCAAGTACGCCGTGTTACTTCTCGGGTGTACCCCTGGGTCGCAACAGAAAAGGGATAGTACATGAAATAAACTAATGACAAAAAATATGTCCTCAAACCTATTAGGACTCACCAATCTCGGGAAAGAAGCGAATCCAAGCTCTAGACAAAAGTATGATCACCTCTAGTGCCGGACCCTACACTTGGGAAAAATGTAGGAATAGTAGGGGTTAGCACCAAAATGCACTAAGTACGATTGCCATGCACAAACATTTTAAATATGCAAAAAGTGACATTTTATTTGAAAGAATGCAATTTGCCAAGTTTAAACATCATATAAGATAGTAGAAGTCATATGTAATAATCATGGACAACATAAGTCAACATCATATTTTGAACACCTTTGAACTAATATACAATGCCTCTTGAGTAACCATAGTTCATTATTCATGTTCTTATTTTGGGAAGTATAGCCTTAACTGACATAGAGACCATGTGAGCTGACACATGATCACCTCGTGTCTCCCACACCAAAAAGAGTTGTTCTACTTGCCTAAGGTAGAACCATGAACACTTAGCTTAGGTGGATCAACTCGCTAGATAAACTATGGGGGCACATAATTTATGGCATACAGAGATTGCTACTGGAAACCCGGACTCAATATTGGCACTTTACTCTTAAAGTACCCTTAAAACATTTACATAAGTTTCATAAGATCATACATAAAGTGACATTTCGCCCTTCCAAGGTTCAAATCCATTATCAATCACCAAATCTAGAATTTAAGCATTAGATAGGGATTTCATAATAACTTCATGTAATTCTATTACTTCATAATTTAGATCATAAAAACTCCTCTTTCACAATCAACAACCAAACCTATGAGATCATAATTTAGAGAAATATGGGGGTTTGCATGGGTTCATAATGGAAATATCATAAAAGCATTGTAAATCATCAATTCATGCTTATTTAGACACAATTAAACCATTTAAATCATTAAATCAAAGAACCCATGGTGAGTGAAGAAAACCCTAGCTAATTGGGGGAATTCTACAATTTGAAATTGATGATTTTGAGAGGGCTCCATGGGTGAAAGCTACCCATGGATGAAAACCAACATACCTTAGTCACAATTCCCAAAAAAAATTATTTGGAAAATCCTTCTCTTGATATCCTAGTTGATTCTGCTTTTTCTTCTTTTTCATCAAGTTTTCTAGAGAGAGAAGTTTTGGGAGGATGAACTTTGAGAATTCATTTGGGTTTTATAAATAATGAGTTGAAATGTCTTAATTTAGGGGTTTAAATCTTTATATAGGTGGTCTAAAGTAGGCTAAAATAACACCACATTATCTTAATTAATACCGAAAAGCACCAAAATACCCCTAAGATTTAACACTAAAACTGCTCCTAGGCACCATCCACGAGACCACCCTTACATGCTGTGGTTGGACCAACGGTCCGTGCTGGTCAACCATGGTTTGGTGACTGCCACTTTTGGCCATCCACGGACCCACCATCCATGTGGCGTTGACTGACCAACAGCGCATAGGTCCAGCCAATGGTCACTGCCCATGAATTTTTCTAGGGGTCCTCCTCAAGGGCCCATGGTTGGTCCTTGAGGGGTGGTACCTTGACATTCTAAGATGAAACCCTCTATTTTAAGTAGGGGAGTTACATTCATGACTCTAGCCCTCACGTTAAGCTCTAGTTTAGCCTACTAATTTCTTGAGTGTTACACATTTTAGGACTCAACAATATCATCTCTAGTTGTGGAGCTTAAGACATGAAAAAATAAGGATCCTAGGTTAGATCTGCTCAGAGGTAAGGATCAAGAGCGTGAGTGTTTAACCTTTGATATAGGGGATAATGTCTTTATATTCAAAGATCGACTATATATTATAAATGTAATAGGGCTTCTATAGAAAATTATGGGATAGGCAAGCCATTTTCTCTACTGTGTTCACATAGGATTCATCAAAATGTGTCATGGTATTGAGGTGATATATATTTCCCACATGAAAATAGGTCGTGGTATTAAGGAGAAACTTTTTTTATATGTTGGCCTCATTTTTTATGTTAGATCAATTTCATTTAAGTGATTATTTACATGTTCACAAAATCAACTTATTTCTTTCTAGTCACGACTATAATCTAGATGAAGGTTATGTTTTAATGTACATTATATAGATATTTACTCTTGATAGTGTCCAGTATTTTTTATTACAAATACATGGGCCCAATTTATAGCACAGTTATGGAGATCCTTATTGAAGGGTTTGGGGACTCAAGTGAATCTTAGTATGGCTTTTCATCTTCAAATTGATGGCCAAGCCAAAAATATGATCCAAATTCTCAAGGGCATGTTATGGTTATGCGTCCTAAATGTCAACATTCACTAGTATGATCACGTGTCAAAGATTGAATTTACTTATAATAACACCTTCTAAGTTTGTAATCCAATAGCTCCTTACGAAGCACTATGCGGGAGGGAGTGCAGGTCAGCAATTGATTGGTTGAAGATTAGGGAAATAGAGTTCTTAGATTCTGATGTAGTCCAGCAATTCATAGAGAATGTAAAGCTTATTAGTGATAGATTATTGATTGCATAGAGTCAGCAGAAGTCTTATGCAAATTTCAGACACTAAGACTTAGAGTTTTATGGAGAAGATTGGATTCTCTTGAAAGTGTTTCCTAAGAAGGGTGATGATGCTCAAATGTCCTCCTTAAAATCAGTTAAAAGGGATAGCGGTTGTAGTAAATAAGAACCCACTGAAGAGTCAAGGTTGAATCTCACAGATAACGGTATATCGTAGAGAATTCCTATTAAAAATTTGGATTGAAAAAGTGCTCATATTTAATACTAAGAACACGTGGGTAGACGATTCAACCACTTTATTAAAAAGCTTTAGTTATTAACAATTACAATTAAACTAGTATTTTCAGAGAATTTAAGAGTTAACAAGTAATATAGGTGTGCGGGGATTCGAAATCAATGTCACATAGGGGTAATTGTGCTACTCTATTGTGATGTACATTCATGAATTGGCTACGAAATCTTCAATGATTCTAATAACATCTGATCTCAAAGCATCCATGCATAAAATCTCTTGTCGCTACGATCTAAATGCCAAACTTAAAAATCCAATACCTTACTCTATTCTCTCTTTCGATGTAGAAATAGGGTAAATAGATCAGACCCATAACCTCTATTTTCAGGCAAGTTACAAACATCAATCCTAATATCTAGTATTGGACTAATTACCCACTACAATAAATCTCTTCCAAGAATTGACCAGAGATAGAAAGTAGGAAAAAGTTTTCAACCTTTACTCATAAGTTAACCCCATGCTAATTAGCCAAAATTCATAAATGAACAACGGCAAAAGAGAGCATAACATAATACCCACTACATTAAATCAACACTTAACCCCATAATTGTACCACTAGATCTTGGGCTTTAGACATTCATTAAATAAAAACAAAGAAAATATATCTTCCATGAAAGTAGAAAGGTTAACATGAAATTAAACAATTACAACTAAACTCACTTTCAATTATACTTCAATTTATCAAATACAAGAGAAATAGTGTAAAACCCCAAAAGCTAGGAAGTGTTATTCACAAAGGGTAAGTGTTCTCTCTCATAATTTAAAATTTTTCTCCCTCTTTCTAATTTTAGAACACTCTCATTTCTCTCTCCTTTAGCCTATTCATAGTTTCCCAAAATTTTGCCCAAAACCCAATGTGTGTGTCATTTGGTGGCATTAGTCGGGCTCATCGAGCTCGTTCGATGAATCATTGCTCGCTTTTCATATAGCGTTTTCATGCTTTGGGCCACAACTGTTTGAATCTCAGTTAGCGAACTCGTTTGAGTCAGCCTTTAATATTCAGTGAACCACCAAGGACAACTTTGGTTTGCCTTTTAAACATTATTTTTTCTCCTTGCACTATCACTTAAGCGACTTTCGGCAAGGTCTCCTCTCTCATTGGGTGTATAACCTTCTCTTTTGGCATTCACCGACCTCTATTGATAGAACAGGTGCTATGAACTGTCATTTTGTGTGAGGTCATGCTCACTGGGTGATCCACCTTTCTCATTTGGCGATCAACAATGTATAGTTTGACTTCTTCTTTTTTTATGCCATAATTTGAAATATCAACCCTTGCCTTGACTTTTTTCCTTCAAAACTTCCAATAAAAAACATTTTACCGAAATAGGACAAAAGAAGGAATTGAGGAAACAAATTATTTATCAAAAGACACATCTAATGAGGGTAAATCTTCCCCTCATCAACACCCTGAATTTAAACTCTTTCTTGTCCTCAAGTAAATCAAGAACACAATTACCTCAATAAGGATGTCTACAATAGTACTCAATGAGAGATAACATGCAAGACCTAGAACAAGACTACTCAACAACACGCTACACTCAATCATGATAAAAAAGCTTCAAATGATGATTTGTCAGTTTCAACACTAGCTCACGCTCACTTTATCTTCATTTATAATGCAAGAATATGTTTCTATGAATGCATTCAAGTACCCTCACATCAAGAATGATTCCATGCTCACAGAAAGCAAATCAACAAAGATATAAAGAATCAGTACAAGTCTCATTGTAACACCCCTGAAATTAGAAATCTAGCAAAAGCGCCTAGTGGCAGATCACCAACCCATGATTGAGCCATGCCACCCTTCATGGAGCCCCATACGGGTTGTGAAGGGCAAAACAACTCGTGATGGTGCTTGTGGATGCCTTACAGTGTTTGGCCAAGAGGGACTCTCCTCCCACAAGACCTTAGACGACTTGTTGTAAGCCACACAACCCATAGTGTTGGCTATGAAAAGTGGGTAGAACCACCTCTAGGCTGGCCTCCTCCCACCAACCCATAGACAACTCATAAAGGGCTAGACAGCTCGTGAAAGAGGGTGTGTGGAGGGGTCTAGACTTGCCAAGCCATTGATCTGAGGACCACGACTGCCCAAATGGTTCATGGATCCCTGGACGGCTCGTTTGGGCCTCCATCAGGAGGTTCATGTCTGTTGTAAGTTAAGGACAGTTGGATCTTTTACTAAATATTTTATCATGATTCTACGTTATTTTTCCCTTACCTAGAACCTTTGTATATGTGATTTTAACCTTAAATGTAATCTATTCAAGTCATTTTCTCTAATTTACAAAGAAAGATCAAGTTCTTCCTCTCCCAAATATTTATCTTCATAGAAAAATGAAGAAGAAGGGTTCAACCTAGGGTTTCAAGGAAATTCTCCAATTCTACGACTGAAGGCAAGCTTTTGGCATTGAGGAATAGTAGTTTTCATCCATGGATTCCTTCCATTAATGGAGTTCTCAAGTTCTCCTAATTTCACAGTTAGAAATCCGCAATTGATTTCGGGTTTTTATTCTATATTATGGGTTCTCTTAATTATTTAATTTAATTTATGGAGTTATGATCTCTTACACATGAATTGATGAAGTTCTATGGTTTATTATGATTCCCCATGAACCCATGTAATCCGCATTTTTTCCAAATTATAATGCTATGATGTGGGTTTTAGATTATGCATAAAAAGTTAATGAAATTAAGGTTGTTGTAATGAAATTTATTTAAATGTTTTAAGGATGCTTTGAGAGTGAAGTATCAATGATGATGTTGTCGTTGTGTTATTCAAAGGATTTCTCATATACTCATGAAAGTATGACTGTGAAAGGTTTTCTAATATAATAAAGATTCTAAGGTTGAAAGGTCTTCTCACCAAAATTAATCAAAGATAAGGAGCTATCATAATGAAACCTAGCTTGGATTGGTAATTGAATGATACCTTTTAATGGATGACTTATGACCTAGCTTGGATTGGCAAGATGAGGTGCCCTTCTGTGGATAGTGGGAAGAAGTAAGAAAATGACTATTTCGTGGGATTTATGCTTAACACCGAGAGCATATTATGATGGAAGCGCTCCGTGAGTAGAAACCGGGTTTCTAAAAGAAATATCCATATCCTTTGACTATGTGCCACCATAGGATGATTGTCTTGATATATGATAAACTCTCCACCACACCTCATCCAATACTAGGTGTTGGCGATCGTAATATAGTATAAACCTAAACGAAGTGTTTGGGTTGAACCCACAGGGAGAGGTACAAGTTCGAATTCAGTTACGAAGTAATGAATGTAATCTAATTGGTGGTAGGAATAGAAATTTATCAAAAACATTTAGTTAAATTGAAAGGGGTGACAACAAATGTCAGATGCGGGGATTGGTATTTCAATTAACAACTGAAATAAATACGAAAACAGGGTTTACGACAAGATCAAAAGGAATTCCAGGGATGTGATCGATTATAAGCATATTATTCAATATGGGTAATTGAAATTTAAAAATTATATGTTGAATAATCAAGGATAGGCTAGACAATACGTGGAATAGTTTTCTGTCGAACATCTAGTACGATTCAAGCGAGTTCTCACAAACCTCGACAAGCTTTTATTACAAAATAGCCAAAAACCTTGATTTACCTGCTTTCTCGAGCTCGATATGTAGGAATGAGTCAAGATTCACACTCTTGAGCTGAACCCACAACGACCCACATGCTACAATCATCAATCGATAACCTTGGCTTTAAAACCTCTCTCTCGAGCAAGCTCAAAACACTAAGCTAAAATTACATTTGCAACTACAATTCATAAATTACTACTAAGCTATCAATGAAACACACATTAAAACAACATTTAAATCATTAAACAGAAATACTCATGTGCAAATTAGACAAATAATAGCATGATCACACCCCAAGAATTGGGTTTTAGCTAAACATCATAAAAAGAGAAAAACAATTACCAACTACATTAGCATGAGGTGGGTAAAAGTTTCCAAGTCTTTACAATACTCCAAATTAATTATGTTCAAAAATCCACTTGCAAATCCTCAATCTTAAGCTTCAAAAGTCTACAACGGAAATTCAAAAACTAAAAGAAAAACTCAAAAACTCGTACTTAGGGGATATGAATTGGGAGAGCCTCCTCAAATTTCATTTTATAATTGCCCAATTTTTTTGGACTGATGATCATTTGGCGGAGTAAGTCGTACCTCGCTAACCAGGTTGGCGATCCGCCCTTTGCTCCAATCCATTGCTGATTTGCATTGGCCATCTTTTTTCACGATTCTATGACTTTAGGCGATCAAGGTTGCTATCGCGGAATTGTTCGACAATCCGATGACTTCCCATTCCTGTCGCCAAGTTGGTTCTTCACCAGAGCTAGCACGCCGGAACTTAAGGCGAGCTAAAGAGAAACTCAGTGGTTTGCCGAGTTGTCTTAGCAATCACCAAGATCGTTTTTCTTCACTTCTTCAGATTGTTTGTTACTTTTTGTCTGATAGTGTCTTTTCCTTCCTCCTTAGCCTTCAATGCTGCAAATCAACACTTTAACATCATTTTAGAGTATAAATTAGGATTTTGAGAGCAATTATACTATCAAAACAAAGCCCTAAATGAGTTGAAATCTCAAATTAATCAATAGATATTAGCTAGTGGATCCACAATAGCTAGATGTTCATAGTTCTTACCTTGGATAGTAGGACAACCCTTTTCGGTTTGGGAGACACGGGGGATCATATTATAGCTCACATGGTCTCTATGTCGAATGAGGCTACTACCCACAATAATAATGAACTAAGGTTACTTCAAGAAATATCTCACATGTGCTCAAAAAATTTAAAGATGTTAACTTGCATTGACAATGTTTTACGACTCATGTTTTCTAACCCTTTTATATCATGTTTTAGCTTTGTCATGGTATGTCATGAAATATCCCCTTTTGAAGCATGTTATCAAATGTTTTATGCATGGCTATCATACCTGGTACATGTTTGGACTAACACACTCTTGCCTAACTTTTCCCGAAATGTAGGGTCCGACAGCCAAAGTCCATAGTTTCATGCATAGAGGTTGATTATGGATATTTTGAACTTTGGTGAGTCCTCATGCTTCGAGGACGGAGTTTCATTGTTTTCAGTTTACTTTCTTACTTTAAGTTTTTTGTTATGATGTATGGCCTAGGTCCAATTAAATTCTTATGTACTAGATGACTAATGAGACAAGTGTTTAGACTTTCACTTTACTCTTATAAAAATTATGGACTTGAAATGTTGTTCCTTAGTTTTTTGGATCTATTTATTATGATATGAATGTTAAGTGGCTTGTGTGGGGCCTTTCGGGGTCCCATACACCATGTTACTCCATGGGGTACCTTGGCTTGTAACAAACTATGTTATTAAATGACGAATTTAGAATGGTCATCAAATGTTTCATTAGCCATGTCAAGTAGAGTCTTGTTCCTGAGTGTGAAGCTCGCCACATTTACGAATAAGAGGCTATAAGATGTTTAGGAAATTCCACTTCTTTCATTACTATAAAGTCATGCAATAGAGTTAAACTTTATCACGTCTCTCTCCTAATCCTTTTCCGATGCTCTAAATGACATGGCTACTCGAAGAGCTTATGTTAGAAGGAATGTGAGGGAGAATGTGTAACAATAAGGTCTTCCTCAAGCTCTAGTCCAGAACACCTCATATCCGAATATAGGATGTGAACCAGAAATTCAGAACCTGCAGGGGCAATCCATGACGACTACCAACAGTTCGTAGGAGGACCCACGGACCGTAGGTGTGGTCTGTGGATTTGATCCCCAAGAAGAGGGCTTTCTAACCATGACCGATGGTCGACCAGAGCATGTCGTGGGTCAGACCACGGTCCGTCAACTATATTTTGGGCATGGGTAGCTCAGAATAGTCCAAGGTTGAACCATGACTGAACCCACAAGTCGTAGGTGTGGCCATGTCCCGTAGTCTAGGAGTCTGTGGTTTGGCCTAAATCCTCTGACCACCAGCCATGGCGTACAAGGACACACCATAGGTCCATCCAAGGTTCGTCGACTGGGTTGGTAGGTCGGTTAATAATGGCAGTTATTTTTACGAGCTTAAGGGTCTTTTCTGGTTTTAATTAAATTAAAGTGGAGTCATTTTTCCCTTATTTAGAACCCTTGTTTAAACCCTTTTAACCCAAAATTCACCCCATTTAGTTCATTCTCCCGAAATTCCAAAAGAAAATCAAAACATCCTCTCAAATATTCTCTCTAGAACTTGAAGAAGAAGAAGATTCAACTAGGGTTTGAAGCTTAGGATCCAAATTCTCCATTGAAGATAGGCAATTGGACTTGAGGTATGATAGCATTCATCCATGGGTTCCTTTCACCCATGGATTTCCCAAATTCCTCTATTCAAAATGGTAGAATTCTTCAATTAGCTAGGGTTTTCTTCATTCACCATCGGTTCTTGTGATTATTGATTTTAATTGTTTAATTATGTTTAAATATTCATTAAATGATGATTTACAATTCTTTTATCTTGTTATCCCTATCAACCCATTAGAACTCCCATGTTTTCCAATTTGTAATCTCATAATATGGGTTGTTGAGTGTGAAAGAGGAGTTTTATGATCTAAGGCATGAAGTAATAGAATTACATGAAGTTTATGATGAATTCCCTATCTAATGCTAGAATTCTAGATTCGGTTATTTAATGTAACTTTGAACCTTTAAAGGGAAAAGTGTGAGTTTATGCATGATCTTAAGAAATATATGTAAATGTGTTAAGGGTGTTTTGAGATTAAAGTGCCAATGTTGATTGTGCTGTTGTATTGTTGAAATGTCTTTCTCATTAAACACTTACAATCATTATGTGAAAGGTTTTCTCATAGAGAAAGGATTCATAGGTAGAAAGGCCATTCTCACCTAATTGAATCAATGAAAATGAGTTATCTTAATGAACTAACTTGGATTGGTTGTCAAGGACATCCTTTCATAACACATGAGTTAAGTAAGACTTAATAATTATTCCATGGTAGTTATGCTTAGTACTGAGTGGATATTGACAATGAAATTGAAGCTCTCCCGTTAGTTGAGGCTGGGTTTTTAGGATCGGTCCCATGAGATGGATGCTCTCCCCTTAGTATAGGTCAGTTTTCAAGTAGCACTCATCGTATCCCTATACTATGTGCCCCCATAGGTTATCTATCTAGTGGATCCACCTAAGCTAAGAGTTCATGTGGTTCTACCAAAGGCAAGAAGAACAACCCTTTTTGGCGTGTGAGACACTGGGTGATAATGTTTTAGCTCATATGGTCTCTATGACGGTAAAGGCTATTCTTCCACAATAATAGCATAATTAATGAACTATGGTTACTCAAGAAGCTTTGTATATGAGTTTAAAGGTTTAAAGATGATGTTGACTTCTTTTATCCTTGATTATGACTTATGATTTCTAATATCTGACATGATGTTTAAACTTGGCTAATGGCAGACTTTGAAATGAAATATCCCCTTTAGCATGTTTTAAATGTTTTTATGCATAGTTATCATACATAATGCATTTTTGTACTAACACATACTTTTGCCTACATTGTTCCCCAATGAAGTGTCCGAGAGATAAGGTTTCCATTCTAGTGGCTAAAGCTTGGACTTGACATCTTTTCGAGCATGGTGAGTCCTCATGGTCCAAGGACGGAGATGTTGTTTTAGTTTCCACTTCTTGTATTATCCTTTATGGACATGATTTATTCGCTAGGTCCAATTTCATTCAAGTATTGTAATAGATGGCTATAATGAGACATGTGTGTAGACTTCCGCTTTCTTTTGTGAAAAACTTTTTTGACTCGCAAATGTGATTTTACGCTTTATTGTTCTATTCTTATGTTATGAAAGCTAAGTGTCTTGTGTGGAGTCCATTCGGGTTCTATACGTCATTATACATCTAGGGGGTACCCCTGAGTTGTGACAAATTTTTTAATTAGAGCACAAGTTTAGAATTATTTAGTGTGATGTCTCATAAGCCACGTCTAGTAGAGTCTTGTTCATGAGAGTGAAGTGCACCACACTTATGAATGAGAGGCTACAAGATATTTAGGAAATTTCACTTCTTCATTACTATTAAGTCATGTCTTAGAGTTTAACTCTAAAAGATTTCTCTCTCATAATCCTTCCCTTGTGTATTTAGGATATGAATACACAAAGGTCTAATTCTAGAAGGATGGGGGTTGATAATGTGAATCAAGAAACTCCTCCTTAAGCTCCTCAATCTCCGATATATCCTTTGGTTGAGAATGTGACACATGCAGAGTTTAGGTCGACTATCAAAATGTTGGCTCAAGCCATGACGACTCAAGCCAATAGAGACGTTGTAGCTCCGGTGAATCCTAATGTGAATTTGACCGCTTCAAGGGTGAGGGATTTTGCACAAATGAACCCTCTGAAATTCCATGGCTACAAAGTGGAGGAGGATCCTCAAAGGTTTATCGATGAGGTTTAAAAGGTACTTTCTCATGTGTGGTATCATGCATGGAAGGGAGAGAGACCCGTAGGAGAGGGTCCCGTAGAATGGGAGTTGTTTAAATTAGCATTCCTTGATAGGTTCTTCCCCCTCGAGTTGAGGGAGGCAAAGGTGAAAGAGTTCATTAACCTTCGTCAAGGAAGTATGAGTGTTAAGGAGTATGCCCTAATTACACCAAACTCTCCTAATATGCTCCAACTATGGTGGCAGACTTAAGGGCTAAGATGAGAGGTTTATGTCAGGTGTGTCTGACTTGGTAGAAAAAGAATGTCATACCATAATGCGCTTCAATGATATTAATATCTCAAGTCTTATGGTGTACGCCCAACAAATTGAGAAATAGAAACATTGGGAGAAGAATAAGGAGGTAAAAATGGCTAGGATGGTAAAGGAAACTTCTCTAATGCAAGGCCCAATGGACAAGGTTGGCCTAAATTTTGGCAAAGGTTTTCGGTCAAGATCTATATAGTGCTCCTCCAAAGTCCATCAAGTAAAGGGTGTCTAACCCTAAACCTCAACAAGGAAATGGAGGTGGTTCTTCTTTTGCTAGATCTACATGTGCCAAATGTGGGAAGAAACATGATGGTAAGTGAATAGCTGGAACCGAGGGATTCTTTAGTTGCTGGAAGAGTGGACACAAAATGAGAGATCTACCCATGCTCGCGGCATAAGGAAGGGAAAGCAAGCAAGCTCCTACAAGTGGCTCAAACTTCAATGCCCCAAACCAAAACCATTTTTATGATCCCGAGGTGACCAAGAGAGCTCCCCGGATGTAGTAACTGGTATGTTACATGTTTTTCATCATGATGTATATGCTTTAATAGATTCCCATGCTTGGTTATCTTTTACGACGCCTTATGTGGCAATGGGATTTGATGTGACCCCGGAAGTGTTGTTAGAACCTTGTTTTGTCTCTACCCCTGTTGGTGAGTTTGTGGTGGCTAAAGGAATATATAGGAGATGTCATATTTCCTTATCCCCTAAGATTACTTTGGTGGACTTGGTAGTGCTGGGCATGTTAGATTTCAATGTGATTCTTTGTAGGGATTGGTTACATGCCTGTTATGCCTCTATCGATTGTAGGACTTGGGTGGTTAGGTTCCGATTCCCAAATGAGCCTATCTTAGAGTGGAAGGGGTGAAATTATAAGCCTATAGTTGAGTTTGTCTCTTGTCTTAAAGCTAGGAAGATGATATCAAAAAGGTATATTTACCATCTTGATAGGGTGAGGTATGTAGAATCTTAAACCCCTACACTTGAGTCGGTTCCTGTAGTTAATAAGTTCCCAGAAGTTTTCCTTGACTATTTACCTGGTATTCCTCACATGCGATAAATAGATTTTGGAATTCACCTTCTCCCGGACTCGCAACCTATCTCTATCACTCCTTATAGGATGGCTCCGATGGAGTTGATAGAGCCACTAAAGGATTTGTTGGATAAGTGTTTCATCAAACCAAGTGTCTATCCATGGGTTTCTCCCGTGTTATTTGTTAGTAAGAAAGATGGGTCTCTTTGAATGTGCATTAATTATCGTCAATTAAATAATGTGACCATCAATAATAAGTATCTTCTGCCAAGGATAGATGACTTGTTTGACCAACTTCAAGGGGCTTGTTATTTCTCTAAGATTGGTCTTCGTTCGAGTTATCACCAATTGAGGGTGAGAGGGGATGATATTCCAAAGACAACCTTTAGAACCCAGTATGTTCATTTATGAGTTCGTGGTAATGTCATTTGGTTAGACTAATGCTCCGGCGATGTTTATGGACTTGATGAATAGAGTGTTTAGGCAATACCTAGACATGTTTGTGATTATATTTATTAATGATATTTTTATCTATTCAAGAAGTGAGAATGAACATGTGGACCTTTTGATAATTGTGTTGAAAGTTCTTAAGGACCACATTTTTTTTGCATTGTTTAACAAGTGTGAATAATGGTTAAGGTCTGTAGCTTTCATTGGTCAAATTGTGTCCAACAAGGGAATTGAGGTAGATCCTAAGAAAAGTAATGTGGTCAGGAGTTTGCCTAGGCCTCTATCTCCTTCCGACATTAGAAACTTTTTGGGTTTTGCCGGTTACTATAGAAGGTTCGTTAAGGGATTTTCTTCAATTGCTTCTTCTTTGGCGGCCTTAACTCAAAAGAAGGCAATGCTTGTTTTGTCGAAAGCTTGTGAGAAATGTTTCCAAGGGTTTAAAGATAGACTTACTTCCGCTCAAGTGTTGACTTTACCAAAATGTACTAATGGTTTTGTGGTGTATTGTGAAACCTCTAGAGTTTGATTGGGATGTGTTCTTACGCAAAATGGTAAGGTTATTACCTATGCATCAAGGCAACGAAAAGTCAATGAAAATAATTATCCTTCCTACGATATTAAGTTAGTGACGATTGTTTTTGCCTTAAAAATATGAAGGCATTATTTGTATGGGGTCCATGTTGATGTTTACACCGATCATAAGAGTCTACAAAATGTATTTAGTTAAAAGGACTTGAAACTTCGCCAAAGGATGTGGCTTGAGTTATTGAAGGATTATGACATGAGTGTCCTTTATCACGCCGGTAAAGCTAATGCGGTAAGGCTCATGTGGATGAAGAAAAGAAAGAGTTGGTTTGTGATGTTCACAGGTTGGCCCGACTAGGTGTTAAACTAGTGGGTTCCACCAAGGATGGTATCATTGTCCATAAGGGTTCCGAATCATTCTTTGTGATGGATGCGAAGTCTAAGAAAAGTCTTGATCCTATCTTGGTTGAGTTGAAAGAGGTGGTACTCAAGAAGTCCGTTGAGTCTTTCTCCAAGGGGGATATGAGGTACTAAGGTATCAAGGTAGGTTACGTGTTCCAAATGTTGATGTCCTGAGGGAGAATTTTTTTGAAGAAGCCCATAATTATCGATAATCTATTAACCCCGATAATCTATTAACCCAGAAGCCACAAGGATGTACCACATCTACGGGAAGTCTATTGGTGGAATGGGATGAAGAAAGATATTGCGAAGTTTGTGGTCAAATGTCCAAATTGTCAACAGGTGAAGGTTGAGTACCAAAGGTCGGGAAGCTTGTCACAAGACATTGATATTCCTACTTGGAAGTGGGAAGATGTGAACATGGATTTTATTGTAGGCTTGCCACGTACTCGGAGGCAACTTGACTTGATATGGGTAATAGTTGACGAGATGAATAAGTCCGCTCATTTGATTCCTGTCAAGGAGTCCTACCCGACGAAAGAGTATGCTAAGTTGTATTTGAGGATGATAGTAAGTTTACATAACCCTTATCTATAAATTCCGATAGAGGTAACCAATTTACTTCATAGTTTCAGAAGTCTTTCCAAAAGGGGCTTGGTAGCAATGTGAAGCTTAGCACAAATTTTAACACCCAAACGGATGGGTAAGAGGAACGCACCATTCAAACTTTGCAACACATGATTAGGGCATGTGTGATAGATTTTAAGGGCAATTGTGATGTCCATATGCCGTTAGTGGAGTTTGGTTATAATAACAGTTATCGTTCGAGTATCGACATGGATCCCTTTGAGGATCTCTATGGTAGGAGGTATAGGTCTCATTTAGGTTGGTTCGAGGTGGGAGAAGTTGCTCTCCTATGTCTGAAGCTGGTGTATAAGGCCATTGAGAATATTAGGTTTATTAGAGAGAGGTGAGGACGACCCAAAATCAGTTAAAGTCCTATGCCGATGTTAGAAGGAGAGATATCCAACTCAAGGAGCATGATTGGGGTTATTTGAAGATCTTACCCATGAAGGGTGTTATGATGTTTGGGAAGAAAGAGAAACTTAGTCCTTGTTTTGTGGGTCTTTATAAGATTTTGAGTTGTGTCAGCAGGGTTGCATACGAGTTAGATTCGCCAAATGAGTTGGCGGTGGTGCATACGGTGTTCCATGTCTCAACGTTAAAGAAATCTGTTGGGATCCAACAAACATAGTTCCCTTAGAGGGTTTATTGATTAAAGAGAATCTTGCTTATGTAGAGGTACTGGTTTGGATCTTAGATCGGCAAGTCAAAAGGTTGAGAAACAAGGAAGATGCCTCCGTGAAAGTGTTGTGGAGGAATCACTTAGTTGAGGGTGCTACTTGGGAGGTCGAGGCCGATATGAAGTCCTGATACCTCATTTTTTCCCTTCCTCTCCTATTCCGTCTTGAGGTAATGAGTTCCTCTTAAGTTATTATGTTTAGAAGTCATGTGTGATTTATGTGTTTCCATGAATTCCTTATGTTTATCCATGTTCATGAAAAAGCGTATGTTTGATCGATGTTCCTCATGTTGCTGCACAATCAGTATGAGTTGCCTATTTGACTTCATTAGATGAATTGATGAACATGTTATTAACATGCTTTTGAAAGTAAATTCCATTTTGGCTCCATGAGACTTTGTTGAGCATGCTTTAAAGCTTGGAGACGGAAGTTCCTCCTAGAACATGACTAATGTTTAAATGTTTCCTGCATAATGGGTTGTTAAATGTAGTTCCTACTTCATTGTGTTGCATTTGGATAAGTTGAGTCTGAGTCAGTGTTTCCTCTTTCGTGTATGTGCATTGTTATGATGTTGCATGCATGATGGGCTACAAGCCTTGAGTCTTGACTTCTGTAAGGTGTCTAGAGCGTCATTCAAGGACTAATGATCCTAAGGGAGAGATATTGTAACACCCCATATCTGAATATAGGAAGTGAACCAGAAATTCCGAACCTACATGGCCATCCACGAAGACCACCAACGTTGCGTAAGTGAACCCACAGACCACGGGTGTTGACCATGGATTGGAGCCCCAAGAAGAGGGCTTTCTTACCATGAATGATGGTCCAGCAGGATGGGCAGTGGGTCAGACCACGGTACGTCGACTGAGGTCGGTGCATGGGTACCTCAGAATAGTACAAGGATGAACCACGACTGGACCCACGGGCCGTAGGTGGGTACGCGGTCCATGGTCTAGGGGTCAGTGGTTTTGATGAAATTCTCTAACCACCAACCACGGCTCACTATGATTGATCGTAGGTCCATCCACGGTCTGTCCACTTAGTCTGTATGTTTGTAGGTCGGTGACTAATGGAAGTTATTATTAGGCGCTTAAGGGTCTTTTCTAGTTTTAATTAAATTTAATTGGTGTCATTTTGCCCTCATTTAGAACCCCTATATAAACCATCTTAACCCCAAATTCATCCCATTAAGTTCATTCTCCCTAAATCCCAAAGGAAAATCAAAACCTCTTCTCAAATATTCTCTCTAGAACTTGAAGATGAAGAAGATTCAATTAGGGTTTTCATGCTAAGGATAAAAATTCTCCATTGAAGATACGAAATTGTACTTGATGTATGATAGCTTTCATCCATGGGTTACTTTCACCCATGGAATCCCCAAATTCCTCTGTTTCAAATGGTATTCTTTCGATAGTTGTTTTAATCTGAGTATTTCATTAATATTATTTAGGATATATTCTAAATATAACATATCTTGGGTTTTTTGGTACATATATAAATTTTCTTCCATTAATTGTTCTAATAGTTTTATATCTTCCATAGATTATGTCCAATATTGTAAATATTCGTAGTTCATTTTAGTCTGATTTTATTTCTAAATCGTACCATTCTATTCTTTTGTAGTCTAAATCATGTAGGTCTATTTCATACCATTGTTGGTTCAATATATCTTATGATTCGTTAAATATTTTTTCTCATATGATTCTTCTTAATTCAATTATTTTTATATCTTTAAGTATTTATAAGATTAAAGTTTCATAGTTTTTTATCATTTCATCATGAACATGTTGTCATGTTCTTTATCATGCAGGTTTTTTATTTCAAATTATTCATTCCTATCATATTCATAATTGATTAAATTCATATTAGATTATTATGAACTAGATTATCTTTATCATGTTCTCCTGTCACTACTAGCATCGTACTTTAGCAGATACTTCCTTCTTATCAGCGCCTCAACTTTGTTTACTCCCCTAAACGGCTTTCCTCGCCTACCGATTTCAACATTAGGATGGCATAGTATAGAAGTTTTCTCCCTGTTTCCAGTGTGCTAATAAACTAGAAATCATGATTTAAATAATTCTAATACATAATAACTAACATAAATTTATTCAATCATATATATGGTATTCAGGAATATATGAAATTAGTTTCGCATATTTTTTGGACAATATACATTTGCCTCTTGCTTATCCATGCTATCTGAAATATCTTATTGGATTTCAGATTTATCTATTAACTTTTAAGTAGTTAGTATTTTGAAAGAGTTTTTGAAAGGAGAGGATTTTTATTTAGGCGTTGCCTGCCTTTCAAAGTTTTACAACTGCGTCTATATATAGACATACACACTCTAATACGCTTTTTACATCTGTCCACTACTATTCATGACTACTATTCATGAATAGTTCTTATTTTGTCTACCACTATCCTATTTACGACATATATACATACTTGTCTTCTTAATAATACATACTAACCATACTTTACACTTGTCAACATATCTTTAATAATGCACATGCATATGTTGACTAAGTTTTTCTACTAACTTGTACCTAATAATGTGACTACTATATATTTCAAGACTTTTACATATCTACTTTTGGCTTTGTGTGGCTAAGCACGTTTTTGTGTTTCCTTTTATCTTCATCTTTATCTTCTTTTATCTTCATCTTTATATTCTCATCATCTTCCGTTTTTATCTCTTATTCCAGCTGGACGTCTGGGATTATATTATCTTTTCTGTTACATTTCGAACATACAATTAGCTTGCAAAATCTCGTTAATAACTCTGCCGAAATAAATCCTACTTTTAGTGCTCGTGTTGTAGGTCGTTCTTCTGGCTTAAGAAATGATAAAGTCCATCTCTGGACTTCATCCATATCTGCTTTCCTTAGCTCCCTTGAATTGGAATAAATCATTAACTGATCTCTTGCATAGTAGCTCCATATAGCGTTTCTGTTTAAATAATTATTTGCTAGCTCCTGTATGATAGTTGATATACCAATTATTCTTTTGTTAGCATAAAAACTTGGTATCTCTATTTTGCATATCTCTTCTTGTTGTCCAATGTCCTCGGGTATAATCATATCTTTAGTTAGTCGTATCTTGATAACCTGTATTGGATGTTTTATTTTCTCGTATAATATCTCCGCTGGTGCTGTATAGAATTTTATATAAAATAAATTTCCTTTTGTAACTCTTTTGTATGTGACGAATGCCTTGTGTAGTTCTGGTATTCCACTAACTTCTTCTCTATCGTATGTGTATACGGTATTTAACAGTCCGTAGTTGTAATATGTTCTTACTAAATTAGCGTTAGTTTTCGGCCGTGCAATTAACTTGTTATATCCTTGTAACTTTTGTGTCAAATAATCTTGGTTTGGTTCTTTTGTAGTTGATCTGGGGTTGTGGTTTAAATAAGTTTGGATTTTGTGTATATTTTCGATATAGGTTCGTGTGATGTAGTTATATGTCATTTTCTCATTTTGGTTTTGCACACTATCTGCGTATGTAGATGTTTGTGGTTCTATGGACATATGTCTAGGTTTTTTTTGGGTAAATGGTTTTGCGAATAACTAGTTCAAGTTCGCATTTTTATGTTATTTATCGCTAACTTGTTTGCTTATACCTGCAGCTGTATTTAAACAAACATTATGGGTTTTAAGGAGTTTCCCATTGTCTCCTTTTAGCTCTGGGTTTTATTACGTCTTCCGATCGACGTAGCTCCACATTTTTATAGTCATGCGGCTGACTAGCTTTAGACTTCAGATTATCTTCATCAGTCTTTATCTTTTGTATCTCGTTGTCCATACTATCCACTTTTGTACAAAGTGTAGTAATGGTTTTGAGTTCTTTTCAATTGTATCTTCTTCCTCAGTCTCAGTCTGAGTAGCTTTGTCGTGATAGGTAATCTGCAATAACATTCTTATCAATTTTTATTACTTCAATTGTAAATGTAAAATTTAATATATTTAATACCAATCTCCTTATTTCTTTTGTTGTTACCAAATCTTGTATTTTTCTTGTTAGCCACCATTTTACTTGTGTGTTATCTGTCCTTATAATAAATTTGTTATATACGATATATGGTTCAAATGATAGTAAACATTTATATACTGAATATAATTCTTTTCTATTTATTTTCTATTTTATTTCTGTATTAGTAAATGTTCCTGAATAATATCTACAATGATGTTCTATTTTTTCTTCAATATAGTTGTATTTTAAGATTCCTCCATAACTTTTTTCACTAGTGTCTGATTCTACTATATAGGTAATTTTTTTGTTTTCGTCCGGAAAATATAGTTTAGGTAGGTTCTTACATTTGTATTTGGTCTTTCTTATCAAACTGGTATTCTACATCTTTCTTTAATTTTTGTTGTAATGGTTTTAAATTTTCTGCTAATTTTGGTATATATTCTCTTACTTGGTTTACTAGTCCTAGAAATGATTGTAATTTCTTTTTCGTGTCTAGCTGTTCTTTTGAGTTAATTATTTTTTGTACTATATGCGTTTACATTTTTATTCCGTTTTTATCAATTTGTATTCCTAGGAATTCTATTTGATTTTTCATTATATCTGCTTTCTTTTTACTTAGACTTATACCTGAATATTCTATGATGTGTATAAATTTTTCTAACAATTTTATATGTTCATCTTGTGTTTTGGAATAAAATAATATATCATCAATATACACTACACAATTTTCTATTTGTTTAAAGTAATTGTCCATAAAGTGGTGATATCTACCTGGTGCATTTTTATATCCAAATGGTAATACATTCCATTCATAAAATCATTGTGGTACAGTGAATGTAGTTAGTTTTTTAGATTCTTCTTCTAGTTTTAAGTGATAAAATCCTTATTTACAATCAAATTTGCTAAAATAATTATATCGTTGTATTTGTCTTATCTTTAGTATTTTATTTGGTATCGTATAATTATATGTTTTGATTTTTGCATTTAAATTTCTATAATCAATAACCATTCTGCTTTTTCCTCTTTTTTCTTCACTATGTTTATTTACGATAAATGTCGGGCTTGTGTGCTTATTATTGCTTTCTTGTATATATCCTTTTTCTAGTAATTCATTTATATGTATCTTAAATTCAGTTAAATCATTAAAATTATTCTTTAATGGTTTTTGGGCTATTATACTATTATTATCAATTAACTCAATTTTTACTTTTGTTTTATGTTTCTCCCATCCTTGTAGAGGATCCTCACTATATAATAATTCTAACTTATCTTGAATTATTTTCACTTTATCTATAGAGAATATAATTAATTCTATTTTAGGGTCTTCTTCTTTTATATTTTCTAATTTTTGTGTAATTTTTTCACTTCCTTTTATCCATTCTGTTGTTTTTCGTTTTTTATTATTTACTATTTTTGCTCCTCTTTTTTGTTTACACGGTGTCGTGAACCACCAGTGTGTTTTTGTTATTATATGTGAATATAATTTTTCTAAAAATGGCATTCCTAATAGCATATCTTTTGTAGTTAAATCAAAGTTATATATTTCTTCTATAGTTAATATCTTATCCATATTTGTATTTTTATATTTTTTGTCTTATATGTGATCATGCTTCCTTCATTATTAAATCATGTTACTACTATAGGTGTTTTTAAATTTTTCCTACTTATCTTCTGGTAAACAATTGTATTTATATATATTAGCTTTTGCTCCCGTATCTATCATTGGTGTATAACATCGGTTGTAATATCCTTCTATTATTATCTTTGCAAGTATATATATTTTCATATTTTTATCAAACTAAAGTCCTTTTTATTATTACTCTTTTATTTTCATAATTTATTGTTAACTGTTTGTCTTCTAGATTATATGGTTTTACTTGTTCTAGCCATTTTATTCCTAAAATGATATTTTCATCTCCTTGATATATTTTGAATTTTATCACTATTGGTACTCCTCCAATGATTATTTCCTTTTCTGTAGTTTCTTCGGTATACATTAATGCTTTTGGTAGTTCGGGGCATGATTGTTCAGTAGTTATTATTTCATCTTCCGTCACTAATTCTCTTGTAATATAGTTTTCTTCTCGTCCTGTATCTATTAATATTAAATATTTTCGTTGTTCCATTATTCCCGTTATGTAGTAATGATATGATTTTATTTCTTCTTCCATTGATTTTTGTGGGGTTTTATCTATTCTCCTTGAGGTACTCATTTTTTATGATATTTGGGGTATCTCATTGTTTATTCTTTTCGATGTGCTTAGTCTTTCTTTTACTATTTCTAATTCTTCTTCTATATCAATTTCATTACAACTATAATCATTTTTATCTATGACTGTAACTATCCTTTCAAAGGGATCTTCTATTTTTATTTTATCTATTTTATTTTTTGCTGTTATTTTATATTTTGTTGTTAGAACATATAAGTTTTTACATCTGGCTGTAAATATTTTACTTCCTGGGCTAGTTCTATCCCTGACATTCGCCAGTATAATACTAGTGATTTATCTGTATTTCTGTCATTTATTGCTACTGATTAGTTAGCACTTATTGTAAATTTAAATTTTTGGTATATGAGGTTGCCTCTTACTGCACTTATTATACTTTTTTCTATGGGTTGTAAAATTCTATCATCCGCTAAGTATATTTCTATGGGTGTATCTATTTCTTCTCTAAACCATGCTTTTATTAATACTTTTGTTCCTCCTAAATGTACATATTTAATTGGATTTTTAGCCTTAATATCTTGTATTTCTTTATTTATTATTCATTTATTTATTATTGATATTTTGGCCTTTCCTTTAGTGTATTTGCAATCTATGATATGTTCTCTTTGACTTACTACATAATATTCTTCTTTTTGTGGTTTAAACCAGTTTCTTATTGTTGATATTTCAAATATTTTTGCTACACTTAGGTCTAATTCTTTTCCTTTTATTTGTTCAAATATACTATTATCAAATATTATTTTCTGTTCTATAGATTCTTCGTCTTAATGTTCTTCTTTATTTATTATTTGTATGTCTGCTTTAGTCATTTGTTATATTATAGAATTCATTATCTGACTATATTTCTCTGTCATTATCTATTTCATTTTCTGATATTTCATATATGCTATATTCACTTTCTAATTCATAATCTATGTATTCTATCTGCGTATATTTTTCATCGTCTATTATTATTTCTGATATTTGTTTTTTCTTTGAATTTTTAGGTAATTTACAATATCTAGCTATATGTCCTAATTTTCCACGATTATAACAAGTACATTCCGTTAGTTTTCTTTTTGGTCTATATGGTCTTTTGGTTTTGTAATTTTTTACGTAGTTCCTTCTTCTTGGTTTTTTATATTTATATTTTAATCTGTATTTTTTATTATATTTCTTTTTATTTTTACAATACCTAGCCGTACAACCAAATTGAGGTGTTGTTTTATTTTTGCAACATGCCAAGTTTTTTACTAATATTTTTTTCATTTTTATTTCTTCTTTATGTTTTTCACATAGTTCCATAAACCATCGTTGCAAGAATTTCATTCTAGCTCCTAAGGTGTCTGTTAATTCTGTTTCATTCCAACTTTTTATTATTTTTGAATTAAAAGGTTCTGATAATTTTGCAAAATATAATTTTCTTATTTCTTTACTTTCTTTTGTGCTATATGTTCCTTTATAATAGTATTCTCTAAATGCACATGTATATTCATCTATGTAACACATATTACATATTGCTAATTTTGTCATTAGATTCCAATTTATGATTTTTTCTTTATTTTGTTCTTCTACCTCTGTTGTCATACTACTAAATTCATTTTTTATAGTTATTTCGTATTTATATAATATTTCCATAATTGTAGTGGCTATTCCACCATCAAATTTTTTATTATTTCTTAAAGTTGTTAATCTTTCACTTGTTAAATTTTGTAACCATAATTTTACTGTTCCTATAAATGTTCTTTCTATGTATCCTGGTGCCTCTGTTATTATTATCTTGTTATCTATTAATTGTTTTGATATGTATCATATCCATAATTGGATTGTTTTATTTATATCTGCTACACTGTCTAAATCTAAAAAATCATGTTGTCCAGTTATTGGTTTAGGCGTCCATTTTTTACTTTATCTTTTATCCCATGTAGTTTTTCTTTATCATATTGTTCATAATTTTCATTATAATATTTTGGATTAAAATTTTTTGGATTTTTTCCTCCTGATGTGCTAGGTTTTTCGTCCATGTCTAAGTTTTCTGTATTTACTTCTAAATTCTTTGTATTATCTATGTTTGCTAAAAGTTCCGTATATGTTTCGCTTGTTTCCGAATGTTGTTCTAGATCATCGTCGTTTATTTCATCAATTCTTATTTCGGGTAGATTATCTTAGCTATTTTCTTCGTTTTCTTGTAATTGCAATTTTTCTTTAAATTTAATTATCTCATTTGCTAATTTTGTTTTTTGTTCTTTTTCTTTTTGTTTAATTTCATACAATTCTTTTAATATTGTTAGCTCTTTTTCTAGCTCTATTATTTCAGTATTTTTTACTTCTTCTAATTGTTGTACTTCCCTTTTTGCTTGTTGTTTTATTTTTTCAATTTATGTTTTTCTATATATTTCTTCATTTTCTTTTGTTATTCTTATCATAACAGTTAAATTATCTTCTAGTTTTACCGTTTCTTTTTCTAACATTAAACTTATATTGTCACCTATTTTCTTATATCTTCTTCCTAAATTAGAAAATATTATCTTTATTTTTAATCCGTCATAATTTTCATATGTTTTTCATCTATTGCGTATTCTTCTTTATTCATTTATAAATTATGTTGTAGTTTATATTCTAAGTTATTTATTTGTATTTCTAGATATAAAATAGTCTTTCTTTGTGCTATTATATATTTGTGACAAATTCCTGCGAATATATTATTGTTAAGTCTATTTTGCCTATGTTCTAATTTTTGTCTTTTTTCTATAATTATATCTTCAAGTTTTTGTCTATATTTGTTATTCTTGTTATTCATTGTATTTTTAAGTATTGAATATATTTATAATTTATTTTAGATATATTATCTATTAATTGATTTAATTTTTCGTTATCAATCTTTGTGATATTAAGTTGTTTATATTCCGGATATAATTTGTTTAATTATCTATAGCTCTGATTTTGCATATATTTTCGATATAGGTTCATGTGATGTAGTTATATGTCTTTTTCTCATTTTGATTTTGCAAACTATATGCTTATGTAGATGTTTGTGGTTCTATGGACATATGTCTAGGTGTCCTTTGGGTAAATGGTTTTGCGAATAGCTGGTTTAAGTTCGCATTTTTATGTTATTTATCACTAACTTGTTTGCTTGTACCTGCAAATGTATTTAAACAAACATTATGGGTTTTAAAGAGTTTCCCATTGTCTCCTTTTAGCTCTGGGTTTTTTCCGTCTTCCGATCGACGTAGCTCTGCATTTTTATAGTCATGCTGCTGACTAGCTTTAGACTTCAGATTATCTTCACTAGTCTTTAGCTTTTATATCTCGTTGTCCATACTATCCACTTTTGTACAAAGTGTAGGAATAGCTTTGAGTATCTTTTCAATTGTATCTTCTTCCTCAGTCTCAGTCTGAGTAGCTTTGTCGTGATAGGTAATCTGCAATAACATTCTTATCAGTTTGTATTACTTCAATTGTAAATATAAATTTAATATATTTAATACCTCCTTATTTCTTTTGTTGTTACCCAATCTTGTATTTTTGTTGGTAGCTACCATTTTACTTGTGTATATACAAGTCTTAGAGTATAGTTCTCGAATAGAACAAAACTGAAAGTAAATATAACTCAAGGGCACGTCTGGAATAAACCGCTACCTCTCGAGTATGTCCCGAAGCTCAATCTGCTAAAGAAAATACTAAGCCGAATTTGAGAGAGCTGTCAACCTACACAATTGTGTAGAAGCAAGGGTGAGTACCGAAAATCATAGGTACTCGCAAGTAACTCTAAACTAAGCAAAACTAGCAGCTACAAACAACTTCTTTCAATCCTTTTGTCACACCCAAAATTCGGATGTGATGGCACGTGTCCATTTCACACCGGACACGTCAGCCTAACCCAACCACAATGATAGAGAAGTAGAAATACAAGAATAAAAGATAATAAATAAGCGGAAGATTTTATTTAAGACTCAACACTACCCAGAATTTGGTTGTCACATATACAAACCTCTAAATACAGAATTCGAATAATAATATACAAGTCTCAGAGTATAGTTCTCGAATAGAACAAAACTGAAAGTAAAGATAACTCAAGGGCACGTCTGGAATGAACCGCTACCTCTCGAGTATGTCCCGAAGCTCAATCTGCTAAAGAAAATACTAAGCCGAATCTGAGAGAGCTGTCAACCTACACAATTGTGTAGAAGCAAGGGTGAGTACCGAAAACCACAGGTACTCGCAAGTAACTCTAAACTAAGCAAAACTAGCAGCTACAAACAACTCCTTTCAATCCCAACCGAACCACCGAAACTTCAATCTAGCAGCAAACCAACCAACCTATACTAAACAGATCATATTCAACAGCCAGAACCAACAGTATATCCTCATCAACCTCAGATCAACAAATAAGAGCAAGTAGATCAAATTCCACATAAGAAGGGTAAACCGATACAATCCACACATCACAGACAAAGATAAGGCAAATGCGATGCAAAATGCAATAATGATGTCATGTAGTCGTGAT